>NC_138887.1:114430418-115030418 GCF_965194825.1 Balaenoptera physalus | reverse complement strand
ATACAGTCGTCCCCCCCCTTATCCACAGGGTATACATTCTAAGACCCCCCAGTGGATGCCTAAAACCATGGATAGTACCGAACCCTATATATACTATGTATTTTTCCTATATATACATATATACCTAAGGTTTCATTTATAAATCAGGCATAGTAAGAGATTAACAGTAACTAATAATAAAAGTTATAACAATATACTGTAATAAAGGGTCCATAACTTTTGCAATTTGAGGTGCAACATAAAAATTAGAATGAATTTCTTTTTCCTTCTTCACAATTTCACGGATAGAAGACTCATTATTACCATAGGTTTTAGCAACGTCGGCATATTTTCTTTCCTCAATAAGTTGAAAACGTTCACCTTTTGACTTAAAGGAAGCACGTTATGGCTTATCTCTGGCATATCTGAACTACCAGCATTGCTACTGTTGCACTTTGGGGCCATTATTAAGTAAAATAAGGGCTACTTGAATGCAAGCACTGCCACAGTCAACACAGTGAATTGAAAACCGGGACAGTCAATCCGATAACCAGGTTGGCTACTAAGTGATTAAGGAGCAGGATATGCTGGACAAAGGGATGATTCATGTCCTGGGCAGGACAGCAGGATGGCACGAAATTTCATCAAGCTACTCAGAATGGTGCACTATGTAAAACTTACCAATTGCTTATTTGTGGAATTTTCCATTTAATATTTTCAGACTGCAGTTGACCTTGGTTCACTGAAACCTTGGAAAGTGAAACCGTGGATAAGGAGGGACTACTGCATATAATTTTCATATATTTTCTTCCATTCTGTAGGTTGCCTTTTCACTTTGTTGATGGTTTCCTTTGTTGTGATGAATCTTTTTTAGTTTGTCGTCCCATGTACTTATTTTGCTTTTGTTACCTTTGCTTTCGGCGTCAGATCTGAAAAAGCATCACCAAGACCAAAGTCAAGGAGCTTACTACCTATGTTTTCTTCTAGGAATTTTATAGTTTCATGTTGCACATTCAAGTCTTTAATCCATTTTGAGTTGATCTTGGCGTATGGTGTAAGACAGTGGTCCAGTTTCATCCTTTTGCATATGGCTGTCCAGTTTCCCAAACACTATTTATTGAAAAGACTGTACTTTCCCCATCATATATTCTTGGCTCCTTTATCATAAATTAATTGACTTGGCTGATAGTCAAGTTCATTCACAGAGTGTAAGGTTTTCTTAATGCTTATTTTTAACAAAACTGGTAAAATATATATTATTCTCTTATTAAAGACAATAAATGCTTATTCTCTATATTTTGTCCAGCAAAGATTTGTTTTCTCTCTACTTGCTGATAAACTATTAAACAGTGTCATTTAATCTTTCAAAGCTTTATTTTTGTCATATGTTTTACAAAAGACTTGTTCCAAAATCACTAGATACCTCCCCATCAGAGGGAGGTCCAAACTTGGCCATTGTGGGAATTGCATAGTTGTCCTCTTCTCCTTGGAACATTCTTCCTCTCCTCTTTTCTTGGGTAGTTCCTTCCCATTCTTTAGGTTCCAATTAAAAGATGTTAAAAAAAATAATAAAATAAAATAAATAAAAATGTGCAGTTACAATACATTTTAAATTCCAAAACTTAGGTTTTGGATGATGATATAATCTCTGTAAAACTGAAATACTTCAGATCATTGTATACAATAATTATATAACATTAAACCATGTTTCCATGATATGAAGACTACTCAAATTGTAGTAATATTTTCCTAATATACTTTGGGCAAAGAACAGATAATAAACTGAAATTCAAGACTATGTTGCCTTTCACTTTGAGCAAATAGATGTAAATTAGCCTTTAAAATAATGTCAAAAGCCCTGTTACTTTTGAATGACAGTCCTCTGAAATACTTATCTGTTTCTTTTTTTTTTTCTTTTTTTGATTCATACAGACAGTCCAGTTTCAAGGCAGTATTTTTATAATACAAGGATTACTCCTTACAGAGAACTTTATTGTAACTACTATTACGTTAAAATTATATTACTTCTGATTACAATGCTTTTACCTATAAGAATACAACTAAGAAAAGAAATCCTTACTTGTTGCTACATCCTAGCTATTTGCACAATTTATACACAGAACTAACCCATCAATTCAATTCCATTATATTTATTTAACAATGTTTATATACCTAGAAATGTTATAGGTAATCTGGGGGATATAAATAAATATATATCATAGTATTTTCTTTTAACTGATATATTAATTAGCTATCTACAAAAATAGTGACTATTAAAATTATATTTAATCAGACTTTATGATATCTGTCTTCAAATACTTTATGGCAGTAGAATATGGGGTAGATATTAAGCTTTTATTACCTTAAAGCCCAGCTAGAACTAATGGCAGGAGTTTATGAAAATGTAGAATTTTGTGTTAGTATATGGGATAACTTGATTAAAGAAGGAACTGTATAAATGTGAAATCAGTGAGCTTTAAATTTTTTAAGCATCCTTCTGCTTTGAGTATTCTAAAAGGGAGGTAATGGACTAATTTTATACGATAATTCAATGCAACTAGTACACTACCTAATATGGTAAAAGATGTTTATTGAAATCTAGTTCTTTTGATACAACCACACCCTTAAATCTATTAATCTAAGAACAAAATGTAGGCTGTGTCTGTGCAAACTGTGGGCTAAGAGAAATGGGAGTAACTTGGACTTCCCTGGTGGCACAGTGGTTAAGAATCAGCCTGGGAATTCAGGGGACACGGGTTCAATCCCTGGTCCGGGAAGATCCCACATGCCGCGGAGCAACTAAGCCCGTGGGCCACAACTACTGAGCCTGCGCTCTAGAGCCCATGAGCCACAACTAATGAAGCCCCAGCGCATAAAGCCTGTGCTCCGCAACAAGAGAAGCCACCGCAATGAGAAACCCGCGCACCGCTGCAAAGAGTAGTCCCCACTCGCCGCAACTAGAGAAAGCCCACACGCAGCAATGAAGACCCAACGCAGCCAAAAATAAATAAATAAATAAATTTATTTTTTAAAAAAAGAAATGGGAGTAACTTATATTATGCGTAGGCAGTGCTGGGGAATCACTGTAAAGGATATAAATTTTGAAACAGATTTTGCTGGATGGTCAACTTTGAAAAGGCAAGGCTGGAGGATATTTTTAAGGATGTGGTGCAGTATGTACAAAGTTTCAAATGTAGGGATGAAAAGAGTTAATTCAAAATATAAACACATGGAATATAAGCACCTACTTTTTGTATTCATCAAAGGATATTTTTGTTATATTAAAAATCAAAATGAAATTCACTGACATTCTGTAGCAACTTTGACAATATCAACTAATATGCTAGATTAATATACACTAAATATATGTAATTATCGAGTTTCTCTGCAACTACCTCTATCATTTACAAGATTTTTTGACAATTTAAGCACTCTATTTAAAGTACCTGTTAGGCACAGTAATTATTTTGTTGACATCTGTCTTCAATTTGCATGCAGATTACAGGTATTTCTTTGAAAAAACGTGTTTTGAAAAGGGCAGTCATGCTTGGCTTTTAAAGAGTCTGACCAACCATATGGCTTAAGTGAAGTACAGAAAATGCTACAAAATAGAGCCATGTAGGAAAAGGGTTGGAGAAGTTGTAGAGCTTTCACAGCATGGTTTCATTATTTCCCTTGAGATGGCAGATTAATATTCATCTATAAACAATGACAAACAAGTATCTGTGTTTTATCATTTAAAAATAACTTTTCTTGCCTTCCTTTAGTGTCAGCAATTTGGGTAATTTCTCACTCTAACATCAGATAATTGAAGGTAACTTGCATTATTTTTCATTGCTCTATCCCTTTAAGTCCAAATAGCAGAGAAACTGCTTATTATCAGCTTGATATCTTGCCTGCAATTAGACCAAATCACCACAGGGAGGTGATGGTACCTCCAATCTACTCCAAAGTTCTGAGGTTCGGGCCATATATTAGATTTTTCTAAATCAGCATAAATATAATAGGAAAAGGCATTTCGGGAGGGAACAGAATTTAAGAAGGCATAAGACAAATGTGATTAGAAACAGCATGTTGTATTAGAGAATTTGCAAGGATTTCAGTATGGCAAGGTTATGGGGTACAAATGTTGGCTTAGGGGGAGATTACATTAAAGGGACAGACAAGAACCAGAGAAGTGGAGCACGGTGCCAAGATCTGTGATTTAGAAAAGTATTTCTGGCATAGATATCCATGATAAACTAGAGGAGAAACATTAAGAGCAAGGAGGCATACTAGGAGGCTACTAAATTAATGCCTGAGAGAAATGCTGAAAATCTTAACCATAGCTGTGGTGACGGGGATGGAGAGAAGGGAATAGATACGAGGGATATTTAAGCACTAGAACTGACAACTATTTTTGAGACAAATATTTTCCCACTGCCATTAAAGTAAAAGAAGTTTTCCTCTTGACAAGACTCTCAAGAAAAGTTTTACGGTTTAGACATCATACGTGAAATTGATACTCAAAACAATGGTTATAGATTACACAGGTATCATCTTTTAACCTTTAGTAATGGCAATAATATTTACAGTTCTGGATACAGACTGCAAAATTTCCTGAGAACAAGTTTAAAACAGCTTTTATTCCTATCTGACAAAGCATTTTAACAAATATTTTCCATAGATTTAAGTAAATATTTTCACCACATGATTATTATAATTATGCTAATAGTACCCAAAAGATAGAAATGCATTGTAAAATCACTTTATTACGAAGAGGTAGAACATAAACAACATTGTCTGCATTATCATTTAATGTTATCATTGAAATACAAACATTATGATGACAGGTTTCTTTCCCCTATAACTCTATACAAGAAGGTAATTAACCCTTAAAATATTGCCTAGATGCAAGCTGAACGTCAGTATTAGAGAACTGGAAATCAATGACGTACTATTTCACTCATCCAGTGGCACTATGGTTAAGAGCACCGGCTGTAGGGATAGACCATATGGGTAGCCTGGGCAAGGTACTTCATTTTTCTGTCTGCCTCAGTTTTCTTACCTGCAAACTTAAGCACTGTTTTAAGGACTAAATGAGTGAATACATCTAAAGAGTAGTGCCTGACCTGAAGTCTGCAATCCACAAATATGGGTATTCATATCAACTGGCAACAATTTTAAAGTATAATAATGTCTACTGATGCCTGAAGTTCTGGAAAAGGGCACTAATTGCTTGGTGCTGAAAATGTAATGTTATTACAGATTTCTAGAACTCAATCAGAAAATATTTATTAAAGAAAAGATATACATTCTTTAATTTTTTTTTTTTTTTTTTGCTGCATTGGGTCTTTGTTGCTGCGCACAGGCTTTCTCTAGTTGCAGTGAGCGGGGGTTACTCTTCGTTGTGGTGCGCGGGCTTCTCATTGTGGTGGCTTCTCTTGTTGCCGAGCACGGGCTCTAGGCACACAGGCTTCAGTAGTTGTGGCATCCGGGCTCAGAAGTTGTGGCTCATGGGCTCTAGAGTGCAGGCTCAGTAGTTGTGGCACACAGGCTTAGTTGCTCTGCGGCATATGGGATCTTCCCCAACCAGGGATTGAACCCATGTCCCCTGCACTGGCCAGCGGATTCTTAACCACTGCGCCACCAGGGAAGTCCAAGAAAAGATATGTACTTTTTGATCAAGCACCCCAGTCTTTGATATCAATTCCACACAAATAAACCCATCAGTATGTAAATATCTGACAGAGGCTGCTTATTTTTGCATTCTTAATAGTAGAAGCAATGTAAATACCCAATTATGACACACTGATATTTTTGACACAGTATTATCTTTGTCAACTGACATAATAAAATGGTTATTCTTAATTCCATATTCCAGACAGCCAAAAAGCATAGCAAACAATAATAGCATCTGCTTTAAACTAGCCATGAGGAACTTACCTGCTACTGTCAAGATATCTGAGTAAACCTCACATATACTACAGATGTGCATGAGGTAAGATGAAACTGTATTCTTGGAGATTTCATCACTACCATTAAAAACCTCTTCTACCGTAAGGCAGACATAAATTCTTCTAAATATTCTTTTCACATTATAACATTTAATATTAATCATGTGATTTAACTAACAATGAGTGTATTTTCTCACTAACAAAAGTCAGCTGAAAAACCTCTGGTGATGATATCATACATGGCATAAGTAAAAAATAAAGTTTTATTTTATAGATCAAGTCTCCTGAGATTATATGTGGTTGTCTGGTAGACTGTGTCCAGAAGGATTTGATTCTGTGGCCATATTTAGACTCACGGAGAAAAAAAATGCCATGATAGATTAGCAACATTTGCCTTGATGGTGGCATCAAACTCATGTGTTATTGTGACTACAGGCATGCAGGGAGAAACAAAAAGTCTGGATCACGTTTTCTTAGATCAGTTGACACTAAAAACATTAAACTAATAGCATATTCATTTAATCACCTGAAAAAACTGATATTCATATATGATTTTCCAGACATTATTTTTGTTTGAATCAAAAATTTTTCAAATAACTACATACAGTCTATAAATTTCAAGCTTAAATTTATTAACAAGTAAATAATTTAATGAAGAACAGGTCACTGTTCATGTGTAATTAACAAATTTTAAACAAGTGATACCCCTAAAATATGCTAAAACTTGGCCACATTACATAATTAGGCTGATTTTTTTTCATGTAGTTCTTCCGTTCATATATTTTGTCCAGTATCTGAAAAGTATCTATAGAGTATATGAAGGTAAATATTTACTTACAAGGTTGTTTAATAACTTGGTTCCCATAAAGTAAGAGATGAATGCCTAGTAAAATGAGTTAACAGAGTGATGCATTTTAAACAATATACAATTTATGTTAGTTCACAATAAGCATTTGAGTCTGCATGATTTACAAGTAATAGCGTCTTCCGTTTTAAGAGAATATTCTTACAGATAAATGTATTCTTTGGCAAAGCATGGTATTTCACCACATAATAAACTGTTTTGTTAATTCAGAGTGTAGGTATTTACTTTGCCCATGTATTCCTTTTAAACAATACTATATCTTACAGAAAAACCCGAACGAACTTTTTGGCCAGTCCAATATAATTGAATGACTTAGCTGACATTGTTATAGTGGCTGGTAGAAAATTAGGGGTCAAGGCAAAATGTCTCTTTTTATGTCCTTTTTCAACATGACTCTAACTGCATAGAAGTAAGCAAATCCTTGTTGAATTTAATTAAGCTTTATGTAACTTGATTCCAATGTAGATGCACCACACAAGACAGCAGCAGGGAGCCTGACTTTGAAGGTTAACCTTTATCGCCATTTTCTATGCTACGCATTGATCACTAAGACCACCAACCCACGGCAACAAAGCAGGGGTGAAAGTACCGGAAAAGGGAAGAAGCACCTTACATATCTTTGGGGGTAATTTTTCCTGGTAAAAAATATTCTCCGGAACTAATTTTACCTCCTTACTAAATATGAAAACATTAAAGAATATATCACTATGTATGTTTATGAAAGCATTTCAAACAAATGTAAATCATAAGGATAATGTAGACTATAGCCCTCGGGAGCTTGCCGGTATTTTTCAGCACTTTTACAGTATACCAAAAATGTGATCTCTTCAGCAAGCAAACTCAGAGCCAACGAATACATCTTTATTTCCAGATTTCCTACTATCAGGGGAGGTTTTAAAATCTGGATGCTATTTTTTAAAAAAATCAGTTACTTCAAGCTGTTATTATGAATAGTCTACCCTAAAAATGAACTAAGTAAGAGTTTAACAAGCTCTTTTTCAAAATTTACAATTAAGGAAATTATCAACTTGGTCTTCAAAATGCAAACGCCTCCTTTTTTTTTTTTTAGAATAATTGACCCAACCCTTCATAATTGTGCAGTAGGAACACGAACAGCAAGTAACTACCAACTCAAGGCATGTCAAATTCACCTGATACTTAAATGGAAAACATGGAATTGAATGTGTAGCCACTAACGTCCATAACCAAGATGTGTTTATAATGGTAATGTTATTAACCATAGATAAAGAAATGATTTTTTAAATGTCTCTCTAAAATAAATATCACTAATAGGACCATGCAGATATGAATGAACGAATGAATGAATAGAAGGGCTTGATGGTCATAGTTTAAGTAAATTCTCCAACTCAACCTCAAAGGGGAAAAAACAAGTCTTATTTCATTGCTGGTTTTTAACCACGTTCATTTAGTTCAATACTAAGTAAGCTTATTACTGGCAATTTTAATATTTGGGGGTTTGATAGAGGACGATAAACAGCATTCTTTTCTCTCCCTGAGTTCTCGATTAGAAAAGAAGCCACAGATGGAGAGCAAATATCACCCTTTACATAATAATTGCTAATACAGAGGAAAAGTACTTCAATGTGTGGCAACCATGGGATGCATCAACCTTAATTCTGAAATTAACAGACCTTCTAGCCATAGGAAGAGGTGAACATCATAGGCTCTCATATTATCACGGAAGTTATTGCAGAGGCATAGCCTACTCTTGTTATGTCTTTTAGTAGAATCTATACCTTCTGCAGGCAGCCTGGAAGGAAGAAGGAGGAAGGGCTCAGCTCAACTAGGTCCTTCTCCCAAAGTCACCTAACAGGTAGATCACTCTACCTAACCTGGGATGGAATTCGAACCGAATACCACTCACTGGAACGGTAGAGATAGAGGCTAAGAACGTTACAAGTGCAGTTTTCTCCACATAACAGGAAACATTAAGACGGAGAAAGAGGTTGCTTCTCAAAATCCCAACAGCATCTTTATTTGGTCAGAACGACAACAGACAGGTTCTCTAGATCCCGGGAGAGGGGAAGATGCAATGTTTTAACTGCGCACCCTGTTAAGAAGTAGTCTCTTTTAAGTTTCTCATTTGAAAAGTGAAAGCCTATATCAAGATCATTTCATCATTATTCTTACATAGTAACATGGCAAAAATGAACACATAATCTCTTTCAATGGCCAAATATGGGATGAATAGAGAAATACATCTTATTTTTCTACAAGCTACTTCTCTTAAAATGTGTATTTCTCTAGAAAACTGATAACATTCAATTTCAGGTATAGATATAATTATAGCACTCACTTTATTTCCATAACATTGTAGTTGTGAGGCTTAAATTATTATGTGCTCTGTTGTTTAACTTGGTACGCAGTGATGAACGATAAAATAAAGCACTTCTCAAATAGATTAGATATGGGAAAACTTGGAAATTACACATTTATTTCTTTATCCCATTAATATCAATCACTACAGAGAGACAACATGCAGAAGTTGGTTCTCTATATGTTTAATATTTTTAAGGTAATCACCCACTGGATTTGAAGTAAGAATCTCTCCCTATTCTGTACAACATTTACAAGAAATAAAATCTACTTTAAAAAAGAGAAGCAAGCCAAGGGGAAGTACATCAAATTCTTTTTATGTTTCAATCATGAAAAGGATACATCAAACAAGAAGACTTACTAGTTCACTTTTAAAGACTTATTAAGATTTTCTCTGGAAGAATTTATAATTAAGGGAAGTGATTTAAAATCTCAAAGAAGTTACAGACCTTGAAATGTCCTGCCAATTAGAATAGAAAAAAATATTAGAAGTGTGATTTTTAAATATATATGATGCATATCAAATAACTTTGATGTTATTTATCTAAAGATGATATGCTGTATGTTTATACCTATATAAAAGTTAATAAAAACTATTTTGAACTTGTGGATTCATTTTTTTACCTACTTTTTCCATGTATTGATGTTATAGGAGAAAACTTAGACAAAGATCCCTGTTTCCTGAATATCAGTGCCTACAATGAAATCAGGATTATATATTTCTCTCTAGTGAGTAAATAATACTTTTTATTAGTTTGCATTAAGTAAATAATGTACTGCCTCTTATCAATCAATAAATTTTGCTAGCCTAAAGCACTTTTTAAGTTAAATTCATTTTATTAAAACAAACTCATTACTGTGTACAAGCTCAGTATAAACTAATAGTATTTGCTTTTATATTTACTTATATATTTTACATTTAATTCAACTATTTGAAAGATACCATTTTAAGGGTGGTATATTAATAAAAGAGAGAGAAAATAGAAAAATATACTATTGTTTTGATATTGTTGGTTTAGTTACTTGAAATACTTGCACAAAAAGACCTATCTATAAACTTGTAAGCAACTTAAACCCCTTGAAAGACTTGTTAGCAAATATATAAATATACACATATTTTACATATAATAAATATATATCTATATTAAATAATATTATATCTCTATATATTACATAATATATATTTAAAGGATTTTACCATATGTATGTATATGTACATATTTATACACATTTGTACTTATATATGTAAAAACATATTTGTTACAAAGTATTGGAGCACACTTCTCAAATGTGACAGTCAGTGAAATGATAATTTAATGGCTATATAAAATAATGTAAAGTGATTTTTATCAGAAAGCACTGTTTAAGCCAAAATTTAGTAAACTTTGAGAACAAATTAAATTCACTAAATGTTAGCTCAAGCTCCTCATCATTTAGAACTGCACTGTCAGGGTCTTTCAAATATGTTCAAATAAATGCAACTCCCTAAGAGTAAAATATTCCACTGAAACTTTACATATGTGCCCTGTACGTATACATTTACAAGAAGGGAGGCTCTATGATTCCATGGGCTCAGCAGCAGCTCATTTCCACTATCTGCCAAGAAATTAAATTCCGCTTCTACTTCATCCTAGAGATAAGCTTCTTTAAAGTTTATTTTAGTTTAGTTACAAAATAGATAGTATTAACAGGAACAGCATATGTATATATAGTTCAATAACAGAGAAGAAGAAATAAGCCAGAAACCAATGTATATCTGAAATGGTATTGTTATCAAGTTTAAAAATATTACCTGCATCTTCAAAAAATGTCCATCATATTAAGTTATTTGGGGACCGAAAGTCTTAGCATAGACATCATATTTTAAAAATGGGTACCAAATAAAAACATTACTTTTAGATTTTTAGGCTACTTTTTGTCTTGTGATGACCTCTCCTGGTTGAGATGTTCATTATCTTACTTCCGTGTAGTTACCATTTTTTCTCTCCTTTGGATGCTTTTGGTATTAAGAATTTAACTATCAAACTTCTTCAGCGCTGCATATACTATAAATACAATTTTTCATTAAAGGTAGAAGTATAAATTTGAAGTACTGAGTACATGAAGCTCATTCTAATCAGTAAAATCAATATCATTCTTATTATTTAATTCATTTCTAGGATGGGGGCAACTTTGAGTTTTGGTCACAATTTAGATTCAAATGAAAGAAAAAGTCATATTAATTAAGCCATTACACGTTTTCAACAATGAGGAATAAGAGCTAAATAAATAATCTGAATAATTGAACATAACTATTAACTATCTTAAAAGTAATGGCCTCTGCTCTTCTCTCTTCCCTGTTGCCAAATTCTAAGTTGTAAGAACTAAGAATATATTTCAGAAATAACAACCTTTCCATTCTTAAAATATACTAACCCATGACTGAAGGTAAGCCATTTTTGACACACGGTGAATTTTTCAGATTGATTCATTACAATTAAAGTATACAGAAAGATCAGGAAAAACTCTGGCTGTGAGGGCCTTCAATCCGTGAACATAGTAAATTTAATGTATAATGAGTTTATTTTCTGAGAAAAGTGGCAATTAGTTCTATATAACCAGACCTTGACATGGAAACTGAAATTTCATCAGAATAGTTTTCTCAGAATCTAGTAACATGTTTATGTAAATATTAATACCGAGCCTTAATAGCTGCACAATTTATATTTAAATCTATAAAACTGACATTAAATATTAATAACACATCATGTTTTTGAGGTTTAATCTACTTTGGAAAAAACTATAAAAATTCATTTCAAGTTCATTACAAACTTAGATTACCAGTTAGTGGCTTCTCTATCTTTAAATGCAAGGAAAGAGAACCAAATACTCTACTTCGGAGAATATGTCAAAACAGTAATACTGGTTCATCATATGATAATATTATTTAGTAGATCCTTTAGCACAACTTATGAAGTCCTTTTTCAATGCTTATTCTTATCAATATTTACACACTGGAATAAGAGCATTACTATTAACATACGGACAAAGATGCATTAGTGAATCCCAGGATCTGATAGACAGAGACAGTACTACTTCATGTATGAATTCCAGAAAACACTAAACTTTTTTTCCTGCATGGAAAACGCTTATTTTCAAACTCTAAAATCTCCATGATGATTCTTTAACAAGTCGTCCATTCTCAGAAACAAGTATGTCTTATGAATATTACCCTAAGATTCCTACAGGCTATCTTTCTAGTATTTAACCCTTTCTGAACCAAAGGAGCGCTCATGCATTTCCTCTCTAGATGCACAATACGCACTTCTAAAGCAATGCAGACGATGGGCTGGAATCTTCCATTTCTTTCTACTCTTTCTAACCTCATGAACAAATGAACAATCTTTTCTAGAAGAACTAGCCAAAACACACAGAGATAAACATATTGAACAGCATCATTTTTTCTGAGAACTCTTTTAAGAAATCTGTTCATTACTGCATTAATGCTATTTTGCCCTAACTGTCCCAAGTCCTAGACTGCATTGCACTTAGCTGCCAGAAAATTAAAGCAATTTCAGCTACAATATTGGATTCACTGTCTTCCATTTTAATAAGCAAGTACTAAAAGGTCATTAACTTGGGGCGGGGGGGGGGGGCGAACAGAAGTCCATAGGAGCCCAAAAGACGCTCCTTTTTCACTCCCATAGCCGTGCTTATTTAAGTTAAAACCATAAATAAAAATAAGAAACTTATTTTTGCCATGTTTTCACTTTTCATTCACTGACCTAAGCAAAAGGCAATGAACTTCCTCTACACAAACCCACCAAAGTGGAAGAATAACTCCTAAGACGCTGTCCCCGACACGAATCACTCTAACCAAGCAGTTGTCAACCAATCTCCACGACCAGAAACAACTTTCTAGAAACATCGCCAGCTTCAAAAACCCTCTCCCCGCAACCCGGAGCGCGGGGTTTGGAGTGTCCCCTGCTGCAGTGGCCGCAAGTGCGTGACAGAGGAGCCACACACACACATCAGGCTGCGACACCTAAGAAGTCACCTCCGAGTCGGAACCCTGGGGTGGAACATCAATGCGGCACTGAAACTGCCCCAGCGCAGAGCGAGCTCGCGGGAGGGCTACTTACGGGACGTGGCGGGAGCCGTCCAGGCTCTGCAGAGGATGCTGCCGACCAGCCAGAGCGAAAGCGCTGCCCCGCAGCCGGCTCCCCGGGCCACCGGCATCCTTCGCCTCCCGCCTCGCGGTACTCCAAAGGCTCGCTGCGGAGAGACGCCGTCCGTCTCTCCGAGGGGGTCTCGGAGGGAGATGGGCCGTCCTCAGGCACGACCGAAAGCCAAGCCCCTCCTGCTTCCTCTTCTTCTCCCCTCACCCGCTCCGCGCTCCAGTCCGGCGGGGCTGGGAGCAGCGGGGCGGCCGCAGCCTTCCTCTTCCCTCCGCGCGGGTCTTGCCTCTCGCTCTGCGAACCAATGCCAGGGGGAGGAATTCAAACGGAGAAGGAAAGGGAGGGGGGAGCAGAGGAGGGGACACCTACCCCGCCCTCTCCCTCTCGGGGAAAAAAAGAGAAAAAGAAAAAAAATCACCAGGGGACGAGGCGGAAAACCAGAAGAGCGGAGGAGGCAGAAGCAGCAGGGAGCACGCCGGAAACGGCGGTGCGGAGGTCGCCGCTGCGGGCGAGCGCTCCCCCGGCCGCTGGGCAGCGTGAGGCGGAGGGGTTTCCAGTTGCCCGCCAGCTCACACGGAGCGACTGTGTGTGCGCGGAGCGGAGCACGCAGCCCGGCGGGCGGGTGGGCGGGCGCACGCACGGCCTCAGCGCGGCGCGGCGCGGGGCACCCTCTCCCAGGCGGTGCAGCGCGAGCAGCGGCGGCCGCGGCCGGAGGGCTGGGAACGCCGCCACCAGCAGCGCCTGCGAAGCCGGGCGGCGGGCGAGGCGGGGGGACGCCCTCCCTCCTCTCCGCCTCTCCAGGCCCCTCCCTGGCTCCTCCTTCGCCGCCGCCGGCTCCTCCTTACCTTACCCCTCCGGCTGTCACAAACCTTCTGCCCTGCCCTCGCCTCTCTGGGAAACAGAAGAGGGAAGGAACCCAGGGCCCCGGGTCCATCAGCTGGGGCGCGGGCCGAGGAGGGAGGCGCGCGCCTCTCCCCGGGCGGGAGGCGGTCCTGAAGTTGGGAATTCGCAGTGTGATCTTGGAACCCGGCTCCAACCCTGACTGCCCCCCACCCAGCTGCAGAAAACAGAACCCCTTCGTTCGGATGCCTTCTTCTCCTGTCTCTCCTCCCCTTCAGATAGAGATGGTACAGGCCCCGGGAGCTCCGGCCCCCCCGGGAACTAGAATCAGGCGTCCGACAGGCAGGTCTTCCGAGTGGTCCTAACACCAAGTGACGGAGCTGAACATCCCGACCGGAGCAGCGGCGACTGCAGACGCCGCTAATGCAGATGTTTTCAATATGTAATTAATTCGTACTCATACATATGCACACGTACACCCAACACTCGCTGCTGCCGGGAAAACTCCATTCAGGCAAACGCGCACACAAACAGATACAAACACAAAACTGACATCAGCAGGCATACGGGTAACTACTTCAAGGTATCTGATGCATTGCAAGTACGAAGAATTACGAATAGCTAGGGAGACCCAGATTTTCTTTTCTCATTCAGATCATTTCAATAATAAATCTCAGGCTCTTCTCCCTAGCTCACACCTCTCCACACACCATCCTCCATACAGTTTCCTTCCAGCCAGTGTACATATAGTACTGGGATTCTCATATGTCTGCAGAACCAATCCTTTCACTGACTCTACTGACACAGTTAAGAATTATTGGTCATCTAACTATCTAACGATGTTTAGGGAGGGCTAAGGAGGAGGAACCATGTCTTTCAATGTTATGCCATGAATAAGCGTTCGCCTTTCAAGACAAATAAAATGTTTATGGAGACTTGCCGACTCCTGGAATATACTCTGAGTTTAATATTATGGTTATTTCTCAGAAAGGTCCACTGTAGACAGTGCTGTGTGTTCACTGCATAATTTGTATGGTGGTAATGGGCCTGATTCAGCGTTCTTTATTAGAGCTTTGTTTCCTATTGATTTAAAGGGATGTTTTGTCCTAGTAAGAACTACAGATTGGGTACAATCTGGAAAATGAAGACACACACAGATGACTAACGGGGGAAACTGCATCCTTGTGCTATAAAACTCGCCTCCTATAAAATGATACAGTAAATGCCTTCTTATGGAATATAAAATGCCCTTTTTCTATTTTAATTCCCACAGACTCTCAGAAGTCAGTGAGCGCTTGCAAAAACACTGTGGTAGAGAACTGTCGTCAACCATTTGTAAGAACTCAAAGAAACCAGTCATAGGAAAAAAATACTGTGCAGGAGCAGAACTTTTCAGAAGTCAATTTTTAAACTATGTCTATTTTAACCATTGCACTAAATGCCACTGAAGTAGTGTTCAAGTTTTTTAATAGAAGAATAAAAGTGGAAACAATTGAAAGTATTACCATTTCAGTATCTCAATGGTGCTCTTCAGTGGGCATCTAGGTACTGAGTTTAAAAAGCTGGCAGTAGATTTCTATTTCATTGTTTTGTAACAGAAAATGACACACCTGAGGGTGTTGCTTTCCTACAAAAACATTCCGACCAGTTTGTAATCATTTCTCTTAAGGAGGAAAAACAAACAAAACAAAACTTTGTTTTAATGACACATGTAACCTCCCTGCATCACCACTGTGCTATATAGTATGGTCTTACTTCATGCCAGTGTGAGCTAAGACCCTGCCTTCATCAATTTTCAATGTACTTTGCCCTGTTTGAAAGTTAACAATGTCACATTCTTTGTAGTGCAACTACCTTTGCTTGAAATTTGTGTTAACTGGATAACGGACATTGGAATTCACAATTATACTTAAAGAAATAAGACTTCAGTAGTTTCAGGATCAGACATTCCTTAGATTCTAATGCTACATTCTCCATCTCCAGTTCACCCTTTTCATCATTAGATATTAACATTAAGAAGATTCTTTTTGACTTCAATTATAACTCTTAATGAGAAGGTAGGAAGTCCTAAGCCCATGTGGCCTAGTCAACCTTTAAGAACCTGTAAAACTGAGAAGCCAATCAGTGGATTCAGGATACTTCTACCAGAAGCCTATGAGATATAGTAAACATGGACTGTCTTATTCCAGAGAGTGAATTCATCATGGATATGTGCATTACATTGTATTTGAAAATAATCAAAGACGGCATATGATGAAATGAAATGTTTCTTTAGTTCAGTATAAGAATATAAGGTCAATCAAAGTTTGAGAATAGTAAAACTAAGTGGACCGAAGGCACACAAAGAGAAAACAAAAACATGATGAGGAAAGAAGATGGGCAAGTTGTATTATTTTGGAAGTGAAGTAATATAAAATAAGAAAGGATAGACAGTTCCTGTTTCCCACCACTCACGTCCTCTTTTCTTCTTCTACAGAAATTATTGGGCTTATTTTTTTATATTAACATGACCCCATAATTGGAACAAGTTGTTGCTTCACAAGCAACATATTCATCATTCATTTATATCTCCAATATTTGTTGAATTTCTACTATTATTGAGCTGGACATTGTGCTAGATACTGGGATTATACCTCTGAGTAATCAATAACCCTTTTGCCCTCAGAGTTGGTGGCTAATGATTGAATAAAGAGATCAAGATAAATATGCATAACTTTTATACTGACATCTATTCAGGTAAATATTGACTGGGTAATCTAGTATCTTCATATTTTCTTTAAAAAATGAAGCCCATCCAAAAACATTCTTATCACAATCATCATCATAATCATTCCAGAGATCTGTAAGTAATCTGCCACCTGGTAAATTATCTCAAAAGTCATCCCCAAATTCTGGAACTTCACTGATGAAACGAATCACAATATTTTGGTTTTAATAACACTTTGAAGTGACTAACTCTATTAATGAAGCATTGAAAAAATTCAGGACTTTCCAATAAGTAAAGAAACAATTAGTATATCTCCAAGTGTGGTCCTTAGAGTGGAATTTGCTTCTGGAAATCAAGATGTTCAACTGTGCCCAGAAATCAGTGTATTCCCCCAGAAAAATATGTCTAACGAGGATAGAAATTCTTGCCACTCTGATTGTATACTCCAAGAAGAATTGAGTAGCTGGATGTATAGGATCTGTCTGGGATGCATTCTCTAGTAAAGATGAACATAATGAGGCCAAGTCTTATAGGAAAGCTCCTGGTATACAGAAAGTCACCTGGAGTCTGGGCCTTTGGCAATGCTAATTGGCCCTGGACACAGTGAGATACTTCCCATTATAATCAAATATTAATTGTGAGAAAGCCTGTTTGAGGAAAGTGGCATAAACTAAAAGTAGCTTCCAAAACCCCAGTCTATTTTAAAGGTCTCAGAGAAATGCATGACAACTAGTGTTATCTGGATTACACTCTCTGAAGATATTCGTTTAGAAGCAATTCATGTTTAATGATTTATTATTTTAATATTAATAGAAAGGGTACAGTTGGGAAAAGGTGGTCTGAATGCATGTATAAAACATCTTTGAAATCAATGATCAAGGTTAGGAAACTGGGAGGAAGCTGGCTAAAACAATATGTAATATTTAGAATATAGAATCTGATCTTAACCTTTATTGCATTCTTCACTTTCTGTACACCAGCTTTCTTTTGATTATAGTCTAATATGAGTACATAAGAATCACATAACTCAGAATAATTTTTCTTCCAGAATTGCAATTAAGAATTACTTTTTTCTATAGCATTTTAGTGCTTTAGCGCCAACAAATCTAACCCACAATTTATGTAGTGATTACTTTCAGAAATCTCCCATTATTTGATCATCTCACAGATTAAGGAAAATATAATTTCAAATTAGTGTCCCCAGAAAAATGCCATAACTTTGAAAAGTACAATATAATATTTACCTTTCAGACAAGGAATTACTGAATACAAGATATAAAGAAAAATACACATGCTTTGAATATCAAATTGTATGGTAATTTCTTATTAATATTATGGATGTAAAGAGGGAAGGAGAAAGCTCTTAGAATTGACTTACATTTTTATTGCTTTATCATTTCTCTTTAAAGTCTTGTGACATCAAATCAAATCATAACTATAGAGAAGAAAGGGAAGGGTCAAGGAAAAAAGTGAATGAACAAAGAGAGATAGAGTTAGCTTATACCAATCACTTCCTAGTTGTAAACGCTTATGAAAATACCTAATTACATAAAGGAATGATGGCTAAACAGTAATTATTTAGCAGTGAGTGTGATTTTTATGTTTCTGAAAATTCAAAAACTTTTTAAGCAAGTTCAATATTTCTAAAGTCTCAGTTTGATTTTAAAATAGAATTTTATTTATATGAGAGATTAAAACTAGCTAGAAATGGGTTGCAAAAAAAGCCCCTCAAGAAATAAAAGTTATATTCAAGGAAAAAAAGAATTTCCAAAAAAAAAAACCCACTCCACCCAAAACACAATAATATTAAGTAGATTACTTTTGAATGTTATAATCGCATAGAAAGGAGAATCAGGTGATCATACAGGAAGCCATTTATAGGGTGGGTGTTGAGTCTGGTCTCTGGGTCTTTCTTTCGGCTCTACAACTCTCTGTGACATATTCACACAATGTACGCCTTAATTTCCTCATTTATAAGATTAGATTATATTTACATCTAAGGAATTAAATTATTTCGAGGATTAAAAATAATTTATATATCTTGCTCATATAAAGTGCTATTATTATTATTTATGCTATGACATAAATGAACTGTACCAAAATTCTACTCTGAAGTCAAGTTCATGCCTCAATATATTTACATTGCAAATTCATTCAAACATTTTTGGATAGGGACTTCCCTGGTGGTCCAGGGATAAAGAATCTGCCTTCCAATGCAGGCGACGTGGGTTCGATCCCTGGTCAGGGAACTAAGATCCCACATGCCGCAGGGCAACTAAGCCCCCGTGCCACAACTATTGAGCTCACGTGCCTCAACTAGAGAGCCCATGCGCCGCAAACTACAGAGCCCACGCGCCACAACTAGAGAGAAGCCCTGCGCCACAATGAAGATTCCGCCTGCTGCAACTAAGACCCAACGCAGCCAGAAAAATAAATAAAATAAATTAATATTTTAAAATAAATTAATTTTTAAAAATTGGTGAATTAAAAAAAATTTTTTGGATAAAAAATAAGGCTTCCATCAGAAAAAAATGATTTCAAATTCTCTGGACATAAAGACAAGCAATTTATTAATTGATGCTAAATATTACCATCTTTCCCACAGAACAAAATGCATACTGAAATAAAATTTTAGAAATGTGTTTGGAATTTGAGAGGACTGTGAGAAAGTGAGAGCTGTAGAGTGTTAGGCAAAATGTCGGGTATGTTACCTGAGGTACATGTTTGCCAACATCAGAGACCTTCTTCAGGTTTAGAAAATTATCTTTATTTCAATTAAAAGAGTAAAACACAGTTGTTTTCAATTATTCTAAGCATTAAGGTGAGGGTATCCTACCGAGACTGGTAGAGAGGTATAGATTTTCCTCAGCAACAATGGGGACCCATTTTCTAAAGCAATATTTTAAGGAGAAGGAGGAGACAAAAGAAGTTTTCAAAACTATAGGCGGGGCCCTGAGAGGAATGGAATAACAAGGAAAATTCAATTAGATTGGCGATGGACAAAGGAAATCTGGAAGAAGAAAGTTCATCTAAAAGAAGTTGCAAACTGTGTATTTCCCCCTCTGGGTTGTTCAAATTTTTTCAGTCTGTTCATCCTCAAGATATTTCTGGACCAAGATCTACTATAGAATCTCCAGGTGACTTAAGGAGAGAAACCCTTTGCACTCAGAAGTTTTAGTGTCAGTGAAGGTAGAACCACAGTTTCAAGCTGGATTGGATATTAACCCTAATGCTTCATGCACAGTCTAGATAAGAATGAACTCATTTCTGAGGCGGAGAGTCTAGAATTGTCTTGGATGGTCCCATTTTCTTCATTGCTAATATTTTTCTAGATACTTAGCAGATGGGAGAGCATACAGTTATGGTGGGGATCATGTGATACACAAAAAGCAACTTTTCAGCAGCAATAACAACATCAACAATAAATTGAAGTTAGGAAAACTCACCATCTAGTAATATAAATTATTAACACTTAACCCAATTTAGAAAATGGTTTCCATGTTAAATTACATCTTTACATGCTGTACTGTGTGATGCCTACCTGTTGAATGCCCAAACATCTAAGATCCTCCAAGTTTACCTTAAGTATTTCTTGGACTTCCATCTTCCATTTTCCTCTCATCAGTTTTTGATAATGCCAGGCCAACTGACAAAGCTGAATGGCATCAGGAACATTCAAAACCCAATATAAGTATTAGATTAAATGAGTAGTCAGGTTAGACCAGGGAACATAATAAAGCAAATAGTGCATATTGTTCTGGGGAATCTGGGCATTTTAAGAACAAAACAAATAAACAAACAAAAGAATAATGAGTGTTCTCACTGTAAGAGTTACCATCACTGATTTGAAACTCCAGATTGCTAAGAACATTCTTTTTACTCCATCCAAGAAAGTGGGTTGACTTAAATCTCTGTAAAATTCATTTATTATGTCCTCAGTTTGCAGTGGTGAAGATATTGAGTGGAGGAGGCTTGGAGGTGATAATTACTGCCTAACTGTTTTAAGCTGAGTTACTGCCAAAACATTTAAAGCTAGATTCCATAGTTCCTAGTGTTCTAACTCCTGGGAGGATGCAGTGCCTCGTCAGGCAATAGGAAATGATAAGGCCTCTTTTACTTATGCAGAGTTGAAGAAAATTACAGAACCTATAGCTGTGTTTTATATCACCTACACAAAACCAAGAATAAATTCAATTTCCCTGGGATCTGCGTGATATTTGTAAAATGAATTTCAGAGATGGCTTTAACTACATGCTTCAGTATAAACATGGTTAATTCTTCTTTTTAAAAATGTTTTCCACTTGAATATATAAATGTTAAAGTTCTCCTAGTATAGCAATGCTACTAATACCTAAATACCTTTGGTATTATAATTTAATGACACTTAAGGTAGTTTATGTGATAATATAATAATTAATGATCTCTTGGTCTACTGAACTTTCTGCTTGATAAGCATTTAGCCAGGAATGGGGAGGAGAGAAGGAAGATGGTTTTTCCATTTATGTCTTATTTAACGGTATTTCTCATGTATAATTAGCTCTATATACCTGCTTTAGTATGTTGAGTAGACGGACGTAATTGAAACTTTAATAATCCACAAATTTGGTAATGCAATCTTTCATTTTAACTGCATATACTATAATTGATGGTATGAGATCGAGTTTTTTTCTAATTTCAGAATTAGTGTGATGTCTTTCAAATTTGCTTTTTTCTGATCTTCTCTTCATCTTCTTAAATCCCTAAAGGCCTGTGCAGCAAGTTGAGACTGAACTTACTTTCCACGTGTAAGATAATTCTGCCCTCTCTTCAAGACCTGATGGGAATGAGGGTCAAAATGCACAGAAGTGGATGATCTTTAAGACAGGCTGAACTTTTCATTTTAATGTGGTTTATCATTCTGTGTTGTGTTTTTTTGTTTTGTTTTGTTTTGGGCACGGTGACACAATTCCTGGGGCAAAGAAGTAGTACCAGATGGTAGTAAACAATTATTTGACTATTTAAGGTTGTCTCTGCTTATATCACTTTGGGACTATGGTTATAGCTTTCTGGAGGAAGAGATTCTCTCTCTTTCTTAAGTAACTTCAACTCATATCTTATATATGCCAGTTCTCATATATTCAATTTATGCCATCTTCATAAATGCCAGATACAGGAGACAATGCTGGTTTATTGTGAGTTCCAGTTACTGACATTAGGCTAGTAATTGGTTGTTACTATAAAGTTTATGGACTGACCTGTTGGCATTTTCATTCCTCAGAAGGTTCTGCATCCTTTTATCTCTCATCCTGAAATTCCCAGTGGAGATTAAAAGTCATTTACAGACTTCCATATTGGGAGTTACTGAAATGAATTAGCTAAAGCTTTCATTTCGTGAGGTAATTTAAATTGTGTGTGTGGGGAAGAGAAGGGCAAAATGCACATGTACCAAATTCTTATAAGGCTATGCCTATTATTCTCAGTTTAGGTATCATCTTGATAAATACACTTTGCATTTAATAGATCATAAGTAATATCATATGCCAACACTCAAGTACTCTCCAGTGTGTAGCATACTTCAGAGTTATGTAATTTAAGAGTAAAAATCACTAGCATCTACTTTTAAAACATTTGAAATGTGACAGTGTTCATTTTTACCATGTATAATGTCTAGAGTTAGTGAGAAGGGTTTTCACCATATTGCTTTTTAAATTCATGTGCTGTGGAGGTGTTGTTTACATTCACACTGGGTTGAGTTACCAGAAGGATGGGCTCAAGGGAGACTTTCCTGTTCTTTCTTCTGTCAGAGTCCGTTAGCTGAATTCTACCAGATGCAGGAAAGGATGGATTGGGTTGGGAATGGCTTATGCTTAAGGTTTAGCAGACACTCAGTAAATTATTCTGGATTGATTAAAATGTGTCTCTTGTTCCGAGTCATTCGAATTATTGGTTTACATGTGTGATCAAAGAATCTTAACAAGAATTCTCTCAGTTTTATTGATGAAGGAACCGTAAGGACTTTTCTAATGTTCGCTCTCCTTCTCAATGTTGGTATTCTGATAGGAAAAGTCATAGGGTAGCTTCAACAGAAGACAATCAACTTCACCCTAAAAGGATCAACTTGGCTAAGATCGTCAACTCTGATGATTGTCCACTGACTCTTTAGAAAGGAGGATGAACACACAAAAAAATTAAACTAAAATAGTAACACGAGATCTGGTGACTTCACAAATGTGCTTGGAAAGACCCAAAGCTATTGTATGAAATCAATCTGTGACCCCAGGCTTGCCCTCTCAATCTGCCCTCCCAAGTCACCATCACTGCCTCAAACAAACAGCACAATTTGTTCCATTCTTTCCTCCTCATCCAATTTGACACCTTATAGGGGAATTTGTGTGCAATTTATGACTCACAGAAAGATACAATAAGGACAAACCGAGGAGTGGGTAAAAAAATAGCTAAATGACATACAGTGAGGTTTGTCCTGGGGAAATGGCATTGGCGCTGTTCCCACTTGAATAAGTTTCACCTAAACTGTGAATTGGGATTTGAACCTTATGGTTTAATAGATTCACAAAAATCCATGCTATTATAATAGTCACACACACACACACACACACACAAACTAGCCAGAATGTTCCCAGGATGCCCATTTGAAAGTAGAATGGGATTGCATAAAACTAAACTCAAAATTTCAAAACTGAATCAAACTTTACTGCCTTCAGTGGTGGAAATCAGTAATGCAGTTGTATTCCCCTTATGCTTTGGGGAGGACCTTTTAAATAAATATTTAGTTAAAGCAGATACCACATAGATTTGGAATTCTCTGGGTAAAGCATTCTCATTAACACATTTCTCAAATTTAAGTTTCTCAAATGAATTCCCCTTCTCTCATTGCTACATTTGAGGATTATTAAAAATGGAAAAAATTGCCTTATAATAATTAACAAACTAATTACTTCAGACTACTCTGGAAAGAATATATACAGAGAAATTAAATAACTTCTCCCCCTTATTTAACTTCAAAGACCACATAGCCTATGCTTCTTATTTTCAGAGGTAAGAAAGTGTGTGTGTGTGCATGCGTGCACACGTGTGTGTGTGTGTGTGTGAAAGAGGGAGAGAGAGAGAAACAAAACATAGATATTTTAGTTTCTCTAAGCAAAGTAAAGAGGGAAATTGTCCAGATAATTACAGCCATCAAATACTTTTTGTTTACTTATCCCTATTGAAGAGTGTTATTGGAAAATACCTTCCTCCATTGTACGGGAATTGCTTATAGTGTACAAAGAAATTTAAAGATGGCCATATTCCACTCTCATTTTAGAATAAATAACAGTAATTAAAACAGAAATCAAAACCAAGTAAACAAAATACCATCAGAGCATGAAACAGTTTGCAAAGGTCTAAGTCTTGAAACATCTGTTCCTGAATTGAGACCATTAGCTCATATTCTACAGTGTCTGTAACAGTAAGGACCTAAAATCAATAGACTAAAACTGGGTGAAGGAAAAAGTACTCTACAACCGGTTACTTTGGATTCCCCAAAATAACAATATCAATTTAAAACACAATCAGAAATATGTCAAATCCAAATATTAACTCAACTTTTGTACTATTTTCTTTTTCTCTTAGTTCTTAAAATACAGAATGATACGTTAATTTTGACTGAACAGTTATTAAAACATTAGAGGAAAGGTTTCAAAGATCTTAATATTTAAATTAATCCCCAACTATAGTTTTGAATAGTACTTATAATTATTTTTTTAAAATCCTGGAGAAGGAGTCAAGGGAAGAAGAGAAAAGAAATTAAAACTAAAAACAAAACAAAACTGTAATTTATGGTCTACAGTCCTATAGCAGGCAGAGTATGAGATTAAGAGCAACGTGATATGATTTTTTTTAGATAAAAAAAAGAGTAGAAGTACTTACTCTTTTGCTCTAACTGGAAAGACTGCTAAAGAAAATGGGTGTTTCCATACACCAAGGAAAGAGAATGCCTGATTAATCTAAAAGGCATCATAAGTACTGTCTTTTTAGATTCCATATACATGCGTTAGCATATGGTATTTGTTTTTTTCTTTCTGACTTACGTCACTGTGCATGACAGACTCTAGGTCCATCCACCTCATTACAAATAACTCAGTTTCATTCCTTTTTATGGCTGAGTAATATTCCATTGTATACATGTGCCATATCTTCTTTAACCATTCGTCTGCCAACCTAGTGGCAGGGCAGGAATAAAGACGCAGATGTAGAGAATGGGCTTGAGGACACGGAGGTTGGGGGGAAGGGTAAGCTGGGACGAAGTGACAGAATAGCACTGACATATATACACTACTAAATGTAAAACAGATAGCTAGTGGGAAGCAGCCGCATAGCACAGGGAGATCAGCTCGATGCTTTGTGACGACCTAGAGGGATGGGATAGGGAGAGTGGGAGGGAGGCTCAAGAGGGAGGAGATATGGGGATATATGTATACATATAGCTGATTCACCTCGTTATACAGCAGAAACTAATGCAATATTGCAAAGCAATTATACTCCAATAAAGATATAAACAATTTTTTTTAAATGAAAAAATAAAAG
Organism: Balaenoptera physalus; assembly: GCF_965194825.1. Taxonomy (NCBI): domain Eukaryota; kingdom Metazoa; phylum Chordata; class Mammalia; order Artiodactyla; family Balaenopteridae; genus Balaenoptera; species Balaenoptera physalus. The sequence continues at coordinate 115,005,032 of NC_138887.1, read as the reverse complement.
GCATCATCAGCCTACTGTTCACACAAATTTTGTTTCCTCTGTTTCACCAGAAAATAATCTCTACTCTAATTACTCCCTACTCCAGGAAAAATAGAAATATTTATAAGTTGCTCTGTTTACATTCAAAATAAAAATAAATTTAATTAATGTCAAGAAAATAATTTTATAATTTAGATAAGATTAATTGAATAGAAGAATGTCATTAAGAAAACTGACACTTCTTTTTAACCACTAAATGTTCATATCTGGGCATTTTAAGAACTGGCAACATGGAGGCTGCTTTCTTTTTTCAACAAGCACATTTGCCTAGCACTTCAAAGTCCACATAATACATTGAAATCATTCTCATTGCATCCTTGAAACCATTTTCATTCTACTGTTTGGGGAAAAGAATATCAGAAAAGAATATCAGATAAGATTAGTGATGCAAATATACATCATACAAAGTTTGACTCGTTCATTCATTCATTCATTTCATTCCACAAATTTCGTGACTTCCTTCCATGAGTTAGGCATTGTTCTAGGTTTTAAGTATAGAGCAATGGACAAGATCATTAAGATGCCTGATCTTCTAGGTCTTACATGATAATAGGGTGGGATGAAATATTATGCAGTGATAAATGATAGGTTAAAATTAAAATTAATGTAATTCAGAGCCTGGTAGGCTACCATAGATTGAATGATTAACAAGGACTTCTTATGGAAGTGAAGTTTTTTTCTTGCTGAGACCCAAAGAACAAATCAATCATATGAAAATGTAAAGGAAAAGAATTTCTTCTTCTCCTTCTCCTTCTCTTTCTCCTTCTTCTTCTTCTTCTTCTTCTTCTTCTCCTGCAAGGGGAATAGTTTTGCAAGACTGTAAAGTGACAATGCATTTAGTACCATTGTGATGTGGTAGCTTAGTTGAATTAGAGGCCACTGAGCAAAAAGGAAAGGCGTAGTGGATGAGGTCTTCCAAATAGACCAGAGCTAGACAGGGAGATAGGACAGGAAGGAGAGACGTCAATTCACATAGTCAGGCCAGATAATGGTAGTTTAAACTGCTATAATTCTAATGGAGATGGAGAGAAATGGATATTTTGGGTAAAATTTTGAAGTAAGGTCAATAGGACCTATTAATGGATTATATATGAATAGAAGAGGAAATCAAGTATGCCTGCTATTTTTATGCATTTATGTGTTTAATATTTTAAAGTTTTTAATAAGTAACTGGATGCATAATTATACCATTTACCAAAACGAGGAGGACTGGGGCAGAACAAGATTTCGCATGAAATGAATTATTCTCTTTCAGATAATTAAAATTTGTAATGCCTCTGAGAAATTCAAGTGTGGCTGTCCGGTATGTGAATAGATGTCTGGTCTGGAGTTTAAGACAGAAATCAGGGGTGGAAATGAATTATATAAAACTGCCTGAAAAGAATGTGAAGATTGAGAAGGGAAGGAAAGTAAGGATCGTCTTAGAGCCCTCCAATATTTAGAAATTCAGCTGTGCAGGAGGAAAAAGCAGAAGTGACTGAGACAGAGAGGCCAGTGGCTAGGAAGAAAACTAAAAGCTTTTGTGTTAAAAAAATTAAGAAAAGCAAGAATTTTGAATATTGAGATAGAATGAATTAAATTCTTTCTGGGCAACATTCATGAGCCCTTTTTAGTTAACTTTCACCTGCCTCCACCTCTGCTTTTACTCCCACCATTCTTTACTACCTGCTAATGTTTCCATGTTTCAGGAGTGAACAAAGAAGCTGCCTTTTCTAATTTGTGCTCTCCTCGTGCACACTTGGGGCTGGAGGGGAGCTGTCTCCCTGAATGCCTGGTAAGGGTGTTACCTATATGCCACGTGGACATTAGCATGAGTTTAAAAATAGGGGGTGTGCCTCCAGGGGGAGGGGAGATGGCCCCCTGAATGCTCTGGTACACACATATATCCCTTCAGACTCAGTCTACTGATGCCAGAGGAAAGTAACCCTTGGGTTGGGGAGCCAGGATTCAGGTTGCAGAGGGAGAAGAGGCATAGAATCACACCTATCTCAGCACAGTGCGTTTGACTTTTCTAGGTAGCGCAGGAGTATTGCTGTAGACTTGCACTTTAATTCGGTGTCTTAGATAGATTCTATCATGCTCCTTAATGATAATTTATAGCTACCATAAGTAGATAGTGTTATGGGCTGAATTGTGTCCCCTCAAAATTCATATATTGAAGCTCTAACCACCAGTACCTTAAAATGTGACTGTATTTGGGGATAGGGTCTTTAAGGATGTAATTAACTTAAAATGAGACCTTTAGGATGGGCCTTCATCCAATATGGCTGGTTTCCTTATAAGAAGAGGAAATTTGGACACAGAAAGATCCAGAGAAAAGATCACAAGAGGATGACACAGGGAGAAGATGGCCATCTACAATCCAAGAAAGGGACTCCTTGAGCTCAGACTTCTAGCCTTCAGGACTGTGAGAAACTGAATTTCTCTTGTTCAGGCTGTCCAGTCTGTGGTACTTTGTTATGGCAGCCCTAGCAAACTAACACAGGGAGAAACAGTTTTCTACCTGACACAGTTAAGGTGGAGAATTACAAATGTTCAATCCCGAGTCCTAAAGACAGTTTATCTGAATCCTCTGTTCCACCTTTCGTGTTTCTCTTGATGTATAAGAATGAGAATTGAATGAAACAAGAGCTAAGCTATGTCACTTAGTTGAGTAGTCAGGCATGGTAGCCACGGGCAGCAGCTCCATTCCCTTTCCGGCAGTATGTCATATTTGGTTACGTGTTCAGTGAAGCTGCCCGTTATTATAGATTGCATGAGATTGCTAATGTAGAAATATGGAAATGAAGTTAACCCATCTGCAGTGTCTAGAGTATATTGTAGAACCCTGGTTCTGTCTAGTATCCCTTTACTGCATGGGAGTCATCTGTCAAGACAGGTCAATATCAAGTTTCTTCCTTCAAAAAGTTTTACCATTCTCAGAGCTTCAACGATCAACTATTTCTTTTTTATATTTCTAAATAGAAAAACACCTTTTTAAAATGGAACTTTGGGGACTAATACAACACCACTAATAGGATCCCTGTCTCAACTGCGTGTGCGGGTCACAAAACCATGGGGACACTGAATGGGGTGAGCTCTGCAAACTGCATGATGTTTCCCAATCTCATTGTGTTTGAGTATTAATATAGTTTATATATAGTAATTAGATAGCATATAATTGACTATAAATTATTTTTCTTACAGTTTCCATTTATATTAGAACATTGTATTGATTTTTTTCTGGAAATTGTATGTTTTAGTAGGTTATATTATCTACAACCTTTGATTCAAAAAAATGTTATAAAATATTTGTTTAAAGTAGTGTTATGCCTGCTGGGGTTGGCTGCTTTCTCATCATCATGATAGTGGGTTTGCATTCAAGTGTTCTTGCAGTTATACCTTTCTAAAACATGAGAACCCCAAAACAGATTCTCTTCCTATTTTAATCTCTAAATTATTTCCTAATTTAAAGTGATTGGAAACGAAGAAAACATTTATTAGATGGCTGTCAAAATGACTCTTTTTATTCAGATGTGCCACCACTTCAACAGTTTTTGAAGAATAGAATGAAGGTCGTTGTTTCAGTGATGTGACTCTCGATACACTCTCATTAGCAAGCATATTTTTTCACTATTTCCACCTTAGACCTGAAATTCAGCATAATTAATCATATCTATCTTGGCTGCTCAGAAGCTGGTTTGCTACCTAGCAGAATTCCATGAAGCTAATCAGGTTTTTGATGTATTACTTAGCAGATATATATAGCACTTCCTAAGTGCCAGGAACCATTCTAAAACTTTACAAACATTAGCTCATTTTAATCTTTACAACAGCTACCTTATTATCCCCATTACACAGAAGAACAGACTGAGGCACTGACAAGTTAACTTGCTCAAGGTCAGTGATATCCAGTAAGTCACAGAGCCTGGATATCAACCCAGCCAATCTGGCCCTAGAGGCTACGCACTTGACTGTGCTTCAGTGCCTTCTAAATCTGCCATTCAGCAAAGGAGAAAGAATTTTGCACTAAAAAATGTGATGAGCAAACGGAATTAGGCTACGTTGCTTTTTTTCCATAAAGAGATCTTTCAGTTTCCACTAGTATTAAATTAAATCGATCATCCTATATCAGGTATGAATAATCAATTGAAGATTATACTCAGGTAGAGATCAATTTAATCATTTTTAATACATAGGCAATTACATGAAAGTTGCAACTGCAATTTCCCTGTAACAGAAGAGGAGGAAATAAAAGACACAATATTATACATATTATGACATTTTGAGAAAAGGATTGATGAGACAGAGGGAGAGAGGGAAGAAGGGAGGGGTCGGGGAAGAGAGAGAGAGAAAGAAAGAGAGAGAGGGAGAGAGAGAGAATTTAGGGTAAAAAGCAGAGGAAAAAACAGGAGGAGACCAATGATTGATGAAAAGGAAATGTGAGCATTTTTTGTCCATCTGTTCATGGCAAATTTCCAGCATTTGACATTATTTGCTTTCCTCATCCAAAGATTTATTAAAAATGGTATCCTTTTTTGAAGCCAGCTCAAGCCTCCCCTATTTCCAGGATTGTTTTTCCTGGGAAAGCTGAAACAGTCCTGATTTTCTCCCTTTCTGGATGGAAGCGCTTTTCCTGGTTTATACTTGGACATGTGCTGTCTTTCTGTGGCTTCCTCCATTTGACTGTATAATACAGTTAGAGCTTTGTTCACATGGCTCCTATTTTCTAAATGTGCCCAGAACATTTTAGTCTTTGAAGTAATTAGAACATTATGCAAACATTGAAGAAAACCATCCAGGATCTGTGTATTGATGACATTTTATAAATGGAAGTTGTTGCTAGGGAAGCCAAGCTACTTATATATCAATCAATTCAAACTATTGTGAGAAGATTCTAGTGAAGCAGAAATAGTGGAAGGCGAATAAAAAAAAAAATTTCCATCAGATGGAAACATTATTATTATTGCTGCTGTTGTTACTGGTTTTGCAGTTCCTTCTAAGTCTCCTTTATTTATTTTTATTTAAAAAATATTCTCAAATGTTTAGCATTTCCTTAGCCTGCTATCCTTTGAGGACTTCCAAATATCACCATTTGGTCAATATTTACATTTTGATGTTATTTTCTTTCCCTGAACAAGAATCCTCTTTGAATAGGACAGCCATATAGTTTTGTTTGATTTCTCTGAGCACTTAGAATTTGGGATCTGCGTCTCATATTTTTTCCTATATATAATAATATAGGAAAAATAATATATTATAATATATAATACTATATTGTTATAGTATTCATATTTCTTGTTGTTTAATTTCTTTTCAACAATAGTCCTTTTACTTTTTTTAAGTAAGTAAAGTTATCAATAGTCCTGGACTGAAGCAGTCACATGTCCTAGCAATCAAGAGAATATGAATTATCTCCTCTCTTAGGCTGGTCAAAGCAATACACCTCTCACATTTCAGATGGTTAAATTCAACTGAAAGTTTACAATAAAGAAATTGAGCCCTGCAGAATAAATGTCTATCTATACCTGGGTTCTGAAGAGATCTGAGAATCCGGGGAATGAAATGCTCCAGATGCTTATTTGATGGCATTTCACTGTACAGACTATAAAATTTTTTTCCCAGTGCATAGTCACTTAGTATCCTCCTAATTTAGTCATCCTATCAGTAGAAAAAAGTTGCAACATGTTTTTCAGTTAAAATTCATACAAATGAAGGGGGATTCCCTGGTGGCACAGTGGTTGAGAATCTGCCTGCTAATGCAGGGGACACGGGTTCGAGCCCTGGTCTGGGAGGATCCCACATGCCGTGGAGCAACTGGGCCCGTGAGCCACAATTACTGAGCCTGCGCATCTGGAACCTGTGCTCCGCAACAGGAGAGGCCGCGATAGTGAGAGGCCCGCACACCGCGATGAAGAGTGGTCCCCACTTGCCGCAGCTAGAGAAAGCCCTAGCACAGAAACGAAGACCCAACATAGCAATCAATCAATCAATCAATCAATAAATCTTTAAAAGATAAAAAAATTCATACAAATGAAGACGAAAGGCAGGGCAGATAGAAATCAGAAGCTATAGGAACCAATGTATTATAATGATGAGTAATCATAAATCTGGATTGCAAGATGTCCACTGGCCTTCACTGATTTTATTTGACAATAGTCAACAATATTTTTAAAAAATATCTTGTATTTCTAGGTTCAATGGTACATTGCAAATACTGACCTTTACCTAGAGGAAATCTCTACTCTTTATCTTAATATCAATAGCTTTAAATTTGTTCTATTTGAAAAAAATGTATTTAGTGTTTGTGAAATCATAATGTCACATCAATTTCAGTGGAAAGACCCTGCCCTTCACTCTGCCCCATGATGCTAGTTGAACTAAAAAGAAAACAAACACTATTTAAAATTTCTTAAGAAGCCTGTCACTCTCTTATAGGTTAGTACATCCTAACTTCAATATAATTTAAACTCTTCATTTGAGATCTTTCAAATCAATGTAGTTTTGATATAAACATTCATATAAATATGTAGTTATACATATATATTCATATGCACACAGATGTGTGTACATATAAAACACATGTACCTGCTTTATAAGCCTTCTGATTTAACTTAATATAGCATAAATATGCCCATTTCAATAAGTATTCTTTATAGTATGCTTTTTAATCATTTCATAATTTTCAACTGAAAAGTTATGGGTCACATCTAGAATTGACTTCTCCAGTAACTTACTGTTGATTATTTACATTATTTTCGATGCCTTACATCTATAAATAATATTGCACTGAACATTGTGTGCACACACTTTTGCACAAAGTTCGGCTAACTTCTTCAGCAGTGGCTTGGTGAGTGTGCTGGCTGTTCTCTACTTCTCTTGAGTGTCTCCTGACTCCCATCTCCTGCCCTTCTCTGTTGGGCTTGGGGCCCATAAGCCTTATCATGGGGATCTTGGCTTTCCATTGGTTTCCCTTGTCCAGTGGAAGACACTGGCAGATTAGCTGCTGGGAGAAGAGAGAAGCTGGGGGATTAATTCTACACTGCCCCCACCATCTAATCACTGGCCTCTGGTCTGACAGGGACTGAGTCCTGTGATTTAATCTTCTCCCCTTTTCCTTCACACTTGGGTCTCATCAGTTATTGATTTGCCCTCTTGTCTGAGAGGTGAGAATGGCCTCCCCATGTTCCCAGTCTCTAAATGCTTCACCATGCCTTGGTTCTCTTACCTGGCCACACCTCTGTAAATAGCACATTCATTAATCTCTCCTCAGTTTTAACCTTTGGGTGAGTCACCTGTTGTCTGCCTATGCACAGCATAGTACACGGCATTCGTTGATTACTAATGAGGATAAATGTTAAGAGTGTGTGTATGTGTGTGTGTGTGTGTGCGCGCGTGTGTGTTTACAGATCAAATACTAGATAGTAAACTGTCAAAAAAGCACCATCTATGGACTAGTGTTCACATTTCAGCTCAAGCACAAATTAGCTATGCGGATTGAGGCAAGACCCCCTCTCTTCTTTTAAAACATCCTTAAGCCTTCTTTTTCTTTTTATCATATATGTGATAGTGATAACAATAGTGTTTGAAGTAAAGTGATTGGATTTGATGTCTGTGGTCCCCTCCAACTTTAAGCCTGTGATCTTACATCTCCAGCGGTAACAAGGCAGAAAGAAACCCTGCCTAGTTTGATAATGCATGACTGATAAAGTGAACTACACTTCATGTGTTAAGTTACTGACGCATTTGTATGGCAGCTTTTTTCTGTTTGTTTTATTTTCTCCAAAGACTGATACATATTATGATTTTTTTAAACAATGCCACATGAGGTAGATGTAACATTTTACTATGTTAAAAGTCAGATCCCATTAACCAAAAGTAGCCATGCTAATAAGAGAAATGGAATCCCGCATCTCTATCAAGTCACATTTACTTATTTATTGCTTTTTCTGAACTCCTGGGTTAGCAAATTTCATTTTTGTTATCCTTAAGTTATCCAGAAAGGGCTAGAAAAGCTATCTGAAATTAAATACCTCACTTAATCTATTGCTATAGATCACATTATTTCTCTTAGCAGAGGGAGCTTCCTAGGAATTTAAAAAGGCTAGGGGTCTCGAGGCACATGGAAGAAATGGAATATTTCTTGGAAGATGAGGAGCATGAACCCCAGAAGTAGCTCATTTGTACTGGAGGTAATGGTGTGAGAGAAAGGTAATGCAGAGCCTCTGAGAGTTTCAATGGAGTGGAAAAAGTGGAGAGAGAGCTTACAATACTTTTTGCAAATGTCTAAAATTTGCAATACGAGGACGAAGGTTGCGAAGAACATATAGGGTGTAACGTACTTGCTTTGCCTTTGGGTTTGATGTTATTGACTCACCTTCAATGGGTCTTGTGCTTTGAGTTGTGTGGGCCATGGATTTGCCCTGCTTATTCTGCCCATCTTCCATGAGCGCAGCCTGGGTTTGTGAGACATCTGTGTAGGGTTAGGAGGGCAGCAAAAGCTGTTGAACAGAATGGAGCGAACAGGCTCGTGCATAAATTCAACTTGTAAGTGTGGAGCCATCCATGCTCTGCTTAAATGCTGAGCAACCATTGCTGAGGAAGAAAGAGAGAAGTCTCTAGCGAGGTGATTTGGAGAGATGAATGGATAATTGAGTGGATGGGAAATTTACCAACGCTATTTCTATGCATTCTTTGCAAGAAAAAAGAATGTACAAAAATATCATAACAGATCTCAAAAGGACGTGTAGATGTTTAAAAACACATTTGGGCTTCTATGTTTAGTAAACTCGATTTTTAAACATTTTTCTCTACCACTGAACAGAAAATCTGGCATTCAAGCAAAGTATCATTGAAACAATAACAGCAAAAGCCCTCTCCTTCCCTCCCCCCAAAAGAGTGCAAAGGCTCTCCCCCAGAGGACTCAGGTGACTGGAAGGGAAGGCAGACTGCAGGTCCTGCGCTTGAGGGCAGCCGGCCAGCTTGGCCAGAATTGGCCGGGGCTCCATGACCCTTTGGCTCTCGTGGGAGAGTGTAAAGTTCTGTCAGCTCATCCGTTTGGATAATTAGCAAAAGATATTATTTCCCTGCTCCATCTGCTTGCATTTTTGCTAATAATTGGAACTCTGAATAATGTCCCCAAGTCCTTTAGCTCTCTGGCACCACCACTGAGCACATACCTCTTTGGGGAAAGGCCAGGCACTGAGAACCCTTAGGCTCTTCTCCTGTGGGAGAGACAACCGTAAAAGCCTGGGACACACCACAGTCATCAAGAGGCACGTTGGGGCTCACTGGTCACGGAGCCGACCGAGGCCAGGGTGGCAGGGACCACTGCATTTGGAAATCCACAGCTTATACCCTCAAGCACAGACAGCTGTCTTGTAAATGCGGGGCTTAGTTAACAGGAGCTGACCAAAAGGGAAGAGTAAAACCATTTAGTCAATCAGAGATCAACTTTAAGATATTGCCTCCTGATGAGGTCTGGGCAAGATGGCGGAAGAGTAAGACGCGGAGATCACCTTCCTCCCCACAGATACATCAGAAATACATCTACACGTGGAACTGCTCCTACAGAACACCTACTGAACGCTGGCAGAAGACGTCAGACCTCCCAAAAGGCAAGAAACTCCCCACGTACCTGGGTAGGGCAAAAGAAAAAAGAAATAACAGAGACAAAAGAATAGGGCCGGCACCTGCACCAGTGGGAGGGAGCCGTGAAGGAGGAAAGGTGTCCACACACTAGGAAGCCCCTTCGCGGGCGGAGACTGCGAGTGGCGGAGGGGGGAAGCTTCGGAGCCACGGAGGAGAGCGCAGCCACAGGGGTGCGGAGGGCAAAGCGGAGAGATTGCCGCACAGAGGCTCGGCGCCGAGCAGCACTCACCAGCCCGAGAGGCTTGTCTGCTCCCCCGCCGGGGCGGGCGGGGCTGGGAGCTGAGGCTCGGGCTTCGGTCGGATCCCAGGGAGAGGGCTGGGGTTGGCGGCGTGAACACAGCCTGAAGGGGTTAGTGTGCCACAGCCAGCCGGGAGGGAGTCCGGGAAAAAGTCTGCAGCTGCCGAAGAGGCAAGAGACTTTTTCTTCCTTCTTTGTTTCCTGGTGCGCGAGGAGAGGGGATTCAGAGCGCCGCCTAAACGAGCTCCAGAGAAGGGCGCGAGCCGCGGTGATCAGCGCGGACCCCAGAGACGGGCATGAGACGCTAAGGCTGCTGCTGCCGCCACCAAGAAGCCCGTGTGTGAGCACAGGTCACTCTCCACACTGCCCCTCCCGGGAGCCTGTGCAGCCCGCCACGGCCAGGCTCCCGTGATCCAGCGACAACTTCCCCGGGAGAACGCACGGCGCGCCTCGGGCTGGTGCAACGTCACGCCGGCCTCTGCCGCCACAGGCTCGCCCTGCCTCCTCCGTACCCCTCCCTCCCCGCGGCCTGAGTGAGCCAGAGCCCCCGAAGCAGCTGCTCCTTTAACCCCGTCCTGTCTGGGCGGGGAATAGACGCCCTCAGGCGACCTACACGCAGAGGCGGGGCCAAATCCAAAGCTGAACCCCGGGAGCTGTGCGAACAGAGAAGAGAAGGGGAAATCCCTCCCAGCAGCCTCAGGAGCAGCGGATTAAGCTCCACAAACAACTTGATGTACCTGCATCTGTTGAATACCTGAATAGACAACGAATCATGCCAAAACTGAGGAGGTGGACTTTGGGAGCAGGATATATTATTTTTTCCCCTTTTCCTCTTTTTGTGAGTGTGTATGTGTGTGCTTCTGGGTGAGATTTTGTCTGTATAGCTTTGCTTTCACCATTTGTCCTAGGGTTCGGTCCATCCTTTTTTTTTTTTTTTTTTTTACTTAAAAATGATATGAACAGACCAATCACAAGTAATGAAATTGAAACTGTGATTAAAAATCTTCCAACAAACAAAAGTCCAGGACCAGATGGCTTCACAGGTGAATTCTATCAAACATTTAGAGAAGAGCTAACACCCATCCTTCTCAAACTCTTCCAAAAAATTGCAGAGGAAGGAACACTCCCAAACTCATTCTATGAGGCCACCATCACCCTGATACCAAAACCAGACAAAGACACTACAAAAAAAGAAAATTACAGACCAATATCACTCATGAATATAGATGCAAAAATCCTCAACAAAATACTAGCAAACAGAATCCAACAACACATTAAAAGGATCATACACCACGATCAAGTGGGATTTATCCCAGGGATGCAAGGATTCTTCAATATACGCAAATCAATCAACGTGATACACCATATTAACAAATTGAAGAAGAAAAACCATATGATCATCTCAATAGATGCAGAAAAAGCTTTTGACAAAATTCAACACGCATTTCTGATAAAAACTCTCCAGAAAGTGGGCATAGAGGGAACCTACCTCAACATAATAAAGGCCATATATGACAAACCCACAGCAAACATCATTCTCAATGGTGAAAAACTGAAAGCATTTCCTCTAAGATCAGGAACGAGACAAGGATGTCCACTCTCACCACTATTATTCAACATAGTTCTGGAAGTCCTAGCCACGGCAATCAGAGAAGAAAAAGAAATAAAAGGAATACAAATTGGAAAAGAAGAAGTAAAACTGTCACTGTTTGCGGATGACATGATACTATACATAGAGAATCCTAAAACTGCCACCAGAAAACTGCTAGAGCTAATTAATGAATATGGTAAAGTTGCAGGATACAAAATTAATGCACAGAAATCTCTTGCATTCCTATACACTAATGATGAAAAATCTGAAAGAGAAATTATGGAAGCACTCCCATTTACCATTGCAACAAAAAGAATAAAATACCTAGGAATAAACCTACCTAGGGAGACAAAAGACCTGTATGCAGAAAACTATAAGACACTGATGAAAGAAATTAAAGATGATACCAACAGATGGAGAGATATACCATGTTCTTGGATTGGAAGAATCAACATTGTGAAAATGAGTATACTACCCAAAGCAATCTACAGATTTAATGCAATCCCTATCAAATTACCAATGGCATTTTTTACGGAGCTAGAACAAATCATCTTAAAATTTGTATGGAGACACAAAAGACCCCGAATAGCCAAAGCAGTCTTGAGGCAAAAAAATGGAGCTGGAGGAATCAGACTCCCTGACTTCAGACTATACTACAAAGCTACAGTAATCAAGACAATATGGTACTGGCACAAAAACAGAAACATAGATCAATGGAACAAGATAGAAAGCCCAGAGATTAACCCACGCACCTATGGTCAACTAATCTATGACAAAGGAGGCAAAGATATACAATGGAGAAAAGACAGTCTCTTCAATAAGTGGTGCTGGGAAAACTGGACAGCTACATGTAAAAGAATGAAATTAGAATACTCCCTAACACCATACACAAAAATAAACTCAAAATGGATTCGAGACCTAAATGTAAGACCGGACACTATAAAACTCTTAGAGGAAAACATAGGAAGAACACTCTTTGACATCAATCACAGCAAGATCTTTTTTGATCCACCTCCTAGAGTAATGGAAATAAAAACAAAAATAAACAAATGGGACCTAATGAAACTTCAAAGCTTTTGCACAGCAAAGGAAACCATAAACAAGACGAAAAGACAACCCTCAGAATGGGAGAAAATATTTGCAAATGAATCAACAGACAAAGGATTAATCTCCAAAATATATAAACAGCTCATTCAGCTCAATATCAAAGAAACAAACACCCCAATCCAAAAATGGGCAGAAGACCTAAATAGACATTTCTCCAAAGAAGACATACAGACGGCCATGAAGCACATGAAAAGATGCTCAACATCACTAATTATTAGAGAAATGCAAATCAAAACTACAATGAGGTATCACCTCACTCCTGTTAGAATGGGCATCATCAGAAAATCTACAAACAACAAATGCTGGAGAGGGTGTGGAGAAAAGGGAACCCTCTTGCACTGTTGGTGGGAATGTAAACTGATACAGCCACTATGGAGAACAATATGGAGGTTCCTTAAAAAACTAAAAATAGAATTACCATATGACCCAGCAATCCCACTACTGGGCATATACCCAGAGAAAACCGTAATTCAAAAAGACACATGCACCCGAATGTTCATTGCAGCACTATTTACAATAGCCAGGTCATGGAAGCAACCTAAATGCCCATCAACAGACGAATGGATAAAGAAGTTGTGGTACATATATACAATGGAATATTACTCAGCCATAAAAAGGAACAAAATTGAGTCATTTGTTGAGACGTGGATGGATCTAGAGACTGTCATACAGAGTGAAGTAAGTCAGAAAGAGAAAAACAAATATCATATATTAATGCATGTATGTGGAACCTAGAAAAATGGTACAGATGAGCCAGTTTGCAGGGCAGAAGTTGAGACACAGATGTAGAGAACGGACATATGGACACCAAGGGGGGAAAACTGTGGTGAGGTGGGGATGGTGGTGTGCTGAATTGGGCGATTGGGATTGACATGTATACACTGATGTGTATAAAATTGATGCCTAATAAGAACCTGCAGTATAAAAAAGCAAACAAAACAACTAATACTAAACTTTCAATGGGTTATTTGTATGGAAATATGTTAATATAAATGTTTCAGACATTACATGAAATTTCTAAAAATCTTATATTTGTATTTGCATGGAAATATGTATGGAAATATGTTAATATAAATGTTTCAGACATTAAAAAAAAAAAAAAAAAAAAAAAAAAAAAAAAAAACTTTTTTTTTCTTAATAAATTTTTTCTTAATAATTTTTTTCTTATTTTTTATTTTAAAAAATTAGAAAAAATTTTTGCTTAATAATTCTTTCTTATTTTTTATATTAAAAAATTAAAAAAATTTTTCTTAATAAATTTTTTCTAAATAATTTTTTGCTTATTTTTTATTTTAAAAAATTAAAAACATTTTTTTCTCTTAATAATTTTTTTCTTATTTTGTATTTAAAAAACTTAAAAAAATTTTTTTCTTAATAATTTTTTTATTTTTTATTTTAAAAAATTAAAAAATTTGTTTTAAAAAATTAAAAAAATTTTTTTCTTAATAATTTTTTTCTTAATAATTTTTTTCTTATTTTTAATTTTAATAGCTTTATTTTATTTTATCTTACTTTATTTTATTTTATTTTATCCTCTTTCTTTCTTTCTTTCTATTTTTTCTCCCTTTTATTCTGCGCCATGTGGAGGAAAGGCTCTTGGTACTCCAGCCAGGCATCACAGCTGTGCCTCTGAGGTGGGAGAGCCAACGTCAGGACACTGGTCCACAAGAGACCTCCCAGCTACACGTAATACCAAACGGCAAAAATCTCTCAGAGATCTCCATCTCAACACCAAGACCCAGTTTCACTCAATGACCAGCAAGCTACAGTGCTGGACACCTTATGCCAAACAACCAGCAAGACAGGAACACAGCCCCATCCATTAGCAGAGAGGCTGCCTAAAATCATAATAAGGCCACAGACCCCCCAAAACACACCACCAGACGTGGACATGCCCACCAGAAAGACAAGATCCAGCCTCATACACCAGAATACAGGCACTAGTCCCCTCCACCAGGAAGCCTACACAACCCACTGAACCAACCTTAGCCACTGGGGACAGACACCAAAAAACAACAGGAACTACGAACCTGCAGCCTGTGAAAAGGAGACCCCAAACACAGTAAGGTAAGCAAAATGAGAAGACAGAAAAACACACAGCAGATGAAGGAGCAAGGTAAAAACACACCAGACCTAACAAATGAAGAGGAAATAGGCAGTCTACCTGAAAAAGAATTCAGAATAATGATAGTAAAGATGATCCAAAATCTTGGAAATAGAATAGACAAAATGCAAGAAACATTTAACAAGGACCTAGAAGAACTAAAGAAGAACCAAGCAACGATGAAAAACACAATAAATGAAATTAAAAATACTCTAGAAGGGATCAATAGCAGAATAACTGAGGCAGAAGAACGGATAAGTGACCTGGAAGATAAAATAGTGGAAATAACTACTACAGAGCAGAATAAAGAAAAAAGAATGAAAAGAACTGAGGACAGTCTCAGAGACCTCTGGGACAACATTAAACGCACCAACATTCAAATTATAGGGGTCCCAGAAGAAGAAGAGAAAAAGAAAGGGACTGAGAAAATATTTGAAGAGATTATAGTTGAAAACTTCCCCAATTCGGGAAAGGAAATAGTTAATCAAGTCCTGGAAGCACAGAGAGTCCCATACAGGGTAAATCCAAGGAGAAACACGCCAAGACACATATTAATCAAACTATCAAAAGTTAAATATAAAGAAAACATATTAAAAGCAGCAAGGGAAAAACAACGATTAACACACAAGGGAATCCCCGTAAGGTTAACAGCTGATCTGTCAGCAGAAACTCTGCAAGCCAGAAGGGAGTGACAGAACATATTTAAAGTGATGAAGGAGAAAAACCTACAACCAAGATTACTCTACCCAGCAAGGATCTCATTCAGATTTCATGGAGAAATTAAAACCTTTACAGACAAGCAAAAGCTGATAGAGTTCAGCACCACCAAACCAGCTTTACAACAAATGCTAAAGGAACTTCTCTAGGCAAGAAACACAAGAGAAGGAAAACACCTACAATAACAAACCCAAAACATTTAAGAAAATGGGAATAGGATCATACATATCGATAATTCCCTTAAATGTAAATGGATTAAATGCTCCCACCAAAAGACACAGACTGGCTGAATGGATACAAAAACAAGACCCATATATATGCTGTCTACAAGAGACCCACTTCAGACCTAGGGACGCATACAGACTGAAAGTGAGGGGATGGAAAAAGATATTCCATGCAAATGGAAATCAAAAGAAAGCTGGAGTAGCAATTCTCATATCAGACAAAATAGACTTTAAAATAAAGACTATTACAAGAGACAAAGAAGGACACTATATAATGATCAAGGGATCGATACAAGAGGAAGGTATAACAATTGTAAATATTTACGCACCCAACATAGGAGCACCTCAATACATAAGGCAAATACTAACAGCCATAAAAGGGGAAATCGACAGTAACACAATCATAGTAGGGGACTTTAACACCCCACTTTCACCAATGGACAGATCATCCAAAATGAAAATAAATAAGGAAACACAAGCTTTAAATAATACATTAAACAAGATGGACTTAATTGATATTTAAAGGACATTCCACCCAAAAACAACAGAATACACATTATTCTCAAGTGCTAATGGAACATTCTCCAGGATAGATCATATCTTGGGTCACAAATCAAGCCTTGGTAAATTTAAGAAAATCGAAATCGTATCAAGTATCTTTTCCGACCACAACGCTATGAGGCTAGATATTAATTACAGGAAAAGATCTGTAAAAAATACAAACACATGGAGGCCACACAATACACTACTTAATAAAGAATTGATCACTGAAGAAATCAAAGGGGAAATCAAAATATACCTAGAAACAAATGACAATGGAGACACGACGACCCAAAACCTATGGGATGCAGCAAAAGCAGTTCTAAGAGGGAAGTTTATAGCAATACAACCCTACCTCAAGAAACAGGAAACATCTCGAATAAACAACCTAACCTTGCACCTAAAGCAATTAGAGAAAGAAGAACAAAAAACCCCCAAAGTTAGCAGAAGGAAAGAAATCATAAAGATCAGATCAGAAATAAATGAAAAAGAAATGAAGGAAACAATAGCAAAGATCAATAAAACTAAAAGCTGGTTCTTTGAGAAGATAAACAAAATTGATAAACCATTAGCCAGACTGATCAAGAAAAAAGGGAGAAGACTCAAACCAATAGAATTAGAAATGAAAAAGGAGAAGTAACAACTGACACTGCAGAAATACAAACGATCATGAGAGATTACTACAAGCAACTCTATGCCAACAAAATGGACAACCTGGAAGAAATGGACAAATTCTTAGGAATGCACAACCTGCCGAGACTGAACCAGGAAGAAATAGAAAATATGAACAGACCAATCACAAGCACTGAAATTGAAACTGTGATTAAAAATCTTCCAACAAACAAAAGCCCAGGACCAGATGGCTTCACAGGCGAATTCTATCAAACATTTAGAGAAGAGCTACCACCTATCCTTCTCAAACTCTTCCAAAATATTGCAGAGGGAGGAACACTCCCCAACTCATTCTACAAGGCCACAATCACCCTCATACCAAAACCAGACAAAGATGTCACAAAGAAAGAAAACTACAGGCCAATATCACTGATGAACATAGATGCAAAAATCCTCAACAAAATACTAGCAAACAGAATCCAACAGCACATTAAAAGGATCATACACCATGATCAAGTGGGGTTTATTCCAGGAATGCAAGGATTCTTCAATATACACAAATCAATCAACGTGATAAACCATATTAACAAATTGAAGGAGAAAAACCATATGATCATCTCAATAGATGCAGAGAAAGCTTTTGACAAAATTCAACACCCATTTATGATAAAAGCCCTGCAGAAAGTAGGCATAGAGGGAACTTTCCTCAACATAATAAAGGCTATATATGACAAACCCACAGCCAACATCGTCCTCAATGGTGAAAAACTGAAACCATTTCCACTAAGATCAGGATCAAGACAAGGTTGCCCACTCTCACCACTATTATTCAACATAGTTTTGGAAGTTTTAGCCACAGCAATCAGAGAAGAAAAAGAAATAAAAGGAATCCAGATCGGAAAAGAAGAAGTAAAGCTGTCACTGTTTGCAGATGACATGATACTATACATAGAGAATCCTAAAGATGCTACCAGAAAACTCCTAGAGCTAATCAATGAATTTGGTAAAGTAGCAGGATACAAAATTAATGCACAGAAATCTCTTGCATTCCTGTACACTAATGATGAAAAATCTGAAAGTGAAATTAAGAAAACACTCCCATTTACCATTGCAACAAAAAGAATAAAATATCTAGGAATAAACCTACCTAAGGAGAAAAAAGACCTGTATGCAGAAAATTATAAGACACTGATGAAAGAAATTAAAGATGATACAAATAGATGGAGAGATATACCATGTTCTTGGATTGGAAGAATCAACATTGTGAAAATGACTCTATTACCCAAAGCAATCTACAGATTCCATGCAATCCCTATCAAACTACCAGTGGCATTTTTCACAGAACTAGAACAAAAAATTTCACAATTTGTATGGAAACACAAAAGACCCCGAATAGCCAAAGCAATCTTGAGAACGAAAAATGGAGCTGGAGGAATCAGGCTCCCTGACTTCAGACTATACTACAAAGCTACAATAATCAAGACAGTATGGTACTGGCACAAAAACAGAAACATAGATCAATGGAACAGGATAGAAAGCCCAGAGATAAACCCACGCACATATGGTCACCTTATCTTTGATAAAGGAGGCAAGCATATACAGTGGAGAAAAGACAGCCTCTTCAATAAGTGGTTCTGGGAAAACTTGACAGGTACGTGTAAAAGTACGAAGTTAGAACACTCCCTAATACCATACACAAAAATAAACTCAAAATGGATTAAAGACCTAAATGTAAGGCCAGACACTATCAAACTCTTAGAGGAAAATATAGGCAGAACACTGTATGACATAAATCACAGCAAGATCCTTTTTGACCCAGCTCCTAGAGAAATGGAAATAAAAACACAAATAAACAAATGGGACCTAATGAAACTTAAAAGCTTTTGCACAGCAAAGGAAACCATAAACAAGACCAAAAGACAACCCTCAGAATGGGAGAAAATATTTGCAAATGAAGCAACTGACAAAGGATTAATCTCCAAGATTTACAAGCAGCTCATGCAGCTCAATAACAAAAAAACAAACAACCCAATCCAAAAATGGGCAGAAGACCTAAATAGACATTTCTCCAAAGAAGATATACAGATTGCCAACAGACACATGAAAGAATGCTCAACATCATTAATCATTAGAGAAATGCAAATCAAAACTACAATGAGATATCATCTCACACCGGTCAGAATGGCCATCATCAAAAAATCTAGAAACAATAAATGCTGGAGAGGGTGTGGAGGAAAGGGAACACTCTTGCACTGTTGGTGGGAATGTGAATTGATACAGCCACTATGGAGAACAGTATGGAGGTTCCTTAAAAAACTACAAATAGAACTACCATACGACCCAGCAATCCCACTACTGGGCATATACCCTGAGAAAACCATAGGTCAAAAAGAGTCATGTACCAAAATGTTCATTGCAGCTCTATTTACAATAGCCAGGACATGGAAGCAACCTAAATGTCCATTATCTGATGAATGGATAAAGAAGATGTGGCATATATATACAATGGAATATTACTCAGCCACAAAAAGAAATGAAATGGAGTTATTTATTGTGAGGTGGATGGACCTAGAGTCTGTCATACAGAGTGAAGTAAGTCAGAAAGAGAAAAACAAATACAGTATGCTAACACATATATATGGAATCTAAGGGATAAAAAAAAAAAAAAGGTCATGAATAACCTAGTGGCAAGACGGGAATAAAGACACAGACCTACTAGAGAATGGACTTGAGCTATGGGGAGGGGGAAGGGTAAGATGTGACAAAGTGAGAGAGTGGCATGGACATATATACACTACCAAACGTAAAATAGATAGCTAGTGGGAAGCAACTGCATAGCTCAGGGAGATCAGCTCTGTGCTTTGTGACGGCCTGGGGTGGGGGGGATGGGGAGGTTGGGAGGGAGGGAGATGCAGGAGGGAGGAGATGTGGGAACATATGTATATGTATGACTGATTCACTTTGTTATAGAGCAGAAACTAACACACCATCGTAAAGCAATTATACTCTAATAAAGATCTTTAAAAAAAAAAAAAAAAAGAAATTGCCTCCTAATGGTGGGTTGGAAGTATGCTGTATTTTTAAATATCCTATAGCAGTTCTCTTATGGGTATGAGATTATGGATTTCTCCAGACAGGGACCTGGCCTCATCCTTCTCTCTGCATGGTAATTCGCAACAGTGGTGCCCTCAATTAAGTCCAGTTGGCTGGCTGCCTGAGAGCACTTCCAACCAGTGAAGAATGAACTGAATAGAAGCAGAAAGAACATACTTTTGCATTTTGAAATGAGTGTTACATTATCCTTTCAACTCTAAAGCCCTTCTCACATTTTTTTTTCAAAGAGCCTGTGAGTTGAATCTCAATGAGAGAAAATGCTTCACATCCACCCAAGCATTCATCCACTCAATGTTTTTATTGAGTAGCTACTATGTGCCAGTGGCTTTGGTGGGCACTGGAGAGGCCCGGTTGACCCCATTTCTGCAAGACAACCACTATATTTTTGCAGGGTCAAGTGCTCTAATGTATTACCAAGATAGGTACATTCAAGTTAATAGTAATTAACATTTGCTGCTAGATTCTATGACATTTAGAAGATTTTATTATTAATAAGTTAAGAGAGGAAGTAGTCATTTAAAAACTAAATTCAATCTACTAATGATGCATGTTTTTCCTGAAAATTCATTCTACTGAAAATATATTATTTTTTTTTCTTCAAAGAGCTAATAAGTGATAGAACTGGAATATTGACATATTGTTAAATGTTTTTTCTCTTTTCTTTCTCCTTTCCATGACATAAGAATGGCGCTACTGTTTACTTCAAAAACAGAGCAATTTCAGTTTTTAAAAAAGATTCTCTTAAGCAATGTTTTCATGTCACGATTAAGATGTAAGAGGTTTTAGAAGAGAAAGATCTTCATATTGCAAAACAAAGTTGATCTTGTCTGTAACAGACAGAAATGAAAGCAAACATGATCAATGCATTTCAATGGTCAATTTAAAAAATATATTTCCATTATGTTTAATACTTTTGAACTACTGGTAGGAAAAACAAAATTTGCAGATATGTATTTTGAGTTTCAACTTTTCTAAAAATTTAAATGCCACATAATAAGTCAATTTTCATTATAGTATAACATTAATCAGACACAGTTAGTTGTTACATATTTTATAAAATATAATCTGTTGATCAAGTTACTGGATTTTTTCCTGAACATCCCTTTCTCATAAAACTCCTGGCAATGAAGTTGATGTATTATTGAGATAAATTGAATGTCATTTTTAAATAAGTTATGTCTTTCTGTTGGTTTGAGTGCTAAATTGATGTCACTGCTTTATGCTACATTTCTGCTCATTAGGCAGCAAAGTTGGACTTGATTTTAAAACTTGGTGTTTTTATAAAGACCACCATTCCCAACACTTCATCTTGTAGATGAGTATAATGAGACTTAAAAGTTTAACAAACTGGCCAATATCACAGAACTAAGCCAGGGTGGTTGAGAAACAGCTCCCTGGAGAAAAAAGCATTGAATTGTAGCATGTGCTAATTTCCAGGGTGTACATAACTCTCACCGTGGCTGATTTCAAGACACCAACATGATGTCACTGAATGAGCTACAGAGATGTGCAGTAGCTCACTGCTCTGCATTATTTCTAAAACATGAATTTGTCTTCATAGTTTTGGTGTGTATGACAAAATACAGATAAAATAGATTTAAATAACTTGAAGAGCAGAAATAACAGTATAATATATTAACATAACTGGGAATTGATGAGTATTTATTGTCTTTGTTTTCAATACAGTTTATTTAACTAATATAATTGCATATACAGTTTATAAAATTTATATAATTTTATATAATTAAATACTAATAGTGGCTTTGTTTGACAACTGGCTTACTGAATCCCTGAATATTTAACAATTGGCTCTTACAAGCTGGGACAGGAAGTTTCTAACAGAACCCTGGATCACCAAAAAAATATGGTAAGTCAGTTTGGTTGGTTGAAAATGTTTTCAGTGTGTCTCCTCTCATTGTTCTTTTGTGTGTGTGTGTGTGTGTGTGTGTTAGTGATATGTCATGAAATTGTTCCATACCAGTATCAAATCTGAGACAAGTGATGGCATAAACTGCAAGATTGTAAATGTTTAAATTGTATATCATTGCAGAAAGTTTCTGAAAAATAGTTAATCATTTTCTTAACATTTTTTAATCCATGTGTTTAAAAAAATAAATACTGTATATCCATTTCATGCTCCTCCTTCCTGGCTCTCTGAAGATTTCCAATCTTGTTTAGTCCAGATAAACTTTTGCTAAGATTCAATCCTAGATTTTTCATGTGAAAAACTTTTGTCAGTTAAATATAATACTTGTACCAACGAATTATTGCCCTATTAGCATGTACAAGAAAACCTGATGACGTTTAGTAGCAAAATCTGTAACCATACTGTCATAGTATTAGTTACATATTAATGCTAGTTCATGTTATGAACTACATTACTTTTCCAAATTCTGTTTTGCTGTGACCATGTTGTGCTGAGTGAAAACATTTATTATATGGGCTGATGTTTGATTTATGTGGTTAAAAATTCATAGTAGCTAAGCTGATAATGGTGGAGGGGATTGGATACAAGCATCCAATATTGCTACCAAAGCGGAAAAGAAATTTGAAGTGATGAAAAAAGGCCCTTAGAATGATAGTAACAACAGAAGCCACCCATTAATAACAGGTCTCCAATACAGGTACATAGAAAGGACTTTTATGCAAGCGTGTGGCAACAGTGTTAACATGCATGTCGATACTTCTAGTAACTCACTCTCTGCATCGTACGGAACAGTTGAGAGGGGCACTGGAGAACTATGTGTAAGTATATATCATGAACATGGCTGGTTCATGAGCAAAACAGAGCAAAGTAGAGATGGCTTAGTTAGTCATCAAATAGGGGGTTATTGAGGAGACAAGTATATCAAGCGTTCTTGAAACTCGGTAGCAAACACACTAAACCTTTTAGAATCTGTTATAATTCTCCAACTCTAATTTCACTATATGGATGTTGGGGTGATGATTACTATCTGGGGAGGAAGTCCTAATGGGCCAGATGGTAAAATGAAACCCCACACCCATGACTAGCATTATGAAAAAGCAGATTGACAGCTTTCCTGGGATCCCTTAGGTGTCTGCAAGGCCTGGAAGTCCTAACAGCTGCTCTTGGTCTGCTATCAAGCTTAAATTCCTAACATTAGAGATTTATTTCTTTGGATCTTGAAAGAGTATCCTAAGAAAGATGCAGTAGAGAGTAGGAAGAAGGGTAGAAAAGGAGAAGAGAAAACTGCATTAGTTATTCTCAACTAATAGCAGAGTTCAACTTTCCCTCCAAACCAGACAGTTAGATCAAACAGAGCAAACCTCTTACCCCCCAGCCTATGTGGGATGCTGGGTAGAAACCCAATGAATGGTCCAGCCTGGCCTATGCATTCTAAGTGGCTCCAGGGATAGGTAGTGGTCACAGGGGAAAGAAGAAGGACCAGCAATGGAAACTTCTACAAAGGGCTGGTCCTCTTTACAGGGCTTCATTAATTTGGTATCTCCAAAGAGATTTTATATAAATTTGTTTAGAGGAGTTCTTTTGTCTGTCTCCCAAAATATTCGGATGGTAAAACACATTTAGAAACTTCTTGACTGCAGTATCAAGGAACACATACAATGCACATTTTATATTATGAAATGTAATGGGTGATGTACATGCTTTGTAGAACAGATTAATTAAAAAATTACAATGAATGTCCACTAGGTGGCGAGTGTGCTATATAGTGTTCAGATCACCTAGTTAAGGTGGAGCTGCTTCATCTTGAACATCAAGGGATCCGATCAGATTGTTTTGGGGCCAAACAAATGTCTGAAGTAGATTTTAGAAGCCAGATAAGCGTTTCCAATTATTAGTAACTCGCTTTGTGAATTAAATGTCTTCCCCAAGCACTAAGCAGCACGAAGGGGCTACTTATTAGAGCGTGTGTGTTTTAATACCACTGGTCACTGCTATGATGATTTTTATCTGAATTCTCTGTTCCAGTTACTCTCCTAATACCATGAAATCTAGAGTTAAGAGCTCTTTCCTGGGCTGCAGTTTATTTCCCATAATTTTCTGTGTATTAAGCATTGTTAATCAACCAAATAGACCTGAGATCTTCTTCCTCGGGCATTTTACAAGTCTTTGTCCTCTCTTTATAGTCCCTTCTGTGAAGGACCACATTTTAAGCACTACACACTGAGGATTAATAATTGCAGGGTTGGAAGATAAGATGAGCTGATTTGGGCAAGTGCATAGCCAAGGTTACTGTACAGTGAGGCTTCTAGCTTAGAAAACTTCTCATTTATGAACCCTTTTTTTGGGGGGGGAGTAATATGTATTAAGTTGATGAACCAATTAGGCACATTTAAATAGTGATCTTTAGACTTTCTAAAGTGCATTTTCTTCCAATTTGACTTACTTAACAAGAAATGTTTTCTTCCTATCTTACGATGAACTCTAATAATGAATCTTACATCCTTTATTTTTTTACCTCTGATTTATTACTGCTTAATTATAGAAAAATTACAAAAATATCATAATTCTCATCTAGTAGTGCTGAAATCATTTTTCAAATGTTTCAGCTATAATATTAATCTTGAATCAAGTTATTCATATATCCCTTTCTTAAGTTCATTAAGATTTTGCATACTGTGATTTCTGATGACTTTAACTTGTATAAAGCATTACAGAAAAGATCATTAAAGAAAAAGATCATTTGGAAAATCAAGGTAGAAAAATATCTACAATCTTATGTAAATCAATTATTAACTTAAAATTATGTCTGCATAAATTACATGAACCATGGATAGATAAAAATAATTTTTACTCTTTTTTAAATAAATTTATTTATTTTATTTATTTTTGGCTGTGTTGGGTCTTTGTTGCTGTGCGCAGGCTTTCTCTAGTTGTGGAGAGCAGGGGCTACCCTTTATTGCGGTGCACGGCTTCTCTTGCCACGGAACACAGGCTCTAGGCGAGTGGGCTTCAGTAGTTCTGGCATGTGGGTCAGTAGTTGTGGCGCATGGCCTTAGTTGCTCCGCGGCATGTGGGATCTTGCTGGACCAGGACTCGAACCCGTGTCCACTGAATGGGCAGGCAGATTCTCAACCACTGCGCCACCAGGGAAGCCCGAAATAATTTTTACTCTTAAATCAGTTCCCCTAAATGCCAATTCGTCCTTGTACTTGGCTCTGATTTACTGGCCTTTTCTCCTTTGATAACACCTTCACTGTCACAAGGATATTGATGGATTCTGTCAGTTAGAAGTAATATGATAATCTACATTCTTATTAATTACTCATAAACTCGTATTATTTTCCTCAAGAAGATTAACTTAAGAATAAAGAAACACCTTAGCCCCCCAAACGATTTTTCAAGGATAGTGACTTGGAAAATAATTAGAATATTCTTTCACATCCCAGCTTCATCAGTCTTGGCATTCCAGTGAGCCCAGATTCACGCTCTTCTAGATTTTCTCCACAGTAGGAGGCTTAGACCAACGTGGTGAAGAGAAAGTCGACCAGTTAGAATCTTGGTGCCGCCACTTATTAGTTGAGTGATTTTGCACAAGATCCTTAATCTCTCTGAAACTCTGCCTACTACTCTATTAAAAGACAGTGCTGGAGTGGGAAATAATAATGACTAATACATAGGATCATATAGGATACATACGATGGGGTTTTAAATGAGATAATATGTGTATTTAATACTTTGCTTGGTACAGAATAAGTTTTGAAGCCATAGTTGCATGACTCATTTTTGCTACTGTGATGGAAGATGGATCAGATAAAATACTAAGAGGCAGGTTTATTACCATTGGGATTTGTTTATCAAATTTTCAAGGAAAATACATTTAAAACACTTTTAAAACTGTATTTTTAAATCACTTATTTGGGAATGTACACAATTTCTGTGATAGTTTCATTTCAAATGAGCAGAAAAGCTTGTCATCAAGCCACTCGATATTTAAAGACTGCCTTTAGATCTCATTTAGACACGTTCATTTTCTCAATATTACCCACCCCACCTCTTAAGTCATTTAAGGCTTCTCTAAATATATCAAAAGCAATATGAAGAAAATATAATTTAAATATTAATTGAATATGTTTAAAATATATATGATATAGTTTAACATTATCTTTGAAAAACATAGAAAATGTTAGTATTGTATAAGATAAAATAACTTTCTAAAAGTTTTTCAGAGAAATTATAATAATAACATTGAATATATTGTTGAAAACAGACTTTATGTTTTAATAATAGATATTGTAAAAGCTTTATTATTTTACTAGTAATATTCATTAGAGGGTAAAACACACATCTAGAAACACATTCTAGAGACAAAAAAAAATTATAGTTAGTCAATAAGGTCATCATGAAATTCATTATCTAATGTAAATGCATTAAATGACTATAAATTTTAAGACGCCTGAGACTTGCTTTCCTAGGACTTAGCAACAGTCTCCTTAATGAATGCTTCTTAGGACTTCCCTGGTGGCACAGTGGTTAAGAATCCACCTGCCAATGCAGGGCACATGGGTTCAATCCCTTGTCCAGGAAGATCTCATGTGCTGTGGAGCAACTAAGCCCGTGCTCCACAACTACTGAGCCTGCGTTCTAGAGCCCGTGAGCCACAACTACTGAGCCCAAGTGCCACAACTACTGAAGCCCGTGTGCCTAGAGTCTGTGCTCTGCCACAAGGGAAGCCACCGCTATGAGAAGCCTGTGCACCACAACGAAGAGTAGCCCCTGCTTGCTCCACAACTAGAGAAAGCCCGTGCACAGCAATGAAGACCCAACACAGCCAAAAATAAATAAATAAAATAAATAAATTTATTTTTTAAAAAAAGAATGCTACTTAATTGTCATATTTTGTTTTTAAAGCTTTTTCAGTGATATTTTCATACTTTAATAAAATTTCACTTTTGAAAAAAATCACAAATTATTATGGAAACATGCTTAAAAACATGTTCAAATATCCATACAATTGTAACTTGGCTTATTGAACTTTGTATTTTTTACTGAAAAATTTGCGATTATTACAAAGAAACATTATCTGGTATATATGTTCAGAATTAAAAATAAAAAAACTTCAATTTGTATGTCTGATCCACTGGCTTCTCTATCTACTTTATTTGTCTAGGCTCTATTTAAACATTTGCTTCTCTCTGTTTCTCCCTAGTGATATGAGTATCCTATGTCACATGATCTCCATGACAAATTATATGCATCTGCTGTAACCTAGATGTGTATCCATCTGACCCTAGCAAATGCAAACCAAATGAAATGCTGATAGCCATAATAAAAAACTTTGGCCTTTATAGAAATGCACCCATATACACACATAGTCAGTACAGTGTGAAATTATATGGTATGATTCTTGAACAGTGATGTTTGGCTCATATGCAGAGGTAAGAAGCAAAAGCCAGAGTGCTAAGAGAAAAGAGTGAAGGAGAGACAAAGGGCCAAGAAAGAAAAGCTTCCATTTCTTACAGCTTTCAGTCTTATTTCCAGTCTTCCTGAAGCTCATGTATTTCCTTTTCCCTTTGATTCCATGAATACTCAGTATATCCCAATAGCATATTTCCCTATTTTTGCTTTAGCTAACTTAAAGTTTGTCTCCTGCATATGTATATAAGCAAGTAATATTTCTTAGGAATACATTGTGGCATTAGAAGTACATAACATCCCTAAAATAAACTATAAAAGCATACTTTACTAAGCTCATGATATGTCAAACTCCTTTTAAAATGATGCTATAATATGACTGAAGTACTGAAAATTTTCTTAGACATCAAAATTATAAAGATATAACTTCCTCTTTTTTCCCAAGTAATTATGCACTACAAAAAACTATAGTAGAATTCATTGTTTAGTGAATAAAAATCAAACTAACCCAAGAATATCAGTTATTTCAAATCTTTCTGTGGAATTAGGTACTCATTTTATATAAATAAGGAATAGCTTTTATTAAATCCATATCAGAATAAATAAAGATGTATGAAGAAAAAAAAAGATTTATGAAGGGCTAATGCTTAATGTAACCTCTTAAATGAAGGATGATTTTATTGATCACACTGATTGTTACAGAATAGGAACAAAAATCAGAATTATCATTAAATAATATTTTTTAATGCTTCCTGGATAAGAGAGAGAAATTCATTTTCACCTAGTAGATGTAGCTAATATTTTTGGAAACAAAGTGGAGGAATCATTAAAAACAAAAAAAGGGAAACTAAACACTGAAGAAATTTTGGATATATTGCGGATAGGAACGATTTGTAGACCATGAGGACATAATGTACTGAAGAACTCAGTAAAAACATGGATTTTTTTTTTTTTTTTGTGCATATTTTCATGTTTTCTCAGTCACACTAGTTCTGGAAATTTTGAAAGTTACTTCATTTTTTAAGACTTCTGGAGTAAACATTTCAGCATTTTTACCAAATTACTTTCTGAGACAATTTTCTTCTATGGTTAAACTGTGACTTTGAGAAAATATGCTGCTTCACAAGTAGATCTGAACAAATAAGAAAATATGTTAATTTGAAATGGTAGAGAAGGTGGCTTAAGCCATATGAAATGCCATTTTTTGTAGGTATATGTATGACGATAACATCATGCATGACTATGGACAGGATCTTGAAGTTAATTTGAAAAAATAAAGTAGATATGTTTAAGAAGTAGAAGCATCAGTGATTTAAAAAACTGCTTTCAAGATCTATTTTAACCTTTCAATATGTCATATGTATCTTTTAACAGCATACATTTCAGTTGAAATTATTGATAACCTTTTGGTGTTGTTCAATTATTCTTCTAAAGAGCTTCTTCCTGTTACTTGATAATCTGCTATTATGAAGTCAACTCAAAGTCTCCCACTCAGAAGAGATAGTAACTTTGATATATAATTGATTACGTTCTTGTATAGCATTATTTTCTTGGAATCTAGACTATTTTATAAAGAACAAATATAAAATTGCTGGTCGGTTATTCAGAGCTATGAGGTTAATCTATAGTTATTTAAATGGTACCATTTTTTTTTGTTTTTAATTTCTGGCAAACAAACTCCTTTAGAAACTTGAAACATTTCAGCAGTTTATTATTACAGAGAAGCTACATCTGGTATAAATGATTATTAGTGGCTGGCATAAATGCATTATTAATTCAGTGGATTGTACCTTTCAATATTAATTATCCATGGCATGGGTTTTCGGATCCAGTCTCATTAATCACAGGTCCTGGGCCAGTATGCTAATTTGAAGACTATGTAAGAATTAGTAAATATTTGTTCCTTGGTAATACAGTGATAAAACTATGAACTAGAGTATATCATATCCAAGAACCATTGCTCTGTAGGGTCATCTATTGAATAACCCTAATCAACTTGAAAAGCCTTTCTTTTTCCATAGACCTATAAATACCCTAATAGTTTGGAACAAATAAATTAGTTATTAATTTGAATCAGACAGTGATCTTGGGTTTCTCACTTGTTTGTGTGTCCTCTTTCTTCCTTATTTGTTTTTATAGCCCAACAATGTTATTTGGTTAATTATCAGTGACTAGACAGTTTGAAATATGAAATGTAATGAATTATATATGAGCCAGGATCTTTGTTAAGGAAGAATCACTCTCTTATTTACAAGGAAATATATACAGGGAAAATTCCCTGACCTGTTCAGTTGACTGTCATGTGTTATAAATAACTGACACATTCTCTAGGAATTATTAAGATTATATGCAAGGAACCTGTTCTTGGGACATAGACTTAAGGACAGTCTGGTCCTCATTCTTATCAAAGACCTTTCCCATATAAATTTGAAAGTGTCTGTCAGGAACTGCTTTTCTTTTCTTCCTCAAATTACAAATCATCTACCCTAAGATCCAAATCCTTAGAGTTTTGTTCTGGTTGTGTTACTGCCTCCTAGTTTGACAAACTAAACTTTGCCAGTGGGTAGGAGTAGGTTAATATACTATTTCTCCAAGATGATTTATTTTCAAGTTAGCCATGCTATAACTCAAAGAAGTGATTCTGGTAGAGAAGATTTTAAGTTGACAAGTGGGGTACTTTTAGATGAGTGAGCATTTTTATGCCCATCAAAGATTTTACATCGCATCGAACCTGCACTGCTCTTTTTGATTCTTTGGTTGGTTTTGACTGCACATTTAATCTCTCAAATTATCAAGTCTTCTTATATCATTGTAGATTTATATCACTCCTTTTGCTTATGGTTTCATTTCTACATCTCTGAGTCCCATTTCTCTCATTTATAAAAATGGTCATTGTTCTTTTGTTTTGTTGATTTACACCTAACAGGGATTGATACCGAACCAAACTTGGGTCTACTCACCCGACATGAAACAAAGATGATCTACTGATACCGGGTTGTGGTGAAAGAAATTACAATGTATGTTGCAAGGTGCCCAACATGGGGTCAAGCAAGGGAAATGGGCAGCTCATCCTCAAAATTACCAAACTCTCTGGTGGCTTTCAGGAAGGGTTTTTTTTTTTATATAAACAGTTTGATTTTTTTTTTTTAAAAGGAATTCCTTTATTTTTATTTTTTATTTATTTATTTTATTTTTGACTGTGTTGGGTCTTCGTTTCTGTGCAAGGGCTTTCTCTAGTTGCGGCAAGAGGGGGCCACTCTTCATCACAGTGCGCGGGCCTCTCTCACCGTCGCGGCCTCTCCTGTTGTGGAGCACAGGCTCCAGACGCGCAGGCTCAGTAATTGTGGCTCACGGGCCCAGTTGCTCCGCGGCACATGGGATCTTCCCAGACCAGGGCTCGAACCCGTGTCCCCTGCATTGGCAGGCAGATTCTCAACCACTGCGCCACCAGGGAAGCGCCACCAGGGAAGCCCCTCAGGGAGGGTTTTTAAAGGTAACATTAGGAGTGAGGGTTGCAGGGTGCCTGATCAGCTCACGGACATTCTTCTGATTGGTTGTTGCTGAGGTGACAGGACAATGTTTTGCGAATTTCAATTATCAGTTTTCTGGCTCCAAACGGTCTGGGGTCCAAGTGCTTGTGGTCAGCATGCAGTTAATTTCTTCCACCTGGTGGGGGTTTTAATGTCTGCAAAACAACTCAAGGATATGACTCAGAATATTATCTATAGCCCTCGAGGAGGAACTAAATGTCCTTGACTTTGTTCATGGCTAAACTATTATTATTTTGTCTGACAGTTTTCCTTTGTTTCTGCATTTCTCTGATTAAGTTTGCTCTTTGGAACTCAGGGAAGGCCTAGGAGGCTACAGCTTTTCTACAAACAAGAGGCGGGGGACATTGAGGGGTCTGATCCTGCTGGGTTTCTGGATTACAAAGCCCAAGGCACCAATTCCTTGCACTGCTTGTTAGTGCTTTGATTTCCTAACCCCCTAAGAATTTCTTCTTGAAAGTTTATGTTTAGATAATGGTTTTGACAGTTGAGCTCTCCCTCTTTAATGTCTAAATCTTAATTTTCCCAACCAATGATAATTCAAAGTGTTCAAGGCACTTTGTCAAGCCACTTTGTTCACACTTCCAATTCCTTCCATTTTCTTGCTTTCTTTTCCCTCATTATGTGTTAGAATCAATTTTGGAATAGGAACCTAGTACACCTTTGTTATGTCCTGGCCTCTGGTGACTTTGTAGAAGTTACTTAGTCTTTGTAAACTTCAGTTTCTTCAGTGGTAAAATATGGTATATAATCTAATCCAACATGCGTGTTGTACCAAGTAAATGCATGAAGATACACAATTCTTGTCACATAGTGGCTCAGGAAAGTTTTGTTTTCTTCTCCTTTCTTATGAGGCTATTGCCTTTGCTGACTTTTGATAAATACACCCATTGAAAGACAGAGTACTAGTTGTTCACGTGCTTTCTCACCAAAACACGACTTAGCAGAGATCTTAGTTTTAGTTTACCTACCATCCTTAATAATGATTCCACTTCCTATTATACATGATCCCTTTCATCAGTGTACATGTAACCACAACAAATCCTCAACAGGTCTTCCTGCTCTAAATTTTGCTCTCCTCCCCTTAATTCTCCACATGATAGCTAAAGTGATTATATATATGTATGATATAATTATATGTGTATAATTATATAAATACATTGATGGCTTAACATTGATGGCTTAACAGATTTTTATTACTCATACACAATAAGATATATGCATGATAAAAATCTGTTAAGCCATCAACGTATTTAAGTAATTACAAAATTTCTAGTCACCGTTTCAAAAAAATTAACAAAATAAGAAAAGAAATACCTGGGGGAAAAAACCTCTTAAGAACAATTGATATCCCCTAATCTCTCTCTTAAAAATCAATGAGAAAAAGATAAACAATGCAATAGCTGAATGGACAAAAACATGAACACAGCCAAGACATATAATGATCAATGATGCTATGCTATCACTTAATGTTATTCTGTTCACTATTTACTAATATTTAAATTAAAGGGGATAGATTTTTTATTTTACATGTGAATTTGGTAAAGATTAAATGTTTAACAATCCCTAATACGTTGAGGACATAGAGTACGCTATCATAAAGCATAACGTCTGCATTCTTTAGCTTGGTTTATAAGTCTCTCTGACCTGGACCCTTCCTGTCCCATCAGTGTGTTTCCAGCATCCTCTGCCATGCACCAACCACAATGACCTTTGCTGCTTTTACCTAAGAAGATATATTATCATCAGCCTTCACATAGGTTTCTTTTCTCCTGCCAAAAACATGTTTTCTCTTTCAATTCAATTTGTCAATACATCCTTCCTTTATGTTTCATTGATTAAATAGTTCTCTTGGAAGGGTCCACTATCTTCCATAAACTCTGGTTGCACGGCCCTGCCACATCTTCCTCTAGTACCTCTCACCTCTCACTTCTCACTTACATGCTGTAATTTTCAATTTTAATTGCTTGTTCAATTTTAATTACCTCTGCTGGACCATTGGCTTTCTTGAGCACTTTTATATCCCTGCCACCTAAAAAAATGCCTGAAATATAGTGGGTACTCAATAAATAATTTGTTAACTATTAATAGTTGAATATTTTCACAAATAATATTTGCTTTTTCATAGAACAATAGACTTGTCACAAATACCCCAACTGTGATTGTCAGAGCATCAAGTCATTCAGGACATCGACCCACCCATAAGCTTTTTGTTCTAAAATCGCCATACTCTTTACTAAAATAATCATATAAATATTTAATCAACATATTTTATTGTTAAAATAAAGACACAAGCAAGATTGAAATGCATGGCTTTGTAAAGATACCTGTAGCCATCAACGGCCGTTTTTTAAAGCATCATTTACAAACTTAGGAGCCAGTTTAGTTGTGATTTTTGGAGCCTGTGAATTAGGTCTGCTGTGAGCACTGAAAGAATTTAACTGTATTAAATGTTTTAATGGTTACAAGTAACAGAGGGAAAGAGTAAGGGAGGGAGCAAAAGAGGGAGGGAAGGCAGGGGGGAGGGGGAGAAAGGGAGAGAGAGAAAGGCAATTGGGATACACTGGGTCTGTCAGGAATGAGGAAGTTAGATTCAGGTGCTCTTATTCAATAACAAAGAACTATTCAAGCTACAAAATTACTAGTATACAAATTCCTTAACACTAACGAGAGCCAATGCTCTTTACTAGTTAGAATTGTGCCACAAAATAATACATTTCCTTGGGACTAAGTGGTTTTTCTGATATAAAAGTATGAAATTAGAAGGTGAGTGACATTTGTTTGGGTTATTACAAAAAGAATTCTCACCATAGATGAGAGGTTAGACTCTAGTCCCTCAAATCTCTCAAATTCTGAGAGTAACGAGTCCAGGAATATGTGAAGACACTATAATCAGTTTGCTGTGATCACAAATGTTATACAAGCAGAATCCATCTCAGGCTCATAAAAGTTTTAGCTGCCTTGTAATGAAGATCTAGTTGATAGGATGAACTATATACACTCTGTGCCAAAAATGACAACTGACCTGAGGATAAGTAATCACAGACCAAAGTCTCTTACATTTCCTATAAAAACACAAATTGGAATGCATTAAACCTCATGATGTATGTTTACCAGGAAAGATGTACTGAACTAGTATGAATCCATCTTACAAGTGATCTTCATTATAAAGAGTGTGTTTATCTATCTGCACTTTAATCTTATTTTAAAACTTAATAGCAAAGATATATATTTTTAAGATCTTTTGTAGTTAGAAGTTAAAATGCTATAAAATAATCAGCCATAATAAATATTTTAAAGTACCAATGGAATTGAATCACTGTCAGATATACATAAAATATTTCTTTCTGTTTATTATTGTTACCATACAAATTTTCCGGGTGGATTTTTCACTGAATTTAGAGAGGCCATTGAAAATAATCTCCTGTGAAATACAGGCTATGTGCCATGTGCTAAATTCACTTCTGGGGACCCTGGAGTCATCCTCTGAAGCAGTTAAAGTAGAGAAACAGAAAATTGTCCATTTAGCTGTCCATCAGGAGAGATATTTGTATATTAAGGTACTATACAAAATAACTGTTGTTTTAAATAGTAACCCCAAATAATACACCACAAAGGCAGATGCTCTGAATTGTGAACAGTGTTCTGCCATTGAGGTGTTTTTCGATGACAACATTTATGCATCCGGCACAGCTGGGAGTAGTAGGGAGATGAGTAATAGCCATATAGGGATTTTTACATTTAAAATTGGTTAATGATTCTAAATAATGATGATGAGGTTATTTAGCAGAGAGTAAATTGAGTTCACTTTTCTATAAATCATTTAAAGTCAAGGATTATATAGCTGTGGCCAGAATTGGCAATGTCCCTGCCATTTGTATGCTTGTTTACTCTGTAGGATATTTGGAAGTACATCTGTTTTACACTGCTGGAATGCAATTTTGTTCTTATAGAAAGGTTAGTTCTTTAATCATTGGGGAAAACTTATAAAGATATATTTTTAATTGAAATATAGTTGATTTACAAAATTATATTAGTTTCAAGTATACAACATAGTGATTTGATATTTTTATAGATTATACTCCATTAAAGGTATTATGAAACATTGATTATATTTCCTGTGCTGTACATTACATCCTTGTATCTTATTTATTTTATACCTAATAGTTTGTACCTCTTAATTTCCTTCCCCTATCTTGCCCTTCCCCCACCCTCTTCCCACTGGTAACCACTAGTTTGTATTCTGTATCTATGAGTCTGTTTCTGTTTTGTTGTATTCGTTCATTTTATTTTTTAGATTCCACACATAAGTGAAAACATATAGTATTTTTCTTTCTCTGACTTACTTCACTAAGCATATTGCTCTCCAGTTGCATCCATATTGTTGGAAATGGCAAAATTCCATTCTTTTTTATGGCTGAGTAGTATTCCATTATTTATCTATCTATCTATCTATCTGTCTATCTATCTATCTATCTATCTACCACATCTTCTTTACCCATTTATCTGTGGATGGACATTTAGGTTGCTTCCATATCATGGCTACTGTGAATAATGCTGCTATGAGTATTGAGGTGCATGTATCTTTTTGACTTATTGTTTTTATTTTCTTCAGATACATACCCAGAAGTGGAATTGATCCTGAAGTTTCTAAAAGATGTACCTTCAAGGACATATTAGGATGATCTGACTTATATGAAGATATTATCTCTAAAAATCATTTTCAGTGCCAGAATTACAGATTGATAATGAGTTATTTCTGGAAGTCATCAGAAGCACGTTCAACAATTAATTTTAAGATAATGACTTCATTGCCAATCAAGTGAGTTAGTCCAATTTAAGAGGCTTGTACTTATAGACAGAGGTTAATACTGCCAAGTAGTATATGCCCGATGTCTTAAATTACATAAAGGTCAGCCAAATTAATTTTCTTTAAATACATTAAATGTTTCATGAGAGCGTCTCTTTTATATACGTAGGTGATGATGGGAAAGCAGGACTGCTAGGATATTTCTCCTGCCGTTTCGCCTCTTGCCAATATTCTCTATCCATGTTCCTCCTGATTTCTATGATAGCACAATAGATTAAATTGTCAGAGCAGATTCACAGGAATCAAGCTATTACCTGGCACCAATCTTTACTAATGATTCAGATACCAGCAAACAGCAAGTACAGATAAAACAGTCTTTTCCAGAAAGAGGCTGAAACCATCAGACAACATCCAAAAGTGCCCTCTTTCTTCTTTCTTAGGACATCTTTATTCACAAAGAGACTGACTTTAATTTGTGGGGAAAATCTCTTTTGTATACATTGTTAATTATAATACTTACTAACCCTAATTCTCTAGGCAGCCCTGCAGCGTAAGTCAACAATGCCAGGTAAATTGACAATATTGCAATCTATATGGTTTAGTTATATCCTGATATAACCATTTAAGAGATGGGGGCTTCCCTTTTCTATATAAATACCATACCATGTTCATAAGGGAGACTGAGACAAGGTCAATAGCATATTTACAAGGAGATCTGGGTGAGGCTGTTCATTTCCCTGAACTCTCTCAATAGGAAAGAAACTAGTCTTAGGCCTTTTCCTTTTTATTCCCACACAGTTAATTTCCTTACGTTGATGTATCCATTTTTCTGTGAATTCCCATATAGATAGCAGCATTATACCATTTTTTTGAAATATTGTTCTTATAGGAGTTGATATGAATTTTATCAAAAAGTTTGAGACTTTTTAATCTTAAAATTTTGAAACTTTTTAATTTTTAAACTTTTTAATCTTAAAAATCTTTAAAAGATTTTATAGTTTTATCAAACTGTAAAATCTTTAAAAAGAGATATAGTGCAATGAACACGATATTAAGTTCCAGTTGAACCTGAATTTGACTTTAAATTTCACAGTCTACTTGCTTTACAGCAGAAGACACATTATTTATATTTTCTGAGAAGTGGTTTCCTTATGTGATGAAAATCAAAATGGTGATAGAGTTTAGTGTTCTTGTGTGGGTCATGAGACATAGGTACACAGAAAGTGCTAAGAAAGTGCTCAACATGTAACAGGGGCTCAAAAAACACTTATATTATTTGCCTTTCTGTGAAGTTTATCAGATCTCCGATTTTTCCTCTCTGATCAATAATGTTGCACATTTTCCTTGCTCCTATCTCAGCTGTATGAATACTTCTTTCCCATTTCCTTTGCTAATGTTTTCTTCCTTCTCCATTACCCTAAATCTGGATATTCACTTTTCAAATTATGTTCTTAACATTTTTCTTTTCTCATTCTACATTCATATTTTTAGAGTCCTAAATGTATGGTAAGTATTTTGTTTTGAAATCACATCCATAATTTGAAATATCACTTTTATTTAAAGAAGGTTAAAACCACATTTCAAAAACACACTTTTTAAATAAGATAATAATAATAGTAATAATCTGCATATCAGACATCTCTGACCATACTCTCAACTTCCATCCTGATTGTGAGGAGTTTATGTTTCCAGTTTTATGAACGACTTTGTCATTTGAAAAGTTCACACAGTTTTCAAAAACCAAACGCAAACACTTCTCATGGA
This sequence comes from Balaenoptera physalus, assembly GCF_965194825.1. Lineage (NCBI taxonomy): Eukaryota > Metazoa > Chordata > Mammalia > Artiodactyla > Balaenopteridae > Balaenoptera > Balaenoptera physalus. The sequence continues at coordinate 114,967,655 of NC_138887.1, read as the reverse complement.
ATTTCAGTTCCTCATTCTTTTTTGTTCAAAAATATGTGTTGAGTATATACTATATGTCTAGTACTGTGTTGGGTTTTATGTGTGGTGGTAAACAAAATCATCATGTTTCCTACACTCAAGTATCATATAGATTGAAATGATAAAGAGACACTAGTCAAATAGCTGCCCCAAATGTAACTGCAACTGTAACAGATAATACAAACAAATTAACTAGGATATGGTGGATTAGTGAGAAGAGGGGGACCAGGCAAACACTCCCAGATTCCCAGGTAAACTTTTTTGTATTTTACTATCCACCATGACCACTGTCAGGCAAAACTTCATCCTCTCTTGTCTGGAATATAAGAATCAGCTGGTTGTTGGAGAAGAGGACCAAGATGAAAAGATTCGGGGGCTTCCAAGAAATCCAGAATGCATGGATGGATTTATTAATACCACCCCTTACTGTCCAGGTAATATACATATATAGTTATTGCAATCAGAACATCAATGATATGCTCTCTTTGGCTCTGGTTTTGTATATCTAAGATCTTCAGCTTACTTCCAAATTTTCTCCCTGCTCCCTCCAACCTCCCCACTGTTTTCTTAGGATAGGTCAAAATCCACTGATATCAGCTGTTCCTATTTCCTGGCTTTTGCTACAATTACACCTTTTGGGAGTAGAGGTCTAAGATCTTCATGCTTACTTTATCCTTGTGAGGAAAAAAAGTTCTATTAGAGTCCTTGTATATAGATCAAGCACACAACTTAAAAATAAACATTCATAATCTTTTATTTTTTATTATTTGTTAAGATCTTCTTGTGAAATAAGGATCTCATCCATTATCTTTGGCTGAGTAGTTTCTCATAACTTAACTGACATACAGGGTATTTATAATCAGTTAGGATCTCTCTTTTACCTCCTGACTCCTTGATCTTCTAAAAAGTGTAAGATCTTGTTCAGAGATTTGTAAGCCTGCCCTGGTTTGGGTGTTCCATGATGTGGTGGGAGGAGGGCAGTTCACTGCCTTTAATGCCACTCAGTCCTGAGAAAAAGCCTTATTCCAAACAGCCTTACCAGAATATCCCTTTTTGGAGGAATCCTGGGAATTAACTGCTATTTTCTTCTTGTGAAGACAAATATTTGTAACCTTCTCCTTAACAAGTGAACACTGGGCCTTCTCCCTCCATAGGCGGTGATATGTGTTTTCTTCTCTCCTTTGTTACACAATTTGCTCCTATCTGTTCAATTGTTTTCTTTTGCCCTCCAGATTACAACCATATATCTCTCTAATTATTGCAAAGACAAGTTGACTTATTGACCAAAACATGTCAAGAAAGCCCAAAAGTGTTGTCTCACAGCTTGATAACCATTGAACCAAGTTCACCCTTTCATTGAGGTTCGGCTTAAGTCACAGAACACCCTGAGGCCTCATTCTTTCCTCTAAATCCCAATAATTCTTACTTTCTATACCATTCATTTTTTTATCTGGTCTCTTCTAATTTGTATTGTCATCGTAATCTTCCTTCAAATTAGGGACCATTTCTTCTAGTCTTTACACAGGGTCAGGCTTCTGAGAAAAGGCAAATTAAGATGTTTAAGCTCATTATTGCTTTATATACACCTTGCCCTTACTTTATTAGAGTGTAAGAAATGTTGACATTTTCTTCTCTTGCTTAATCCTTCATAGTTACAATTACAAGAGTATTTCAGAAAAAGCTGGAGTAGAAATAAGCATATGATATTTAAAGGAATAAAAACTATAAATCCCTTTGATGTATACAAAAGGTAAGAAGGAATATTTTGTGGGCTCAAAGTTTTTACATTTTCTGAAATATGATATATTTTCTCATATTTAAATATACTTCATGAAGTGATATTGTCTTCTGTAAAAAAATCTACCGATCCATGTCATGCTTTTCCTGACCATTTTATTATTGATTGGAATTTACACAGTTAATAATCAACAAATATGTGTCTAAAATCTGTTAACTCCAAGAACATGTGCTATAGACTATGGAGGGTATGAGAAACTATGTTCTAAAGTTTGTCCTTATCTCAAAGAACAATGCAACATAGTGTGGAGACACAGGATAGAAAGACTGAAAAAAAAAATGAAACGACTAACCAAACAAACCACAGAAGATATTCCAACATGTGAAATCAATTTTCTAAAAATAAATATAAAATATATTTATAATTTTATAAATTTTTATATTATATATAAATATTGAAAAATAAATATAAGAAGAAACCAAAAACATGGGGCATTTCATGCTAGTACAAACCAATAAAATTAACCTGAGAAATGTTATATATTTAAAAAGAGGAATCATGGTGAGTTGCAAATATCTGGAAAGTTTCAAGGGAAAGGAAGCTCCTGAAATGGCACATCAGAGAAAGGGAGATTTAAGAGCAGAGAAGAGAAAAATGCAAATCGATAATAATTCAGGAAAGATGTATTCATGGAACATAATGAAAGCATTCTTGAGAAGAGCTACATGGGAACATAGAGAGATTATTTAGACATTAAAATATGAAGCTAAAGAATTTGAATTTATCCTCTGCTGTATTTGCCAAAGGAATTTTTTCTCTCCTGCTGTGGTCTGATTACCTATCAGAACTTTCAAATTCTTTGGAGCACATTAGAAGTGACACATGACTTAATAGTTTCAAAGGGAAATATCTGATCATATGTAATTCAATGTATAGGTAATGAATTTATGGAAAATTGAGACTAGTCTCAATCTTTTTGTCTCTGCCTATTGCTTTGATTTTTATTTTGTGTTAGTAAATGACAGACCAAGGAAATGAGACACTTTAAAGATTTTAAATCCTTTTTCTCGTCCATTATGTATATATAAACTCCAATGCTACCAACTGACTTAGGCTTCATATAACTTGTTCCTCACTGTAACACTTCATAATACGCCATGTTACTGTTGTCAAAAGTGGGGTCCAGCTGCTGGCTACTCTAAAGCCAATAAAGAGGCAAGGTTGGAAAGAGGAAAGTTTGCTTTATTTCAGAGGCCGGCAATGGGGGAGGAGGGTGGAGGGAGGGAGGACTCGTGTCCAAAGGCTGACTTCCCCGTCCCCAGACAATCAGTGGGCAAGAGATTTTAAAGGAGAGTTTCAAGGGTGTATAGGTGGAGGGAGGGGGCTCCCTGCAGAAACAGCGCAGTCATCTTGAAAGTGGTCCTGCGGTGGTTTGATCAGCGTCATCTTGACTGTTTTAAGTGCAGTTCGTCTTCAGTTCCAGGGTTTGTTTGTTTCCATTACTTTGAGGCCGGTTCTCTTGGAATCATTGCAGCTTAAGTCACGGCTACAGTCTGGTCATCATGTACTTAACTTCTTCCACCTGGTGGTGGTTCCAGTATCTACAAGACAGTTCAAAGGATATGGCTCAGAATGTTAGCTATAGCCCTTGAGGAGGAACAAAAAGGTCCTTGACTTGGTTTAATGGTTAAACTATTATTATTTGGTCTTGTTTGACTGTTTTTCTTGCTTCTGCATTTTCTCACTTCCCTGATTAAACTTATTCTTTAGCTAAGGTTTTTCTACAGACAAAAGACAGGCAGAGGACATGGTGGGGGCAGGACCATAGGGTCCTGCTCTGTTTCATTACCTCATGTTTTGAGATAATTTGATGAATGATGCATTACACAATATTGGAGAAAAGAAACAAAATTTATGTCATTCATCTGTTAGTGGTTCAGAGTTGCAATTTCATTCAGACCTATTAATTTTAAATTTCTCCTTTCTTTTTACAAAAGAAATACAACTTACAAAAGTATAATTTTAAAGGTGTATTTTAAAGGTTGTAAAGACAGCTTTGATAGGAAAGATTACTAAATTAACTTAGTAAACATTTTATTAAATGTTAATAAATAATAATGTTTAATAAATTTTAAACATTATATTAAAATTTTGAGGAAATGAAAGAAAATGAAATTAATTTTAGGAATTTTGAATCTAAAGGATTTTTTTTAATGGCTGCACAAAAAAATATGAGGGAGACAGCATTTATGCAAATTTATTTATGGTAACTCTAGTGGATTCAGTAAACACTTAATAAGTTCTTAACACTGTATCTAATTCTCCATATGTATGCTGTTGGTGTTTTTAGAATGTCAGGTTTTCAGTTATCCCTGTTTATTTTTGCATATTTAATAATATTAGTTACTACTATTCATGTCTCCTGATAGTTAGAAAGAATATACCTGGTTCTTGTATTTCTGCCATTTAAAGTTTTTTAAAATTAAAACTCTAATGATAAAACAAGTGTTTTATGATAATAGCCACCATTTATTGTATGCATATTATGTGGTTTTTCCTCAAAGTAAGGACTTTGAATGACAGCGATCATGAGGGTGATAAAATAGTTATATGCCAGGATCTGGGCTATACCTTTGACATAAATTAGCTCAGTTAATCTTTTTTTTATTATAATCATTTTTTTTGGCTTAGTTGTGTCTTGGTTGCGTCATGCGAGATCTTTTGTTGCACTGCGCGGGTTCCCTGCTGTGGCACGTGGGCTTCTCTCTAGTTGTGGCGTGTGGGCTCCAGAGCGCATGGGCTCTGTAGTTGTGGCACACGGGCTCCAGTTGCCCTGCAGCATGTAGGATCTTAGTTCCCCGACCAGGGATTGAACCCTCATCCCCTGCGCTGGAAGGCGGATTCTCAACCCCTGGACCACCAGGGAAGTCCCAGCTCAGTTAATCTTTTAATTCTCTTAGATAGGTATTATAAACCCCATTTTACAGATGTAAAGAGGAAGGATTAACTTGCCAAACTGGACACCTAGAAAAAGTCAGAAACCAAATTTGCAATCAAATAATAGTTGCTTTGGGGCCTGTCCTTTTTCTCCTATGCCACAAAGTTTCCTAAGGTGTTTCTCTGTGTATGGTTTTTAAAATTTTTACCACACATGCTTTGAAACCACAGTTTATAATTCACAGTTTTCTCTCTTGCTGCAGTGTCTTCTCTGCCCCTTCACTTCGTTGACTATTTCTATCCTCCTAATGTTGTTCGTACCCTTAATCTTTTGTTATCTTCCTGGGTCATATTTTTTTCTGCACTCATCTCATTTGTAACAGCATGAGGGTTTCAAGTGCATATAACCTTCCTCTGTACTATAAGGCATAATGAGGCTTCATTCTGCCTATCAAATGCATGGCTACTGTTGTGGTTGTTCCAGTATTTTGTTTAATTTTGTGTCTCTTATTTATTCTATACCAGCAAACACCACTCAAATCATAAGAGCCTTGACGACTTTAAAATGAGGTGGGAAAAGATGACTCTCCCTGAAATGCAAAACTCCCTCTTCTTCCACAGGCTAGTAAGGATTACTTGTTCACCTCTTTACAAGAGAAATAAATTCCTGGAGGTCACCTCTCTCTTTCCATTTACTTTTTTTTCTTTTAAAACCTTTCTGTTTTCCACTTCAGAACACAACTATTGCCTATTGTACTTAAACAACAGAGTCAAAGAAACCATATATTCCTGGTCTGTGACTCTCAACACTGTTAATTTTAACATATTTCTGGGAGTGATGTATGGTTTATATGCATACAATGCTAAGTCTGAAGATGCGATAGATGGAGACAGCTGTGGGAAGTGGTTAAACCAAACACTTCCTTTGCCCTTGAGTTCCTTATCCTCTGGTTTGGAAGGAAAGACAAAAAACATCCAACCAGAAGAGGAAGCCAGACTACAATATTCAAGAGACCACTAAATGCTTTAGAATTTAAAGGAATAGAATATATACATATATATACATATCTCATACGTATATACATCCAAATATATATATATACATCCTAATATATTACATATATTATATCTCTTACTATTATGTATTACCTGTTTATATTATCTTACTAATATGTTACCTACTTCCTTACTAATCTTAATATATATAACTAATATATCAATATTACTATTTATTACTAATTCTAATATATTTCAGGATTAGTAAGAAAATAGGTTTTGAGCTAGATAATCCTCAGAAGAAGTCCAGGTTTAAGTCCATGTCTGAACCAAGAGCAGAAACCTCCAGTTGTGCTGGGAGGGGAAATAGGATGACATGATTTCCCATTTGTTCAGTTCCCTCATGTGCCTTCTAAAAGTGCTCACATATGTTTGAAATATTTCTGCTAGGTTTATGTTGAAGTATTTTATTTCACTCTACTATCTCTGTACAACTCCTAAGCGTACATGGGGCCCACTAGGGTCCTGTCATTTGTGGTTGGCCTCATTCACTCTTATTCTGTAACACCTTTGCAACTAGTTTTGGTGAAGATGATGGTGAGTATTTTTTTCTTTATCTCTTCTAGTTGCTTAGTCTTTTTTTATGAGGAAGTTTGTAGAAGTTCAAAAGCTTTGCTGCCATCATGATCTTGTCCTGACCAGAAGCCTGTACTTTGATTATTAGTTTTTATGAAATATATTTGACGTATAACATTATGTAAGTTTAAGGTATACAACATGTTGATTTGATACATTTATATATTGCAATATGGTTGCCATTGTAGCATTAGCTAGGACCTCTATCTCATCGCATAATTGTCATTTCTTTTATTCACAGTAACCAAGATATAGAAACAATCTAAGTGTTCATCAATGGACAAATGGATAAAGAAGATGTTCTTTGATTATTATGGGCAATGTCTATGCTTCTTTTATTTAAAGTCCAGGCAACTCTTCCCTTCTTTTGGAAGAGTTGCCTGGACTTTAAATAAAAGAAGCATAAACATTGGCTTTACAGTAATTTCCAGTAATTGATAGGAAACGATTTGTTCACTCTCTTTACTGATATTTGACTCACCTAAAATTATCAATTATTAATTTATTAAATGAAAAATAAAATAGCTATAGTGACAGAAGTACAAAAGCATATTGATATGTAGTAAAAATATAAATAGTTGCCTTTATAAGTATCAAGGACTTAAACTGATCATAGTTTCAGGTCCAGGAATCATACCTCCAAGGATCTCTTCTGAAAAAAAGCTTTAGAAATGAAGATGGTAATTTATCAACAGGATTATTTCTTATAACAATTTACAATAGTAAAAAAATCAGAAACAGACAGTCCAAAATCAGAGAAATGGTTAAATAAATAGTAATATAATATAGAATAATAACAGGCATCTTCTTTTGGTTAGAGCTGAAATTCATATAAATCTGTTGGAGTTCTCTAGGGGAAAAAAATTGAACCATGCTTATAATTAGCTTTGAAATACATGGAGAAGGGCCCAGTAGACTTGGCAGAGGAAAGAATCGTCAAAAGAAGCCCCCAGTGACAGTGATTTGCTGAGAATTGAGGACAAAAATCATCATAAGGGAAGAATCTTGCAATTCCACATAAAACAGTAGAACAGGGCTTGTGAGTCAAATGGGGGTAGTGGTTCCAAATATAGTACAGTGTCTCTTGAATTTGTCTGATACAGCTATCCTGGCTGTAAGAAACTCTCTTGGGGAAATGATACTGTATCATTTCTGAGCCAGCTAGATGAATGAAAACAGCATACCGTGGCTGATTTGAATATATACATTTTTTAAAAGCCTGATTAAATAGTCACATGCCTACCTGTTATGTTTAATTTAAATTTAGTTGCATACATATTTTAAAATATTATATTAAGTAATATATTACTATAAAAAGATAGTTTTCTACTGTCACATTTTAAAGTTAATTTTATTCAAACTCTTTAAATTTTGACATCAGTATTTCTGTCATCATTACAGCCAATTTTTGAGTCATCTATCACAGTTTTCAATAGCACATTATCCTCAATTCTCATCCAAGTTGTTTTAAGTACTGCACTTTTTCAATCTGTGTATGGTACTGTTTCTGGAAAATTTATCTTAATTGCCTAAACGACAGGCAATAATTTGCATAACATCACAATTTCATTTTTTCAAGAATCTTGTTGATATGTATTCCTGATTTACACAGAGTGATTAATTTTAAACCCAACGTATTTATAGTGGTATCCAACATTTGTAAGTAAAGGCTTAAAAAAACAGAAAAAAGAAAATCACCAAGTATATTTTTCCGACTTTTTACCTATAGTGTGACTGAGATCGGGGAAATTTATATGACCCTGAGGAGCAAAATGAATGTATATTTCAGTTAATTCAAAGTGAACGCAAATTGATCCTATTTCTCTGATCAGGAGTGAAAATAATTGATTTGCCAGATCAGTAGCTGAACATCAGGTATCCAACATGCATGACGAGATGTTGTAATGAAGGTACCACGTCCAGCACAAGGGTCTGTGGTTGGGGCCACTGCCTGGTTGTGTTTTGGGCAGTGCACCATCATCTACCATATTCCATCTGAGGTTTTTTTTTTTTTTTTTTAATAAATTTATTTATTTATTTATTTATTTTTGGCTGCGTTGGGTCTTCGTTTCTGTGCGAGGGCTTTCTCTAGTTGTGGCAAGCGGGGGCCACTCTTCATCGCGGTGCGCGGGCCTCTCACTATCGCGGCCTTTCGTTGCGGAGCACAGGCTCCAGGTGCGCAGGCTCAGTAGTTGTGGCTCACGGGCCCAGTTGCTCCGCGGCATGTGGGATCTTCCCGGACCGGGTCACGAACCCGTGTCCCCTGCATTGGCAGGCGGATTCCTAACCACTGCGCCACCAGGGAAGCCCTCCATCTGAGGTTTTAATGGCCAGACTGGCGAGACCAATGTAGACACAATGGGGACCACAACTCCTGTATCTTTTGTGGCTTTGAGGGTGGCACTAATATCTGCTGTTCCACCTACGATACAGTTTTGATTATGGTTTAGTGTCTTGGTTGAGGAAGAATACAATATCAGGGTCTACCACTTGGCCTTCATTACTATTATGTATCTTACCCCACTGGTCAGGAAATCAATGTGAGGATACTGCCAGAGGAACGTGCCTTCCCTATGTTCCCATTGTGATAAGGTGACTGTGATCATATTGTCGGACACAGGTGTCAGTGTTAGCTCAGATCCTTTACCCAATAGGTCTTGAGACAACTAGCTATTTTCTTTTTTTTTTTTAATTGATGCATATTTGACAATTATGAATTATATCTATTTAGGGTATACACGTTGATGATTAGATATACATTGTGAAAAATATCACCACGTTCAACATTATTTAACATATGTGTCACCTCAGATAGTTATCACTTTTGTGTATATTTGTGTAATGAGAACAGTTAAGATCCACCGTCTTAGCAAATTTCAGGTATACAATACAATATTGTTCACTATAGTGGCATTGCTGTACATTAGATCTCCAGAACTTATTCTTTCATAACTAAAACTTTGTACCCCTTGACCATCACCTCCCTATTCCCCTCCCCACCATTCTTCTCTCCACTTCTATGAGTTTGACCATTTTAGATCCCACATGTAAGTGAGATCATACAGCATTTGTCTTTCTTCATCTGGCTTATTTCATTTAGTATAATGTTCTCCAAGCTCATCCACGTTGTTGCAAATGACAGAGTTTCCTTCTTTTTTAAGGTTGAATAACAATGCAATATTATGTATAATATACAATATATATTTTATTATAATGTTATACTTACTTTATTCATCCATGGATATTTATGCTGTTTCCATATCTTGGCTATTATGAATAATGATGAAATGAACATAAGAGTGCAGATATCTCTTTGAGATCCTGATTTCATTTTTTTTTTTCTCTTTGGATACATACCCAGAAGTGACTCTTTTCTTTAATTTACTGACATTGGGGAATCCATTCTGTATACATCAAAGGGATTTATTGTTTTCATTTCTTTAAATATCGTATGCTTAGTTCTACTTCAGTTTTTTCTAAAATACCCTTGTAATTGTAACTAGGAAGGATTAAGCAAGAGAAGAAAATGTCAACATTTCTTACATTCTAATGGAGTAAGGAGAAAGTGGGCATAAAGCAATGATGAGCTTAAACATCTTAATCTGACTTTTTCTCAGAAGCCTGACTCCATGTGAAGACTAGAAGAAATTGTCCCTAATTTGAAGGAAAATAACAGTGACAATACAGAGTAAAAGAGGCCAAATGAAGAAAATGAACAGTATAGAAAGTAAGAATTATTGGAATTTAGAGGAGAGAATGAGGTCACAGTATGAGACAGAGAGAGAGAGAGAGAGAGAGAGAGAGAGAGAGAGGGATGGGGAGAGGGAGCTTGGTTTATCAAGGTTTATGAAGAATAGGGATATTCAAAAAATTTTGACCAGTATAAAATTTTTATTCTTGCTATCTCTTCTTTCCTTATCTTCCAAGTTAGAAATCTGTGACAAGTTACCTATTCATACACCAAATTCTCTAAACTGTGTGAGTCTAAACAAACACTGGGAGACATGGCATATGATTTGAAGCTTCTGGTGATATGCCTTTGATGACCCTAAAGGGGATGGAACTTTAGATCTTCCAATGGTAAATGAGTCCCTTCGTACATAGATTAAAATAGAAGCACATCAATCCTAAATGATAAAAGTAGTAGTCAATCTTATGTGATATGGTGGATACATAAGTAACTATTAAAGACTAGATCATCTTATCGATCAGTGCAGTTACAATGAGTTGTTAAGTAACTGCACTATTAATATTAAAACTGGAACTAATAATATGAAGGCCTTGTCTGGAAGGAACTGGAGATTTAGAAAGATGCAACCACTGCTGGAGACTCCACCTAAGGTGAAGAGTTAGCAGAGAAACAACCTTGATTCTCCATTTCTTCCTAGTCCCGATTTCCCAGCCTCCAATTTTCCACCAGTGCTTCCTTTTGGGCAAACTAGCAAGAAATCAGCTCACTTGGATGCCTAGGAAATGTTGTCTGCAGAGCAGAGTAGAAGAGAGAGAGAGAAAGGCAATAAAATAGAACTGAAAGCAAAGGACTGGCCTGAGAAAGGCATGATTTTTTAAAAAATTTTATTGGAGTAGAGTTGATTTACAATGTTGTGTTAGTTTCAGGTGTACAGCAAAGTGAGTCAGTTATACATATACATATATATGCTTTTTCAGACTGTTTTTCACATACAGGTTATTACAGAATATTGAGTAGAGTTCCCTGTGCTGTACAGTAGGTCCTTGTTGGTTATCTATTTTATATATAGTAGTTTGTGTGTGTTAATTCCAAGCTCCTAATTTATCCCTCCCCCCACATTTCCCCTTTCCAGTTAAAAGAAATAACTATATTCTTGGGTATGGTATATGGTTTAGGAGTTTTCTGTAGAGCAAAAAATAACAGAAGGAATGGCTGAAAGGTCAGCTTCACCTCAATGAGAATTATGCAGTTATGTCCAAAACTGAAGGACTTTTTCTGGGTGCTATTTGAGAACACTGGCTATGAGAGCAGTGATTGGAATGGATTACGAGGAAAGCTGCCATGGTCACAGAAGAGCCCACAGGACACTGCCAATAAAAAGAGCCCGGGTCCCTTTTGTTTTGCTGGTTGGCTACTTGGACCAAATATCAATGCCCTTGTGAACTCAAGATGCCAAGACCAGAAATGCTCTTTATGTCAAGTGAATAGAAATAGGAAGAGTTAGGAATGAGATTTAATTTTGTGAGAATAATAACAATATAATAACAGAGATAATACAAGAGAAAATGATCTGTTCTTTAATATCATAATCTACATCATCAGAAACTAGCATTATACAATCACAATGATCAAAAACATTTACCAATGGTTAAATTGTGCATGGCAATCAGAAAGTTATTTAGAAACAGAGAATATATTCTTACAGGTTTTACTTTTAAACAAAAGTATGTTATATCGTTAAAATTATTAGAAATTTTGGTAAAATGTATTACTGTTCCCAAAAGTTTGCTGCCCCTCCCTGTAGAGGGGTTATTGGCTAGGTGGTTTTCTTTGGTCAACCAAAGATATAACATTTATAACATTTTATATCACTTCTAGGCAGAAGATTTAAGAGCCAACACGGGGGTCTGCCATTGTTCTTTTCCCGCTGCCTTGAGATTGTCATATCACAAATAAGGTACAGCTGGCCTGTGAAAGATATTTAATCTTACTGCAAAAAAAAAAAAAAAAAAATCCCTAGTTGTTATAAACCACTGAGATCATGGTGTTGTTAAGATTTTTGGTTATTGCAGCCTAGTTGAGTGGAAGCTGACTGATGAAAATCTTGATGGAGGATTCTTCTATCAAGGTGACAATTTAGGTAACCCTTCTCCATCTACTTAGCTCCTGATCATCTTTAAGATGTCATTTAAGTTACATTTCTTCTGGCAAAATTTTCTTAATCCTTGTCTCCAGATTAGGCTAGCTTTCTTTGTTTAACCCACTGTAGAACTGTATTTCTTTCTTTGTAAGCAACCATTATTTTTGCATTTTACCTTAGATTTTATTAGATGTTTCAGTTCATTCCAATGATCATTTCATTATCCGTGAGAAGCATTGCACTTTCAGGCAGTCATTTCATCACAGTTATTAAACCATTCAAAAGTCCTCTATTTTCATACTCCTTTTAAAATGCTCCCATCACAAACAAGCATATATTTTGAGTAATTAAAGGCACATGACACAATCATCTGTTTTATCAACAACACAGCTATTATGTCACCCATCTGATCCTTTATGCATTTTTAAATATATCTGTAGTTGTGTTTATTATGTTCCTAAAATTCTCCTTTCTCAGCTATTTATTGTTATTGAGGTTTAATTGACATACAGCATTATAATAGTTTCAGGTGTACAACATAATGATTCAATATTTGTATATATTGCAAAATGATCACTACAATTAGGTCTAGTTAACATTTGTCACTACACACAGTTACACAATTTTTTTCCTTGTGATAATAAGTACTTTAAAGATTTTACTCCCTTAGCAAATTTCAAATATGCAATACAGTATTATTAACTATAGTTGCCATGTTGTACATTACATTGCCATGATATTAATTTTTAAATATATAAAGGTCTTTAATCCAAAGTAAATATCTTAAAAAAGATATGAATTTTTGTATTTTCTATTGAGATAACAAACAATTCCAAACCCATTATTTTTCAAAATTCAAGATTCTGCTACATCTCCATCTATAGCACTAATGAACATTGTGGAAAGTTTGATTTGTACTATTTCATTTCAACTGACCTAAGGTCCACAGAGTTGCACTTATTGATTTAATTTAGAGTGTCAGGTGTCTGGAGACCTCTAAATTTATCTCATGCCAGTCGTATGCCTTTATCCCTTTACTGTTGCTTCAAACCTTCATTTCTTAGGGACGATATATTTTATGGACTGATCAATTTATATTCAGAATAATTAGTAGCTTGTGTTAAAGAAAAGCTCTTCAATCATAAGAGACATTAAAATAAAATTAAAATAGCTTATGTCCTCGTATGTTTTAGCTGTTTGTATAAAGATAATATTTTTTTTGGTATTTGTGTTGTGCGTAGAGATAATTGCAGTGATTTTCTTTTCTCTCTAAGCTGGAGTGGAGAGAGGGGGAGGGAGAGAGAAGGAATGCTATGAACAACTTGGTTTTAGGTAGCAGTCAATTAATTAAAAGCTTAATAGTGTTTTTCATAAAAGTACTAGTCTTCACTATTTTTCTCCATTTAAGCTATTACTTTTAACTATCTCCACTAATTGTGACTATTAATGACATATCAAATACAATGTGTTTAATCTCATTGACAAAACAAACAATGAAGAGACAGAAAAATCAAACTATTGGGCTGGCCAAAAATTTTTTTCGGGCTTTGCCAAGGAAAAATCCAGATGAACTTTTTGGCTAACCCAATATTTCACTTTACTTACTCATAAAAGTAGGGAGTGACATTATTTAAATCTAAACTGAGATTTCCCTTCCCTATAGTGCCCAAACTTCCATTTCAATATATACTGTAAAAGTATGTATTTCTTTAAAACAAAATCCATTGTATTTCTATATACTATCAATGAAAAATCAGAATTAAAAATTTTAGAAAATGTAATACCATTTGAATTAGCACCAAAAATGTGTATATACTTAGGTATAAATCCTACAAAGTATGTGCAGGGTCTATGCTAAAAACTGCAAGCTTCTGATGAAAGAAATCAATAAACATGGAAATAAGTGGAGAGATACAATGTATTCATAGATTGGAAGATTGAGTCTGGTTGAGATGTCCGTTCTCCCTGTTTAGAACTATAGATTCAATGTGATCCCAATCGAATTCTCAGTAGGCTTTGTTCATAGATAAGTTGCTAATAGATCACTCAATATGGCAGGTTCACTCACTCATTATTATTACTTTTGCTGTTTTATAAGACTCAAATAAAGAAATGACGCCCATGCTATTAGATGAAATACCACTCATCTGGGTGTAATGACAACCTCCTTTGGCCTCTGAATTTGGTAGAATCTAAATGAGCAGAGGATTCTCTTGTTTGAGTTCCATTGACGTAATTATAGACACTATCACTATGAGAGTGTTTCCTTTTTTCTGTATAATCTATTGGACATTTAGAGAGACTATTTTATAGTCATTTGGAAGAAATTGGCAGAAATAAAATAAAAGTTAAAAGAACCCTGAAAAACTCCAAAGTTAGTGTTAAAAAGAAATTTAAATTGGTATATTGAGATGGCTATGAAAAGAAAATAGAGAATCAGATCAGCATTATACAGTTTTATTTTATACAAATAAATTCAGTTTCCTAAGGGAATAGAAGTTGGTAAAGGATATAAGTGTGTAGTCATCAAGTATGGCATATAAGCCTCTGTAGTGAGTTATTTGTCAGTAAAACGTAATATTAAAATTTTTTGTATCAATTACATTGCCATTTTGAGACAAGCATATATGTCAAATGTTAAAACAATTTTGAGCCATTTCTAAATGAGAAGAGAAAAATGCAAAATTCATTTCTATTCTATTGCATGACTACTAATGTATGTGCACATTATTAATTTAAGAGCATAAAATTAACCCCATTTAGTGCATATATTTTTCTTTAACACTACCCTTCTAAGCATGGAAAGAACAAAGGATTCATACCATCACTGAGAGAGTGATTCATATATTAACAGTAATAACTATTAATAAATATTAATTGCTTTGAATCAGGTATTGAAAAGACAGTGGGGACAATTACAAGATATCTATTCAGGTGGCAAGAAATTTTTTTCTTACTCACTCATCAATGTTTTAATTTCAAGACCCCCATTCTTCCTACACCAGAAGACATATTAGTCAATTCTAGGTAAATTGACTTACAGGTTTGCAGAAATCTCCAATCCTATCCCCACCCCACTCTCCCCCTACAGGCATCTTCCTGGTATGTCATTCTAGAGTCATAATGTTAGGAGTTAGGAGGGTTGGAACATGAGTTCATCCTTGGTGTGTCCTTGTCTGTCCAAGTTTGCATCCATGTGCATTGCCCCATCCAGTCCTAAGAATGATTCATTGTAAACACCGGTGTCTGCTGAGATATTCCATTTTTATTCATCCTCCGCTGGTGTAGTTCACACAGCATCCAGTGCTACATCTCCCTGTCCTAAATTAAACTCTTCCTCCATTCTGCTAACCTCTATACCCTTCTTGCTGGCATGAAGAAGCTTTAGACACTCTTCCATCCTTCCCTGAAGCCACATGTCACCCCATGTTTCCTTACCCAGTGGGTCTCCTTTTCCCACCACCTCACCTCATCACCACTATGCTGTAGCTATCACTCCTTGGTGGTTGCACTGAGGTAGTTGCCACCTAAGTTGTTTTTGTTAAAATGATAAATTACATTTCTAAAAAATGTTCTTTCCAAATGAAGCCCAAGTTCATTATTTTAGAATGTACAGTTTAGCCAATATCTGAATTCTTTGCATATCTACTTTCCCTATATTGAGAAGAGAAATCAAGAAAAATGCTTCTCTGCCAAGTCCCCTCTCCAGCCCCCACCCCTTTTTCTACTTCATACATGCTGTCAGGAATCAAAGCAGCTTCCAGAATGCTTCTGTGGTGATCAGCTTCAGAAACACTGAAGTAAACTTCTAACTGCCAGGACCACAGCGGTGGTCTTGGATGATACTGTGAAAATCAAATTATGTTTTTAGAGTTCAGCATTAGGAGCAGGCTTACACAGATCTCAGCCAAAGCACACATTTGAACTCAACTACCACTGTTAAGAAAATAATGGTATTTTGTTTTTCTCAGCAGAAATTTCTTAAGAATATAAACCAGTCTCTTAGATGCAAAGGGATGTAAATCAGGAACTATGCCTGGAGGGTCAGGAACTGTAATAGGGAGGGTCATTTGTTTGGTTAGGGGACCTTCTCCATGGGAGTGGAGTGGGGAACTTGTAGTTAAGCCATTGGAGGCTGTTCTGGATTTTCCCAAATGTTGAGAAATTCCATAAAAAGTAAAGTGTCATATGAAGAAATTTGAAAATGACTTATTGTGAAATAGATTATATGTATTATAGAATGAGTGATTCCTAAACAATTAAGGACTACTACAGAAATGATAGCCCAAATCTGTAAAAATAATGCCATTGAAGGCAAAAGTAAAAATGCCTGAGCGCCAGGAAAAATATGCACACATACTCTCCCAGTCAACTCTGCTTGACAAACAAACAAAAAAAAAAGAAGAGATCCACTGTTTGGGTAAGCTAGCATTTTATTAGTATAAACCAGTTATCTCTTTCTGTAATGTGCCAGGCAGGTAGCACGTATTTCAGGGCCAGAAGGTCTGTTACAGCTATTGAACTCTGGCGTAGCATGAAAGCAACCATAGGTAGTACATAAATAAATTGGTATGGTTGTGTTCAAATAAAATTTTATTTATAAAAACAGCAAGTGAGCCAGATTTGGCCCATGGTGATAGTTTGACCATTACTAGACCATATATTGATGACATTAAGTATACAATCAGAGAAACTCCAGGCCTCTGTTTGTATTCTTTATCAGGAGGCAAAGTATACCTTATCAAAACGTTTTTTTTAAGAGAGAAAAAAAGTTTCATATTAATATACATTACTTGTAGTAATGGAGGGAAATTTTTGAGTACAAATTAAAAGGCTTTAAAAGAATCTTTATCTGAGTACTTTTAATTTTATTAACTTTTATTGATTCAAATTATTAATGTGCCATATCATTACATATTTAAAAGGCTTTTTTGGGACTTCCCTGGTGGTGCAGTGGTTAAGAATCCACCTGCCAATGCAGGAGACACAGGTTCAAGCCCTGGTCCAGGAAGATCCCACATGCCGCGGAGTAACTAAGCCCGTGCACCACATCTAAGGAGCCTGTGCTCTGGACCCCGCGAGCCACAACTACTGAGCATGCGTGCCGCAACTGCTGAAGCCTGTGTGCTCTAGGGCCCGCGTGCTGCAGCTACTGAATCCTGCGCACCTAGAGCCCATGCTCTGCAACAAGAGAAGCCACCGCAATGAGAAGCCTAGGAATCATAAGATATATGTTATAATTGAAATCATAACCAGAGAATCCAAAAAATGAAAGTGTGCAATTAAACATTTTTTAATGGAGAAGAAAAATATATATCTGATTTAATCTTTACATAAGTACTGTGAGTTATAATGAAATATAGTCTCTTTCTCTTTTGTAATAATAAATGAGATAGACTAAAAGTACCCATTTATTTTAGATAATAAGATTAGCATAGTGTGAAGAAATTGACTGTGCCATTTTTAGTCTTCTTTAAGAATGACAAAGACAATTATAATATAAGGTTTTCAAATTTCAAGACTATTTAGCAGTGGAAATAAGTTTATATAAGTTTAACATTTTCTTTTTTTTTAATTAAAGGTATTATTTTCACTCATCTAGACATGCCTACACCATTCTTCACAATCAATAATGGAAATTAAGAGTGATCTGCACATAATTAAAGGTCATGTTAGAGGATTATCACATGCCTTTCAAAGCCAATTGTTATGGACTGAATTGTGTTTCCCAAAAATTCACAATGTAGCCCTAACTCCCACTGTGATGGTATTTGGACATGGGGCCTTTGGGAGATAATCAGGTCTTGATGAGATCATGAAGATGGGTCCCTCATGATGGCATTAGTGCACTTTTAAAAAGAGATCCCAGAAAGCTTGCTTCTCCTCTCTCTCTCCCTCTTGATTATATGAACAAAGAGAGAAGGTGGTCATCTGCAAGCCAGGAAGAGAGTCTTCAATGAGGAACCAGATCTGCTGGAACCTTTATCTTGGACTTCCCATCCTCCAGAATTGTGAGAAAATAAATTTCTGTTCTTTAAGCCCCCAGTCTATGGTATTTTGTTATGGCAGCCTGAACAGAGTGACACATCAATAATTTAGTTTCAATAAATAACTCCATAGGATATAAATGTATTTTGCTTGTATTCAGTTCAAAATCGCAGAGCTGAACTCAATGCTCTAATGACTTTCTTTAAGTAATTTATTTATGTGAGACTTTAGTTATGTTTCTCTTAATTCCTCTGCCCATTCCCTTTTTATTCAATAGTACTCACTAGAGTTAGTGTGGTCCATTACCATGTTTTAGAAATAAATAATGTGCTCTATTTTAGTCCTGAAGTTATTTTAGACAGTGCATTGAAAATTCAAACCAAAAGCTTGAAGCAATTCTATTAGATTTTGGACACTTAAAATATCAGAAAACAGATTAGAGAGGGAGATCAAGGAAGCTAGAGGCAGAGACCACTAATTGACTGTCAGGAAATGATACAGGCTTACACCAAAGAATAGGGAGTAGGGATGGAGAAAAGAGACAGATGGGAGAGATACTAAGAAGGAAACATCATTGGGATTTTAGTGACATAAGATATGACAATGGAGCTTTCACTTATTTCTCTTCCAACCACTAAAATGTCTCTTCTTTTTCTACACTTAGACTAAGCTGTGCAGAAAGTGAAATCCCTGGTGCTGTGCCCTCCTTCTATGTCTGCTTCCCCTGGGAGTAATCTGGACTGCCATAGATTTGTCTGCATGAAAGATGACTTAGTGTTAATAGCACTGATCTCTCTGTCTCTTTAACCAACTGCTAGTAGACTACCTCTCATGACCATGCTGGCAGTTTCTGAAGCTTACTACGATAAAATGGAGCTCAACATCTTCCCCCCTAAAAGTAGCATCTCACCATTATCATTAAAAAAATTCCAACAGTCATGCTCTAGATTTTTCCAGAATGACGATATTTTGTTCTTTTTATTATTCTCCCCTATACTCTCTACATCTATTAGGCATTCTAGTCTTACGTGTCCTTCATTGCATTTCCAGCCAAAACTTTTTGCTAATGTCCCTTTCTGCCCTTTTCTACATAGTGTGCTATACCTTAGGAAAACAGAAAGCTTTTCTTTTTATCACTACTTCAAGACTAAACTCAAGGTTTTTAGGAAGGTAAAATCACATTTATCTATAAGTTTGACAGAAAATTTTTTTGCAGTAGGTAATAGTTTTAAGTTGGTAGGATGATCACCTATTAAAAGAATCTAATACAACTGTGTATGTAAAATAAATCAAATTTTATATAAAAGAAAAAATATCTTATTAGAGAGACTAGAGCAGAGAAATTCAAATAGATTTTTCAGTAGTGCAACTATAGATATTTTTAGACGCATGAATTTTTAGGTGCCAAAGTATTAAATCTACTTGTACCAAAAAATGTCTATTATAGGCTAATGAAGATGTGATTATTAAAATCCACTTCTTAAATGAATCCTTTTATTTATCTATTTGTTATTCTTTCTATATGTTCAAATATTGGTAAATCCTTAATCCAATGATTCTCATGAATTGTGAGTTTTCTGAGCTGGAAATTAGCATTTTATTTATTTGGTATTGTAAACTACCAATTAAAAAACATAATAAAAGCAAGAAATGATAAAGATAATATCATTGTGAAACTTACTGATTATAAGATACAAAAATATCTTCACAAATCTAAAAACACCTAAGCAGAACTTGAAGTTCTTCCAGAATTGGCACAGAAAGATCTTAAAGGTTTGAAAATATATATATATTATTTATAAGAAATGTTTTTGCTGTACTTATAATTCAAACATCAGGACAGTAACCAAATGTCCATCACCTTCTTAATGAATAAACAAATTGTGGTATATCTGTACAATTTAAACCAATCAGAAAGGTTCCATGAAACAGCAAGAATCTCAAATGCAATATGCTAAGTGAAATATGCCAGACTGAAAAGCTATATACTGTATGGTTACATTTATATATCATTCTGGAAAAGGCAAAACTATCAAGAAAGGATAGAGATCAATGGTTGTCAGAGGTTGAGAGTGGGGTAAGGTGATTGACTGAAAAATACAGGAGGAAATTTTTGGTGCAATGGTCAAGTTCTATATTTTTATTTTGGTAGTGATTACATGAATATATGCATTTGTTAAAAATCAGAGGAACTGTGTCACTAAGAAGGGTGAATTTTATGTATGTAAATTTAAAAAATTTAAGGTTTTATTATACCAAGACCAGATTTAGTCCAGGCATGCCAGGAAATTTCAACATGAAGCTTCAATATGAGGTAATCTATTAGTATAATTCATCACATGTGATTTTGATAGAAGCCTGAAAGGTAATTTGTAAAATTGGAAATTTAACCTCCACCCATAAAAGGATTTAAAGGAGAAATTGGAGATAATTTCTCAAAATCATTAACAGAATTAAAAATTGAAAGAAAATATCTTTAGTACTAAACAGAGCTTATGTGGAAGAAACTACAAAACTTGGAGTTGCATAAAATGAGATAGAATTAATGGAAAGACATAATTGAAAATATTTTTAACTTCCTACATTTGTGAGAAAGTCCCAAGAAATGTAACACAGGTGAAATGATTAATTTATCACAGATTCTATATCATATAATATGTAATTTTAAAAAGATATGCCCACTAAATCTACATGCATAGTAAAGAGACAGGAAGAATGGCAAAGTGCCTTATTTCCAAGCTATAAAAGCCTTAGAACTGTGAATTTAAAATAACTCAATAAAAATACTAGGAGAATTTATAAGATGTGGTCCTTGCCCTTAGCTCCTTCTCTTCCATAAAAACTGCAAGTAAAACTCATTTTATTATTCATAAAAACAAGCCATTGCTGACTGCTTAGCAAATAGAACCACAAGGGGCAGGAACAAATACTGTGAGAAAGGCAAGATAGCTCATTCACAAACTAATCAGAGCAACTTCTTCCTCAGTTCTATGATTTTGGACGCATCCTCATTTCCATTGGATAAAAATATAAATGTTGGTAAGCCATTCAGAAATGCATCAATGAAGTAAACACAGAAGCAGACTTTGAGTTCAGGGACCCTCACTATAGTTATCTTATTTTGATGAAAATAATGTGTTGCTACCCAAGGACCTATTTTTATTTTTTTAACTTTCGATTTGGAAGTAATTTTCAACTTACAGAAAAATTGCCAAAATAAAATGCGTACAAAGAACATCCGCATATTCTTTCCCTGGATCCACATATTTTGAGCATTTTACCTCATTTGTTTATTGCTTTCATTCTCTATTTACACATACACACTTGTATATATAATTTACACACGTGCACACACACACACACGTAATTTTTTCCTGAATCACTTGAGGAATAGGTTACATATATCATTGCTCTTTACCCCTAAATACTTCAGTAAGTATTTCCTAAATATAGCAATGTTCTCTTACATAACCACAGTACTATTAACCTCGAAAGCTTTAACATGAATATAATAACAATACATGAAAATCCATTTATATTTCAGTATAGTCAAATAACACAATAATATTCTTTATAGGAGTTTTGTTTTGTTGCTTGTTTGTTTCCAGTATAGGATCCAGTCTAGGGTCAGGAATTGTACTTAGTTGTCACACCTCTTTGGATTTCCTTAATTTGGATTATTTACACAAGCTTTCCCTGTCTTTTATGACATTAACCTGTTAAAAAATGCAGCTGCCCCCTTCTTTGGTATTTGATAGAAACGTCCTCATTTTGTGCTTATCTGGTGTGTACTTGTGATTAGATTAGATGTTTTCATTCTGAGCAGGATTATTGCACAGTTGATGTATCCTCAGGGTATCATAACTGAAGATACCTGATATCCATCTGTCCCTTACTGTTGAAATTTGCTTTGGTCACTTGAACAATTATCTTTAAGTATAATTATTTTCCTTCATAACTAGTAAGTAGTCAGTTGGGAGAAATTTTAAGACTGTGCAAATATTCTGCTTCTCATCAAAACTTTTCCCCAGATCTAGCATTCAGTGGTCATTCTTGGCTGATCCAATCCCTACTATGAGGATAGACAAATAATGATTTCCCCACTTGACCTGCGCCTAGACATTTACAAGGTGGCCTTCCCCTTTCTACTTAAGCAAAAGACCTCCCTTCTCTCTTATTTACGTCTCTTTGTATGCATGCATGTATGTATATATTCATTTGTCTGCTCGTTATCAATATGAAATCATGAATTTCAGGTTTTTCAATGACTTATAATTCATTATTGTACTTAATTTTTATAATAATCCCAGTTTTGACTAGTGGGAACCCTTTTGCACTAGCTTTTGCAGCCATGTTTAATGATCCTGCTTGCTTTTTTTTTTTTTTTTCTTTAAGCACTTTTAAATTTCTGGAACAAGGAGATGTTCCAGGTTTACCCTGTAATTACTCTTTCTCAAACTTGGAAGGAGCCAATACCTGAGGAATACTGGTTCAAAGATCAAGAGATCAGTTTGGTCATTCAGATGGACTCTCAGGCCACTGTTAACATTTTTCTGACTTTCTGCTCAAAATGAAGCCATAGAAGTTAGTTGAAATGACAAATATTAATTGTGCATTTATTTATTATGTTCCAGGCACTGCAAATGGATTTATATATATATATATATATATATATATATATATATATATATATATATATATATATATATATATAAATTCAAATATATAACATTAACCTAAAAAGTGTTGCTATTGATATTTTACAATGATAAAATGATACCATCTGTATAATTAACTGGTCCAAGTTCATTTAAAAAATAATTGCCAGAACTGGTTCTGAACTTGGTTTTGTTTACCAGCAATTCAAGTCCTTATCCGGTTACACCAAGTTCTAGTGCCATGGTAACAATATGCATTCAGTGAAGCAGAGTATAATCTAAAAGCAAAGTTTAAGAGGATAAGGCACGCAGGTTACCCAGGATTTATTGTGTTAGGCATTTTCCTGAGTAGTCTGTGGGTTGGTTTATAAAATATTCAATAGACTTGCAATTGTAACATGAGTTCTTTTCTTTAAGCAAATAGAAGGCACATAATACTTAAAAGTACTTTCCAATGATTATTGCTAGAAAGAAAAAATGAGGTCAAGTTAGAAAGATCCTATCCAGAATACACTTAGGGTGAACTTGTCCAGGTGCCCAGTCTGCCTAAATGTCGTTCATACAAAACTCATGGGATATTTCAGCGTGTTTTTCTAGTTTTACAGCTTCTCTCACCTATTGTGAATTGATAGATACTGAGTTTGGCTCATATGTGCTCCTGTTTATACCAATCTTTTATGCCAGAGTAATCTCTTTTTTTTGTTTTTACCTATTTTATTCTTTTTTTTTTTTTAAATGCAGACTTGATCACATAACCTCTCCCTTAAAACTGTGTTAATAAGAAGTATCAGGAATTAAGAGTCTCAGCTAACAGAAGTCCTGGGCATGCTTTCTGCTAGGTTCAACTGGTCAGCTTTGCTTTCCTCTGACGCATATGTTGGTAATTACAGGTAAGATTTATGACAAAGGAACCGTGGGTATAGTACAGGAAAGCATATGTTTTGGGCCACCATTTGTTAGTATGAGACAAGCCATGCGCCCTCAGTGGCCTTTAGTCTTTGGGATGTACAACGGGTACATTCAAATTTACTCTGCCTACATCACAGAGCTTTTGCTGTGATGAAATGACATAATCCATGTGAAAGTACTTCGGAAATTGTGAATTTTTAGGCAAACATTTTTTAGACAAACTACTTTATTCTTTGTGGAATTATCATTATTAACATCCAGAGCTGGAGAAAAAGAAGCCTCATCAAATGAACACACGTAAGAATCATTGCAGAATATTTACAAGTGTTGTATCTGGAGATGAACAATTTCATGCACTACTCCTGAAATCCTTTTCTGTCTACTCTCAAAAGCTACCTAGTTTTAATATTGCCAAAAACAATTTGATAAACAAATTATTAGGAAATGATAATATTTTGTTCTGTGCCTGAAGCAAATCATCTCATATACCAGCTGTTAGCAAGGAACACCAGAAATCGATTTCACACACATTTTCTTTATGAAGACCTCCCTGCAACATTTAATGATGATGAATTGCTTCCAACGGGGCAAATAAAAATGGTTATTGTGGACAGTTTGATGGATAGAACTTTTGATGATCTGCTGATCTGCTAGCAGCTACTGTTAAAATTGCATTTAACATACTAAAAGGAAATTTCCTTTTGTCACCACAGCAAATCCACGTCTAAAAAAAGGCCCTGACATAGGAAAGGCTGGAGAAACAAGCAGCCTATACAACCGATGAAGCAGTCAGAAGCAGAGGTGTCAAGCTGAAACATATAACAGGGCTCAGCAGGGCCATGTAGGGGGTTAAGGTCAGTGTTGTTATTAGCAGGAGGAAGTTAGTGAAGTGTAGGTGCTAGGGTTGATTTGCAGAACAATCAAATAAGGTAGAACACTGTCATTAAACAGGGAAGACTTACAATTAATTCAGACAAGGTCAAGTGGCTCTAGAATTGGGAAAGAGAGAAGAAAAGAATCTGGAGTATAGGCAGAAGTTCCCGCAACAGTCATTAAGACTTCCGGAACAAAAAGACCAGGTCAAAGCTCTAAGCAGCAAGAAACCAGAATCCAACAAGGATTTTATGTTATAGCACAGAAAGCTCCCAGCAAGCAAGAACTTTGACACGGAAATAGCCATCTTCTGAGGCAGCTTTAAAAAAATCCTTCATTCCCAAGATAACATTTTTTTCTAAAAGTATGGGCAGTTGAATACTCATAGGATTGTGGAAGATCAAGATAAATTATAGATAGTACAGGAATTCATCAGAATCACTCCTCAGATTCCCTCAATATACCCTATGCCCCCAGAGTTTAGCTCTAACACCTGAATCCTTAACCCAGCTTGATGCCATGGCAAAGCAGTGAGAAGGATTCCAGAACAGTCACCCTTGCCCTAAAGTGCTGTGTTAAGATCATATTTTCTTTGACTTCAACTTTTTACTAGAAATCATAAAACAAATCTAGTTTAAAAAAAATAGTTGAAATGGGCTATTGACCTATATATCACAGAGGCCCAAATCTCCTCAGAACTCTGGGATTTCAGCTGATTCCCTGTCTAAGTTCTTCAGGAATTTCAAAACATGTTTCCCCCTTAAGGATACATACACACTCACTTTTGTGACAATGTTGTGGTCTCCCTCCATAATAAAGGGATAACAGGAGAGATATAGCTCTATCAGGTAGGGTATATCATTCCTTAAAATGGTCTTAACATAAGGTTCTATCAGTGTACAACTGATATCTGAAATACAAGTTTTTTCTGAATTTAACCACAATATTACCTGTGACTTCTAGTGGCTTGTGTCAGGAAACTGCCATTTGGGAAGAAAGCTTTAGGATGTGTAAATGCTAAATAGGAAATCTTCCAGGATTGTGATTCCCCAAGTCAAATGTATGAAGGTACAACCTGGGGAGCTAATGAAAACGTAAATTACCCAGAGATTGGTCTGTAAGTCTGGTTATAGTTGAAAATCAAAGTTCTCTCCAACACCTCTAGTGATTCTAGTGATGGTTGGACCATAATAGGGTCTTTAAATTTAATCCCCATAGAAAATTAAAGTATCAGTCCCTTTCTTTAGAGCTTAACTCCAGCTGGAAATTACTTCATGGAAATATTTTAATGTTATCGTTTCACGTGCTAATTATGTATTTATTAAATGCTTGTGATATGCAAGATACTGTGCCTTATGAAGGAAGGAAAAAAACACGAAATACATAATCATTTTCCAGAAAGCAGATTCTCTAAGTGAGAATTGTGGGCTATCTGTATATAAATTGTGTCAGGTATTTTTATTAAAAAAAAAAAGATTTCAGAGCGCCCCCCAGAACCAATCAATACAAATCTATAGTAATGGATCCCAGATGTCTTCAATTTTTCAAGACCTATTCGGCTGATTGTAACCCACTCTTAGTTTGAGAACCACCTGCTTGCTTAGATCACGTGGCAGTAACGTGCTGACTACACGGGTAAATGAGGAGGAACGTTTAGAATCAGGAAGGGCCAGAAGGAGTTTGTTGCCTCAATTCAGAGAAAGAAAAGGTAAGTATTAAGGATGAAAATTACCAATATGTTTGGATATCAAATGTGGGGTGAGAAGGGTGCGAGGGAGATAGTGTTCGTGAGAGGGAAGAATCCATTTTTGCTGACTCTTAGGTTTCTGGTCTGAGAATCGGAATTGTTATCCAAGGTAATTCAGGAAAACGGGCATGTTTCAGGAAGTGGGGACCAAAGTCACTGCCCAAGGAACCAATAAAACGTAACCTTCTGGACCCTTTCAAATCCTGGGTGAGCACGTGGCCATATTCTTGTAAATGTTACAAAAGTAAGATTTAATTTTTTCTTGTTTTTAAAGAGGATTCTCCCAATTTTATAGGCTTTATGTCTCACAGAACTTCCCACTAGAGTTGGGAAATGATGGTATTGGATTTACATAGTACCTGAGTGACTTCCAACTAATGTTGTCTCCTAGGAAATTTTACATACTTCTCTAATAATAAAGACGATATTTTCTTATAACCTGGCCGTTCAAAAATAAGCAATATACAAACATAAAAACAACTGTACTTCACTCCAAGATATTGTCAAACATTATACAATGTGGCTTGGTATGTGTATTTAGAAATTAATTCTTCATAGAATTATCTGTCAAGAAACTGATATTTTCAGAAAAACTCATTTACTTCCTTGTATCAGTGAATGAGTATCAAATAAACTAGCTTTATTTCCTTTTGTCTGTCACTAAGCACAAATTTCTAAGCTTTAAGTTGCAGAAATTATTTAATTTATGGTAGTTGGTCCATTTTAGTATATTTTAGTTTTTCATGATTTTAGTATATTTCTGAGTCTTTTAATGCGTACTTTTAATTTTTCTGCTGAAGCATCTTTTAGAGTTGGAGGGGTGGGATTTAAATTTATACATACTTGTACTCACACACATCTTTCACCAATGTTCCAAACTAATTTTTAAATTTTGTGTTTTTTTAATACAAATGGAAAATCCTTATTAAAAAATATTTTTCTCATTAGCTATTATGATTCTCTATTTTAAATATTTAAAAATGTATGTCCAGTTTATAAATCTTCAGGAGACTAAAAATATGTGGCCTCCAGTGCACCACACTTATTTGCACTTGTTACTTCATTTAAAAGTATTTATAATTTTGGTCACCTTATGAATGCACTTCTTTTAAAAAACATTTTATTGGGGTATAGTTGACTTACAATGCTGTGTTAGTTTCAGATATACAGCAAAGCGAATCTGTTATATGCATACATATATCCCCTCTTTTTTAGATTCTTTTCCCATATGGGCCATTACAGAATATTGAGTAGAGTTCCCTGGGCTATACATTAGGTCCTTATTAGTTATCTATTTTATATATAGTAGTGTGTATATGTCAATCCCAATCTCCCAATTTATCCCTCTCCCCCCTTATACCCAGGTAACCATAAGCTTATTTTCTACATCTGTAACTCTATTTCTATTTTGTAGATAAGTTCATTTGTAGCCTTTTTTTTAGATTCCACATGTAAGCAATATCATATGATACTTGTCTTTCTCTGTGTGACTTACTTCACTCAGTATGACAATCTCTAGCTCCATCCATGTTGCTGTAAATGGCATTATTTCATTCTTTTTTATGGCTGAGTAATATTCCATTGTGTGTATGTACCACACCTTTATCCATGAATGCACTTTTATAATCTTGACAAAGCATAAACACTGCTTGGATTTGGGTAAAAATAATCACTGAGTATAATTTTGGGTAAAGGGAGGTTCCTTCTAGACTATCTGGCTGGAAATATAAAAGATGAAATTAATATTGCAAGTAAACGTATCTTGAAAATTAGAGAAATCTATAGGATGATATACATTTTCTTCCTGGGGAATATTCAGAATGCTAAAAATAATCTTATAAATTATTTTTAAGAAAAATAGTTTGCTTTTGCTAACTGCACATGTTGTAGAGATGAATGTTGACTACTGGACCAAAGGTCCTTCTGTTGCAGTGTTAAGTAGATGTTTAGTAGCAATCATCTCATTAAATAAGTGATCCTGTGTGATGTCCATGTCAACATATATTTAATGACCATGCCATTCAGTCATTTTCCTAACATTATACAACCCATACCTTAACAGGTTTTTGTTTTTGTTTTTTTAATATCAGAAGGGTCCACTCCCAGGCAGGTTTCAGCATGAATGTTCCCATGTGTCATAATCCAACAGTGTACACAAGGTCCTTATAAGCCTGACATAAACTGAGTCTGGAGACACTTAACAGAAAGCAACTTGGCAGCCACATCCAAAGTGACAAAATCCATACAGTAAGGCTATAAACAGCAGGTTTTAGGAGGATGTATTTCATATAACCTGCGCTATAGATATCATTATCCACAAGCAGCAGAATATCTGAGGCAATTGTTCCAGATCTGCTCCTGCAGAAGTGCCGTGTGCATTCATCTCTCAGTCTGGTTTTGAAGAGTCAAGACAGTCATAGTGTAGCTCCGACATACTGCACACCACGCAGAAATTCTGAACCAGAAATGCCTTGAGAGAGAGAGAGCACGTTGGTCTTTTTTGTTGTTTAACAAGTAACTCTCTGTTCAGGATCAAAAGCCTAACTTTGTTTTTCTCTGCTAAATGAGGGATCCTCTTACTCTAAAGACAAGCTAAGCCTGGGCCTTTTGCTTTCCTACCATCTCTGAGTGACTTTATAAAGTGTCTCACATAAACTCTGCACATAGTCTAGGGTGGGAGAGGAAAGAGTAAACGGGAAATCACACTGAAGTGTATTAAGTGCTGCCATAGATGTGAGCAAAGAGCTCTACAGACCACCAGGCTGGCCTTGGGTGACAGGGAAGATTCCCAGAGGTGAAGTTAAACTTGGTTTTTCAGGATGAATGGAATGAGCCTGGCAAAGAGCTAGAGGACATTGAAGTATAGCATATATTGAAACAACAGTAATCAGCCTGATAAGGCTCCTTTATGAAAATAATTTTGAGAAAGCTAACTGGATGTTTACCTGTCATCCTCGTCTTGTTCTATTTAATAACCAGACATTGGTGAATATAAGGCAGGGATTTCATGTCACATGGTACTAAGTTAGAAGTACAGATCAGACATTTAATAACTTTGGAAATATGTTCCAATTATTGCACCTTCCTGACCTTTAATTTTCCAATAAAGTTGGAATCAAAATACTGTCATTACTATTTTGATGTAAATTACATACAATATGTCTAATGCAATGTGATCATGTGTTTGGTGCATGATAAATATATCCCCTGTAATTCATTTCACAATAATTGCAGCAGACTTTGAGTAGCAAAACAAATTAGCAGTTTGATAAAAAATAGGATATCATCTGATTTGGATAATATTAAGGATTCATATATATGTATATACATGTGTGTTTAGGCTTCTGTATGAATTATGTTTAAACAACTTCTTCATATTTCCTCCTTACACAGTAGAAACTACCCTCATCTTTTTAACATTAACCCCTTCCTCCATTTGTGTGCTTCTTTATAAAATTGTTTTATAATATTTAGTTGGGTATACGTCAGTATGTTTATGATAATTTTTAAGTTGTAAGTCAGATACGGTCATTCTGTTCATGCCGATACCCCATTGTTTATACACAGTGGAGACTTACATGAAAAATAAGTAAACTAATCATGAAAAGTGTGCTATAATTAACAATAATGAGAGACAATATTTCATGTGTAATAGCTATTTCCACATGAGAACATTGGTCTATAAAGGGATGCATTTATTTTTATATGTCACATAAGAGATAATATCTAGAAATTCTGGTTCTGAAATGGATGCCATGATTTTTAACTGCAGAAATCTCATCTGACCACTAAAGACAGAAATGGACCATCTGCCTTGGCTTGTTAATATAGCGCCATCTCATTGATTCTTTCCAGGCACACATGCTTTCAATTACAATTCATCCCCAAATTGTAGAGCCTCTCCTTGTCTGGATCGTTCTTGTTACTATTATTCAGCCCCTTTATCAATGTTGGCCCCCACCTTTTCATGTTGGGATGAGCTTTTCTGAAAGATCAAGACAACAATATTAAATAACTTTCCTAATTTCACATTGCTTACTATTGTGGTAATTGTCAAGGATAGAATTTACAATCAGAAATCTAAGCTCTGCAACTTGCTTTCTTAACTGCTCTGCTCCCTAAGACTGATAGGTTAATCCCAAATTCCAAAATTTGTCAAAATCAAAGCTCCGTTCCAGGTCAAGTTTGTTATTGATGCTGCAGTGGCAATATGCCAAAACCATACACACATATTCAAAATGTTTTAAATTTTGCATAGATTCACAAAGTGCAAAACACAATAATAACGTGATTTATAAACTGATTATTTTTAGTTTTTAATTTCTCTATACTTTTTTTTTTAATTAATTAATTTATTTATTTATTTTTGGCTGTGCTGGGTCTTCGTTTCTGTGCGAGGGCTTTCTCTAGTTGCGGCGAGTGGGGGCCACTCTTCATCGCGATGCGCGGGCCTCTCACTATCGCGGCCTCTCTTGTTGTGGAGCACAGGCTCCAGACGCGCAGGCTCAGTAGTTGTGGCACACGGGCCCAGTTGCTCCGCGGCATGTGGGATCCTCCCAGACCAGGGCTCGAACCCGTGTCCCCTGCATTGGCAGGCAGATTCTCAACCACTGCGCCACCAGGGAAGCCCTCTATACTTTTATCAGAAAATATTCTAAAAAATATTGTACATAATTTGAACTTTCTTTGCTTATTCATGACTAAAACTAAACTTGCTATTTATACTAAAAACTAGCCTCTTTCGAGAAACTTCCTTTTTGTCACTGTTGTCAGACTTTCTGACTCCCAGGTTTGAAATCTTGCAGTGAGTTCCCAGGGCTGGGGCACAGTGAAAAAGTATGCCGTGAACTTAAAGATGATATAGCTCTTCTCAAAGGACCAAAGAAAAGAGAGTGAAAATGCACAGACAAATATAGACAACATTTAGAAATGAGAATGGACATTTAAGAGAATCATAGTCTTAATTTTCCTCAGCAACTTTGGAACCTGGCTATATATTGAGATGTAGAGGTACGGGTTTGGTTAATCACGTGACATGTGGACATAGATCTGACCAGGATCGTGTACAATAACATCATAATAACACCAAGAGCCCAGCTGAGCTTGGAGACCATGACCTTGGGGTGGCACTGGTGTTCTGGATTGGTGGTGGTCTTTAATTCAGCCATGCTGAGTAGCCTAGTTATTAGGAGCAGAGGGGCATTTGGGTGGATTAATCCAAGGTTGGGGATTTGTAAGGAAAGGACAGCAGAAGGAAAAGTAACCTATTGAAGGTTCTGACAATAAGTGGCTGAAATCATGAACCATCAGCCCCCTGAACTATATAGGTTCTAGGTTGTGTAAGAGAATAAAATTGTAATAAGTGGTGTTCGGTAGAAAAAGGTCTGTGTTTCCAAATAGCATGAGACAAAGAGTAAGAAAATGAGATTTGCTATGATAGAAATGGAGATTCAAACTTGCTGCAGTGTAGGGACATGACAAGATCTGTGGTCTGACCATGAGAGTTTGTGACTGAAGTGAGTGTTGGTCAAAATATAAGAAAGATTTGACTCAGCTTTGTGTTGGGTTGATCACAGGTGTGCTGAAGTTGTTCAGGGTGGTATCCAACCATGCACTGAGAGGGCTTCAGTGAAGCAGATAATCAGGGACTGAGAGGAAATGGCCAGAATGGCTTCTGATTATAACAACAGACATGGCAGGACACTCATATGAGAAAGGTTTGAGGCAAAAAAGTAGAAGAGTAATGGTCTAGGTTTCTAAAACGATATCAGCGCCTTTTCTCCCATCTCCTACGATGTATAGGAGCAAATATCTCCTTGAGAGCTCCAAGGAACACAGTCCTTGAATAAGAATCTGATTTTAGTTAAGATCAGGGTGTAGAAGGAGCAATGTGCTAAAAGCTACAGTTGCAGAATTTTTTTTTAAATTTCTAATGCAAAGAGAGTTTTAAAAAGTGCTGTAGAGAATTTTGCAAAAAAAAGTGAGATGTACATTTTATTCTGTAATAAAATTTTGAAAAAAAGTGAGATGTACATTTTATTCTGTAGTAAAATTCAAGTAATAAAATCTTCCTTGACTCTTCAATTCATAAAAGATCTCTAGGATTTGTAAATTTTTAGTTTTTAGTGTCCTATTAACTCATTTGACTTTTAATTACAGAATCATAACGATTCAGGAATCATAAAGATGAAAGCATATATTTTCTAATGTGGACATGGACATTATACTAAAAAACAAAAAACAAAATAAAAACAACCTTGTATAGTTAATTGGATACTGGTTAACTGATAATTTCTTAAAATTTCCAATAAAGAGCAAATTTAAAAATTTTTACATATGCACTACAAAAATGGTACAACATTGCCCTTCACTTAATTGTCAGGATTTCTATCTTTCATTTTGCTTTTGTTAAAGTATCTGCTTTCTGCAAGTATCATAGTCATTAAGCACAAATATGTCTTTATACCATGCCCTGAACGCTCAGTTGTAATCATATTATGTGGAGAATGGCTAAAATACTAATTCCCTCAATTCTTATCTCTTCAAATGTCAACGGTCAACCCTACTGAGTCCTATCAGAAGAAATATATCAGGAAAATTACACAAAGCTCAGTTCTGGTTAAGTCTATTTCCTCTGGGCCTGATCCTTGTTGCAATTTTTATTTTGTAAGGGCATAGAGAAAATATTTTAACACAACTAGAGTGACCTCAAGCCCATCTTTCTATATCAGTGCCATGGGAGGAAAATATGAAAATGGATTCAAGGAACACTGAGACTTCATACAGACAATATATTTTTTCCAATTTTTTATTATGAAAAATTTTCAAACCTATAGCAAAGTTGAAAAACTTTTACAATGAACAGTCTCCACCTAGATTCCAAAATTAGCATTTTCCTATAAATGCTTTACCAAATATTCATTTTTCCATTTCTCTTTCCAAGTACTAAACCATCTTATTTTTGGTGCACTTCAAAGTAAATTACAGGCATCAGTAAACTTCCCCCAGTTCTCTCAGCATGTGCATGATTAACTAAAGCTCCTTGGCTCAAGTGTTTCCTGGCTCATAATAAAGCAATTTTTGAACTAAATGTGTGTGTGTGTGTGTGTATCCCAAAAATGTTTATAGACACCCAGCACTATGCTAGATAGTCTTTAATATTATAAACTCCACATGTCTAAAACAACCTGAACTACCAATTTTAAAGCTGATTTGAACCAAAGTTCCTCAAATTTCCTCAAAACTTCTTTTTTTAAAATTAAACTTATTTTTATTACCTTGCATCAGGGATCATGTTTTTTTATTGACGTATGACTGATTTACAATAATGTGCTAATTTCAGGTATATGGCATAGTGATCAGTATTTTTGCAGATTATATTCTATTATAGGTTATTACAAGACAATGGATATAATTTATTGTGCTATACAGTATATCCTTGTTGCTTATCTATTTTTTTTAACATCTTTATTGGAGTATAATGGCTTTACAATGGTATGTTAGTTTCTGCTTTATAACAAAGTGAATCAGCTATACATATACATATATCCCCATATCCGCTCCCT
Organism: Balaenoptera physalus; assembly: GCF_965194825.1. Lineage (NCBI taxonomy): Eukaryota > Metazoa > Chordata > Mammalia > Artiodactyla > Balaenopteridae > Balaenoptera > Balaenoptera physalus. The sequence continues at coordinate 114,933,759 of NC_138887.1, read as the reverse complement.
CTTGCATCTCCCTCCCACCCTCCCTATGCCACTCCCTAGGTGGTCACAAAGCACTGAGCTGATCTCCCTGTGCTATGTGGCTGCTTCCCACTAGCTATCTATTTTACATTTGGTAGTGTAGATATGTCCATGCCACTCTCTCACTTCGTCCCAGCTTACACTTCCCCCTCCCTGTTTCCTCAAGTCCATTCTCTACATCTGCGTCTTTATTCCTGTCCTGCCCCTAGGTTCTTCATAACTATTTCTTTTTTTTTTTTAGATTCCATATATATGTGTTAGCATACAGTATTTGTTTTTCTGTTTCTGACTTACTTCACTCTGTATGACAGACTCTAGGTCCATCCACCTCACTGCAAATAACTCAATTTCGTTTCTTTTTATGGCTGAGTAATATTCCATTGTATGTATGTGTCACATCTTCTTTATCCATTCATCTGTCAGTGGACACTTAGGTTGCTTCCATGTCCTGGCTATTGTAAATAGAGCTGCAATGAACATTGTGGTACATGACTCTTTTTGAATTATGGTTTTCTCAGGGTATATGCTCAGTAGTGGGATTGCTGGGTCGTATGGTAGTTCTATTTTTAGTTTTTTAAGGAACCTCCATACTGTTCTCCATAGTGGCTGTATCAATTTACATTCCCACCTATTTTATATATAGTAGTTTGTATCGGTTAATTCCATATCCATAATTTGTCCCTCCCCTCTTTGGTAAGCACAAGTTTGCTTTATATATCTGTGAGTCTGTTCCTGTTTTGTATATACATTCATTTGTATTATTTTTAGATTACACATATAAGTCCTATCATATAGTATTTGTCACTATCTATCTGACATTTCACTAAACATAATATTCTCTAGTTCTATCTACATTGCTACAAATGGCAGTACTTCATTCTTTTTGATGTCTGAGTAATATTCCATTGTGTGTGTGTGTGTGTGTGTGTGTGTGTGTGTACACGTGCACGTGCGTGCACGTTGTGTCTATACCATCTTATTATTCCAGTCGTGTGTTGATGGGTACTTGGGTTGCTTTCATGTCTTGGCTCTTGTATATAGTGCTTGCTATGAACATTGGGGTGCATGTGTCTTTTTGAATTAGTGTTTTCATTTTTTCCAGTTATATACCCAGGAGTGGAATTGCTGGATCGTATGGTAGCCCTATTGGTAATTTTCTGCGGCACTTCCATACTGTTTTCCATAGTAGCTGCACCAATTTACATTCCCATCAACAGTGTACAAGGGTTCCATTTTCTCCACATCCTCTCCAACATTTGTTATTTGTAGACTTTTTGATGATGACCATTCTGACAGGTGTGAGGTGATACCTTATTATGGTTTTGATTTGCATTTCTCTAACAATTAGCAGTGTTGAGCATTTTCTCATGTGCCTCTTGGCCATCTGTATGTCTTCTTTTGAAAAACATCTATTCAAGTCTTCTGCCCAGATTTTGATTGGATTGTTTGTTTTTTTGATACTGAGTTGTGTGAGCTGTTTGTATATCTTGCATATTAACCCCTTGTTGGTTGCATCATTTGCAAATATTTTCTCCCATTCCATAGGTTGTCTTTTCGAATTTTCCCCTGTTGTGCGAAAGCTTATAAGTTTAATTAGCTCCCATTTGTTTATTTTTGCTTTTATTTCTTTTGCCTTAGGAGACTGATTCAAGAACATATTGCTGTTATTTATGTCAAGGAGTTTTCTGCCTATATTCTCTTCTAGGAGTTTTGTGGTTTCAGAACTTACATTTGGGTCTTTAATCCATTTTGAGTTTATTTTTGTATATGGTGTGAGGAAATGTTCTAATCTCATTGTTTTACATGTAGCTGTACAGTTTTCCCAGCACCACTTATTGAGGAGACTGTCTTTTCTCCATTGTATATTCTTGCCTCCTTTGTCATAGATTAATTGATCATAGGTGTGTGGGCTTATTTCTGGGCTCTATTCTGTTTCATTGGTCAATAACTCTGTTTTTGTGCCAATACCATGCTGTTTTGATTACTGTCGCTTTGTAGTATAGTCTAAAGTCTGGGACAGTTATACCTCCAACTTTATTCTTTTTCCTCATTATTGCTTTGGCAATTCAGGGTCTTCTTAGGATTATTTGTTCTGGTTCTGTGAAAAATGTCATGGGTTTTTGATAGGGATTGCATTAAATCTGTAGATTGCTCTGGGTAGTATGACCATTTAAATACTAGTAATTCTTCCAATCCAAAAGCACGTAATATCTTTCCATTTCTTTGAATCATCTTCGGTTTCTTTCATCAGTGTTTTACAGTTTTCAAACTAGGTCTTTCACCTCCTTGGTTTATTCCTAAGTCGTTTTTTTTCTTTTTTTGATGTTTTAAATGGTATATTTGTTACTTTCTCTTTCTGATATTTCATTATTAGTGTATAAAAACACAACAGATTTCCGTATATTAATCTTGTATCCTGCTACCTTGCTGAGTTCATTTATTAGTTTTCATATTTTTAGGTGGAGACTTTAGGGTTCTCTATATAGAGTATCCTGTCATCTGCATATAGTGACAGTTTTACCTCTTGTCTTCCAATTTGTCTAGTCTATTTCTTTTTCTTGTCTGTTTACTGTGCTTAGGACTTCCAGTACTATGTTAAATAGAAGCAGCAATAGTGGGCATCCTTATCTTTTTCGTGAATTTAGTGGGTAGGTTTTCAGCTTTTCACTGTATAGTATTATGTTGGCTGTGGGTTTGTAGTTAATGGCCTTCATTGTGTTGAAATATGATTCCTCTATATTCACTTTGATGAGGGTTTTTATCATGAATGGGTGTTTAATTTTGTCAAATGATTTTTCTGTGTCTATTGAGATGATCATGTGGTTTTTTTCTTTCTTTTTGTTAATGTGGTGTATCACATTGATTGATTTGCGTATGTTGAATCATTCTTGTGACCCTGGAATAAATCCAGCTTGATCATGGTGTTTGATACTTGTTATGTATTGTTGTATCTGGTTTGCTAATATTTGTTCAGGATTTTTGCATCTCTGTTCATCAAAGATATTGGCCTATAATTTTCTTCTTTTGCTATGTCTTTGTGCGGTTTTGGTATCAGGGCAAGGGTGGACTCATACAATGGATTTGGGCATGTTGCCTCCTGTTCAATCTTTCGGAATAGTTTGAGAAGAATAGGTATAAATTCTTCTGTATATGTTTGGTAGGATTCCCCAGTGAAGCCATCCAGTCCTGGACTTTTGTTTTCAGGGAGTTTTTAAAATTATAGATTCTATTTCACTTCTAGTGATTAGTCTGTTCAAATTATCTGTTTCTTCTTGACTCAGTCTTGGAAGACTATATTCTAGACTTGGAAGACTACCTTTTTAGAAATTTGTCTATTTCTCCTAGGTTGTCCTATTTGTTGGCATATATTTCTCTTATGATTTTTTGTATATCAGTGGTATCACTTGCTTTTTCTCTTCTTTCATTTCTTATTTTTATTCTCTTTTCTTCTTGTTGAGCCTGGCTAAAGGTTATCAGCTTTGTTTATTTTCAAAAACCCAGCTCTTGTTTTAATTGATCTTTTCTGTTGTTTTTTATATCTTTATTTTATTTCCTTTTTGATCTTTATTATTTCTTTCCTTCTGCTGACTTTGGGCCTTGTTTGTTCTGTTTTTCCTAATTATTTTAGGTGGTAGGTTAGATTGTTTATGGGGTACTTTTCTTGTTTCTTGAGGAAGGCCTGTATCACTATGAACTTCCCTCTTAGAACCGCTTTGACTCCATCCCATAGATTTTAGACAGTTGTGTTTTCTTTTAATTTTTCTCAAGGTATTTTCTGAGTTCCTGTTTGATTTCATCATTGACTCATTTGTTTTTTTAGTAGCATGTTTTTTAGTCTCTTTTCCCATTTTTCTTTCAGTATTTGATTTCTAGTTTCATACCGTTGTGGTTGGAAAATATGTTTCATATAAACTCTTAAATTTGTTGAGGCTTGTTTTGCAACTGTGTAAGTGATCTGTCCTGGAGAACGTTCCAAGCACACTTTAAAAGAAAGTGTATTCTGCTTTTTTTGGATGTAGTGTCCTGTAGATACTGATTAAGTTTAACTGGTTTATTGTGTCATTTAGCACCTGTGTTGCCTTATTGATTTTCTGTCTGGATGATCTGTTCCTTGATGTCAGTAGGGTGTTAAAAGTCCCCCACTCTTATATATTGTCAGTTTCTTCCTTTATGTTTGTTAGTAATTTGCTTTATATAGGTGCTCCTGTATTAGGTCTGTATGTTAATGAGTGTAATATCCCATTCTTATACTGATTCCTTTATCATTATATAATGCCCTTCTTTGTCCTTTATTTTAGGCTTTGTTTTAAAGTCTATTTTATCTGATATGAGTATTACTACCCTTGCTTTCTTGTCATTCCTGTTTGCATAAAATATCTTTTTCTATCCCTTCACTTTCAGTCTGTGTATGTCTTTTGCCCTGAAGTGAGTTTCTTGTAGGCAGCATATTGAAGGGTCTTATACTTTTATACAATCAGCCACTCTGTCTTTTGATTGGCACATTTAGTCTATTGACGTTTAGAGTAATTATTGATAGGTATGTACTTATTGCCATTTTAGTCCTTTTTATTCCAATTGTTTTTGTGGTTCTTCTTTGTTCATTTCTTCCTTCTTTTTGTTTCTTCTTTGTGGTTTGATGATTTTCTTTTGTAGTATGCTTGAGTTTCTTTTTGTGTGTGTATCTGTTATATATTTTTGACTTATGGTTACCATGGGGTTCATATATATTGACACATAATTATATCTATTTCCTTTAAACTGATAATCGTTTAAGTTCAAGCACATTCTAAAAGATCTATATTTTTTACTCCCCTCCCCCATATTTTGTGATTTTGATAGCATATTTTACATCTTCATGCTTATCCTTTTACTGTTTATTGTAGTTATAGTTGCTGTTACAATTTTCTTTTTTTTTTTTTAGTCTACCTACTGGCTTATTTAAGTGACCTTCAATCCTTACTATATATTTGCCTTTCCTATAGATTCTTACTTCTTTTCCATTTAGAGAAGACCCTTCAACATTTATTTTAGGGTAGGTTTAATATTGCTGAATTCTTTTAGTTTTTGCTTTTCTGAGGAATTCTTTATCTCTCCTTCTATTCTAAATGATTGCAGGATAGAGTATTCTAGGTTGCAGAATTTTCTCTTTCAGGACTTTGAATATATCATGCCAATCCCTTCTGGCCTGCAATGTTTCTTCAGAGAAATCAGCTGATAGTCTTATGGGACTTCCCTTGTAACTGACTGTGTTTTTCTCTTGCTGCCTTTAGAATTCTCTCTTCATCTTTAATGTCTATCATTTTAATTATGATATGTCTTGGTGTGGGTCTGTTTGGGTTCATCTTGTTTGGGGCTCTCTGTGGTCCTGTACCTGAATATTTGTTACTTTCCTTAGGTTTGGGAGGTTTTCAGATATAATTTCTTCAAATACAGTTTTGATCCCTTCCTCTCTCTCTTCTCTTTCTGGAACCCCTATAATGTATATGTTGGCACACTTTATATTATCCCATAAATCTTATATGTTGCTTTCATTTTATAAATTTGTCTTCCTGTCTGCTGTTCTGATTGGGTGATTTCCATTATTGTATCTTCAAGATCACTTAGGCATCCCTTGTGTCATTTAGTTGGCTATTTATTGCTTCTAGAGTGCTTTTAATCTCAGAAATGGAATTATCTATTTTTGCTTGGGTATTCTTTATTGTTTCTAGTTCCTTGTTAAAATGATCTGTGTTTAGCTCAATTCTCTTTCTTAATTCAGTTATTTTTAACACCATCTTTTTGAACTCAGTGTCTGATAGACTATCTTTGTTTCATTATTTTTTCAGGGTTTTTTTTTCTTGATTTTTCAGTTGGGAGTAGCTTCTCCTTTTCATTTCACTTAATTTTCTCTGTCTCTATGAATTTAGGTGAAACAGTTATCTATTGTGGTCTTGAATGGGTGTTTTTACGTGGAAGCATTTCTATGTAGACTGTGTGTGTCAAATGTCTTTGGTGTGAGGGATTTGATGTGGATGCCTGCCAAGTCTTTCCTCAGGGTGTGCTGACTTCTATCACCTTTGTAGTAGTTGTGGCTGGTTTTGGCAGATCTACAGCCTGTTCTGGGTGTGAGGCAGGGCTTCCTCTCTGCTCAGTGGCAGTCTCCAGCTGCCCTGTCAGGGTGGGGTCTGCTCCCAAGTTGTTGGAGCAGAAGCCTTGAGGGTTGGGCTCAAGCTGGCTCTGTTCCCTTTAAGTGTGTGTTTTTCCTTCTCCCACACTGAGGCCTTTACTGCAAAGGAGGAGAGTGCTGAAATCAGTGGGGCTCGTGTGCTTATAGAGTCCTCATGTGCTGCCTGTGAAGGTGTTTGAGGGTCTGCTCAGACACAGCCCAAGTTCATATCTTTTCCCCTGTTATGGTTGTCTCAGATCTAGTACAAGGTTATGGTGCAGAGTGAGCAGGGCCAGAGCATTTGCTTGGCTGGGAGTGGTGATTGTGGTATGTTGGTTGCAGGGGTCGGAGTGGCTGTGCTGCCATCGGGGGTCTGGGTTGCTTCTGGGGTGCTGATTGAGTAAGTACCAACAGTGGCTGCTGCCGCTCTACCTGGACCACACCCCAGGCCCCCAGGTTACTAGATCGAGTCTTTTCCCAGGTTCTGGCTTCCCTAATCCAGAGCCAAGCTGTGGGTAGAGTGAGTGCGGCTGGGTGTTCACTCAGTTCGGATTGGGGGGCGGGTGAGGTGGCAGCCACTATGGCAGACCTCTCTCCATCCTGTCTGTTGGCAATCAGTACCTGCATACTCCTCGTGAGTGGAGTCTAGTTTTCTCCAGCACTTCCGTCTGTCCTAGTGGTTCTCTATGCTGCCAAGGGGGTTGTCTCCTCTGCATAGGACCCCAGGACTGGGACACCTAGTCTGTGACTCAACCAGCTCACTCACCAGGGTGAGTTTCTGCCTGGGCAGTCTTCCTATTCCTCTTAGTCCCCTTCTAGGGGCACAGGCCCCAACCCAATGCTTTTTTTTCCTGTCCTACCCCTTATGTGGGATCTTTCTTGTAGCCTTTGCTGTATAGGAGTTCTTCCACCTGTTTCCAGTTAGTTTTCCATAAGAATTGTTCCACATGTAGATGTATTTTTTTAAAATTAATTAATTAATTAATTTTTGGCTGCGTTGGGTCTTCGTTGCTGCATGCAGGCTTTCTCTAGTTGCGGTGAGCAGGGGCTACTCTTTGTTGCGGCGCGTGTGTGCGGGCTTCTCATTGTGGTGGCTTCTCTTGTTGGGAGCACGGGTTCTAGGTACGCGGGCTTCAGTAGTTGTGGATCATGGGCTCTAGAGCACAGGCTCAGTAGTTGTGGTGCACGGGCTTTGTTGCTCCGTGGCACATGGGCTCTTCCCAAACCAGGGTTTGAATCCATGTCCCCTGCATTGCCAGGCGGATTCTTAACCACTGCACCACCAGGGAAGTCCCTAGATGTATTTTTTTGATGTGTTTGTTGGGAGGAGGCGAGCTCCATATCCTCTTACTCTGCCGTCTTGATCCCCCTTCCAAGGTATTTTAATTGGATTTTATAACTAAAGAATATCTGCTTTAGGTTAGATTTTTCTCATGTGTTTTTATTTCTGGCAGTATTTTCCTTTCAGAATATTTTATACCCTCCTAAATTAATAATTTTTCAAGACAGCAGGCTGAGTGATGTTGTGTGAAGACAGAAGGAAAGAAGATGTGAGAAGCATCCGCAAATGCTGTGGCCCTTATTAGATGTGGCCTAATATTGCATAGACTCTGTTTCTAGCCTGTGACAGAGGATGATTTATTTTTTCCAATCAAGATGGTCTTTAATTTCAAAATCCACTGATGCTCTAATTAATCAAAGTATTACTGTTTTGAATAATTTATGTAATAACACAATGGCATAGGGAGAGTAAAATTTAAGTCCTGTATGTGCCACATAGACTGAAGGAGTTGAGACGCCAAGATTTCATGAGGTGACTCATGTTCAGATTATTTAACAGTTAGTTATACAGTAACTAAGTAGGATACACTCCAGCCGGTAAAGCCTGATGGCTTCCTGGAGGTAGTCCTCTACCATTTTCCTCGCTGTTTGATTAAAGAGGTCTGGATTATACCGAGGAAGCGGCAGAGCTGCAAGATGGCAGGGACCACTAGAGGTTTGGAGCAGCTTATTTATTAACAAATATTAAAGTATTTCAGATTTTAAACATTTGGTCCAGCTCTCATGGTGTGTATTGCCTGAATGTCAGTCTTACTTTTAGATGAAAAACAAAACAGTATGCTTGGTAGTGGAAATATACTTCCATCCAAGTTTGGGAGCATTGCCAAAGAAAGAGTTATCTTTTCAATATGTTTAATTGTTTGCTGGAGTTTTGTGTTTTTAAAATGTCATTGAACATTCTGCTTTAAGGGACAGAGCTATTTCTTGTAGAGCAGGAAATGTGAAATATAAAGTTAGCCAAATTACTGAAGAACACATTTGAAATAAAGAGAGATCAATGAGGAGGGGCGAAGTAATTAGAGGATGAAAGGGAAATAGACAAAGAAAGGTCAGTTAATCTTGATATCACTTGTTGAAACCTTTGCATCTTCTATTGCTATCAATTAAAAATAAACAGCAGCTTGTTAAAGGAAACAGAAAGCATAGTGATTACCTCAGCAAAACAAGGCTGCTAACGTGTTCTTCTCTGGAAAGAAGAATGTCCAAATCTGCACCTGCTGTAACGCTCACTCTGCAAGCAGCTTTCTTTCATTACAGTCTTCCTGTGTGTACTGATTCAACTCTATTTTCTTCCACTGTTGTTTGGAAGGTAAACCATTTGAATATATAACTGGACACACACACACACACACACACACACAGATGCACACTGTCATCTTAGTGTTATTTTAAGAATTAACTATTAAATTTGTTTAATTATATATTTTTGGTTTTCAGGTGGGGTCTGAAATACTGAAAAACAAACAAACAAAACCCCCCATCATACCAGCAACAAAACACAAATTAAAAAAAATTTCTCACCTAAGAATTTCAAATTGAGAAGTGTAGTAAATCAAACAAATTATATGGGATTTCTAATACGTATATTAGAATATATACATACATTTTATCTAATATATATTAATGAATACACACACTCACACACATACACACATTGAAATCAGTGGAGATCAAAGGAAATAAGAAAGATTATGATTTTACTAAAGGTAAAGATACCTACAGAAAAAGAGAGTAGGAGGAGAGAGAGAGCAAGACAGAGATTGGGTCCATGGAGAACTTGCTCGAAGGGAGCAGGCTTGGTAAGGATTCACGTGCAGAGGGAGGGTCCTCTACTGAGTTCATTAGATCCTTCTCTGTCACACACCAGGCTGTGGCTCTGTCTCCATACTCCTGTGTGCTCACTGTCTGCACTTTCCCTTTCAAAATTAATTGTTTAGAGCCATTTAATGTGCCAGATTGTTCAGATAAGAAGAAAGTAATTTATAAGAGTTAATTTCAGAGGTTAAGTTATAAAATGATGGAGACAGACCAGTATGAAGTTGAGCTTCCGATATAAAACTGTTATATATCTCCCCTTTCAAAGGTCTCCTAAGGTCAACTCCACGGAATGAAAACAGAGCACAAGTGGTCTCTGTCTGAGAGATGGAATGAGAGAGTAGGGGGTGAGCAAAAATAAGTCGATAAGATGTATGAGAGGAGTTTCTTGGGAACCATTTCTGCCTGAACTTGGATAGATTAAGAAATAAGACAAACGGCAAATATCCTGGGGAAGAACTCAATGATGGAATATACACTTTTATTAGTTTAAAACTACTGTCTCCTGTATCCATGTCAGAAATACGGATAAAACTTCAGATGCTCTTTTAAAGCAGTGTTCTAGGCCACCATTCACCATCAGCTGGAATTGGTCAGGAGTTGAACCCCTTTGCCCACTATGGTCTGGATAAAGACATATAGGTTAAGAACAGCACATAGAAACAAAGGTCTTGGTCTGTACTTTATAGTACTGTGGATTTTGTTTTAAATACTTGTCATTTAAATTATTTACGTATTATATTAATGCAATTATTTCAATGAAGAATGACCTAGGCCCAAGGAAATCAAAGTTACATTGACTCTATACATATAAAGCTATTTGACATATATGCAAAGTGATACTAGTCACATTCTGGAGAGAGGATCAGAAAGATTAAATGGATAATCATATATTTTACACCTGAATTCTTATAACAAAATACCATATTTATACTAGTGTGTATAGCTGTATGGACTATTGTTTGTTAAACAAAATCTGTAGCATATTTTCCAAAACAATTAATAATAAATATATTTTAATAATAAACCCTATTCAATTCCCTAAATAGAGTTTCTTAAAAGCTACTTAAGAAGATATTGTGTTTTAGGAAATTCCCAATTAGATAAAAGGATGCTGAAATGAACAATTACAGTTCCCATATCATGCCGATTATATATCAGCAATTCAAAACTGTTGAGAGTAACACAAAGCAACAATAATACCACTTCCAAAGTTAATAATATCACTGGCCATTTACTGCAGACTTTTAGTTTCAAAGAGCTTTACATTACTATATCAATTATTGTGATAATCTGGAGTGTGTCTTTGATGAACATGGAAAAATAATGTTTTTCTTCAGGAAAATATTATAAATGTATATTATTATACATTTTATTGTATTACAGGGGTGGGATAATATTGATAAAAATTAAAATTTAAGGCCTTCTAGGAAGGAGGAGTCTGGTAAATATTCCCAGCTTTTAGTTTTATTTCTTAAAAGGGTAACATCCAAGGAGCATGAAACAGTGCGCACAGTGACTGAATCCTCTAGACTAGCTATCTGCCAGAAGCCAAAATAATCCTCATTAGGGGAAGATAATAGCATTAAGAACTTCAGCATATCTCTATAAATGTTATCATATGTTGTCCTGCACAAGTATAAAAAGACATACAGGAAGAGAAGAAATGACATAAAACGAAGGAATACCAGAAAATATAAAAAAGGCACACAGGAAATGAAGATGACTAAGTTATCAGACACTGTTTTTAAAATAGTCAGAAACAGTAAATTCAAGGAATTGAAAGACAAGGTAGAGAAATTTGTCAGAGAAATAGAAACTATGTAAAGATAATTTTAGAAGTGATAAAATGCAATACTGAAATTAAGAAATTAAAGCAGAAATGTAATAGTGGAAGAGACACAGTTCAAGTGATTATTAGTGAACTAAAAGATAGATCCTAGTAAAATATATAGATAGTCTTGGCATGAAGACAAAAAGAGACAATTGTGAAAAAGATTATAAGGGACATATGGGATATGGTGGAGAAGTCTAAGACAATTGTAATTGGAGACTCAGAAAGAAAAGAGGCAGGCAAAATATTTGAAGAGGATTTCCTAAAATGGAGGAGAAATATCAAACCTCAAATTCAAGAACTGCATACCTCAAAAAACAGTAAATCCAAAGAAAAATCACCTAAGCATGTCATAAAAAATTACTAAAGACCAAAATTTAGGAGAAAATATTAAAAACTGCTAGAAAAAAAAATCATACCTTCAAATGAGCAACATTAAGTTTATCCACTAACTTCTCAACCAAAAAAACATGGCAGCCAGGCATGATTTCTTTAAATTGCTAAAATAACTATCAACCAACAATTTTATACCCATATATCCCTGAAGAATAAAGGGAAAAAAACATCATTTTAGACAAAAAGAAGCTGAGAGTATCTGTCACCAACAGAAATGTATAGATGTTATGCCAGAATTTTCTAGTCCACCAAGGGTGCATTATAAATACATTCAGATGCCATTTCTCCATCGAGTTTGGTGAATAAAGTGTTCTGGATAACTTGATTATCTGGGTAACTGAGAGTTAACTAGGTTCCAGTATTGCTAGCTACCAGTTATATTTTGTGATTTACCTATTCAGTTCTGTTTATAGCTGTTTAGTAAGCCTTGGGGAAAAGGCAAAACTTCAAGTTCTTTTGTTCTTTTGTTTTTGAAATATTTTTAATGAAAATGGTGTGACTATTACTTAATAACTTTGGGAAATGTGTTCAGTTAGGGCATTTAGCCAATTAAAACTATTCCTACATGAATCGTATTCTTTCATTCATTCATTGTTATTGACTACCGACTATGAGATGAACTGTTTTAGGTAATATGCATAAATTAATTAATAGACAGCAAGTAATCCTTGTCTTCATGGAGCTTATAGTCTTTTGAGGGAGACATACAAGCAAAGAGAAATACTGTAAGTTAGTGTGGTAAGTGCTGTGAACATATGAAGCAGGAAAGGGGATTGGGGATGTGGGCATGGGTGTAGAGTTGTGATTTAATTAGGATATTCAGAAAATATCTCCCCAAGAATGTGACATTTGCCAAAGAATTAAAGGAAAAGAGAATGGATCTTGAAAATGGAAGGGGGCAGAATGCAGGAGAAATGGTTCCAGGCAGGGGGAAAACAAGAACAAAGGCCTTGAGTCAACGATGTGCTTAACATACCTGTCTGGCTGAGGCCAGTGAGTGATGGTATAGAAGCCGAGTTCCAAGGTAGTTGGAAGGGAGGATATGGTTGGACATACAAACAGGGTCTCAGCAGCCATTGTAAAGATGTAGTTTTTACCTTGAGGAAAGTTGGAAAGTACTGCAAAGTTTTGGCAACAAAAGAGGAACAATCTGACTTGCATTTTAAAATGATCGCTCTGCTGTGTTGAAAATAGACTGAAGTAGTGAGGACTAAGGGAAGAAACGGTGACAGCAATTGGAAAACTATGGCCATGTTCTATGCATGAGATGATGTTGTCTTCAACAGGCAGGTGGCTCTAGAAGTAGATACAAGTGCTAGGATTTGCTGCTGTGTTGGAATCAAGGCTGTCTTCCCAGGGTTTTGGCCTGAGCAAATCTGGAAAAATGAAGATACTACCCACCAACTGAAGATGATGTTAAGAAAAGTGGTGTGGGATGCATTTTTAATATGTTTTCACTGTTACTGATACATGAAATGGTATCTTCTAAGAACTTGCTTTGCAAAATTTTGAGGACATTTTGGCAGTGACCAGTTGTATTACTTAGAAGAAGTGACTTATGATTCTTATTCTTGCAAATTATTTTAAACAAAATATAACAGACAAGTAACCTCTTGGGCTTCAGTTTTCTCATCTGTAGTAAATAGATGCTTCTGTGAGAATGAAATGAAAACATGTATTTACAGCATTTGGCACACAGTAGGGCTTCTCGGATCTCCTTCCTTTGTAGATCTATAGCATTTAATGTCATTCATTTCTATGGCCTATATTGTTCAGTGCATCATGAAAAATGTCCTGGAGAAAGACAGTAAAAACTTTGAAGACAATGTTTTCTATTTACAAAAGGGCTAAACTGAAAAAAAAAAAATTAAAAAGAAAAGAAAAAGAAGAACTGGTGTACAGATACTGTCAGAATTCTGCATGATATTCCAAACCCAGGTGTTATTACTATGAATGACAGGGAGATAAGCTTCCATAAACTGGTAAAAATTATGAAAGCGTAGCTCCTTGTAATACAGAAATGTTAAGCTCTCTTGAGCTTATGCAATTGACTTAAAATACACTGCATTAAAAACAGAGGCAAAAATCCTGCATAAAATTCAGAATACAAAATTTTAACGGTGAAGATGAATAGCCCCAGTGCAGAAGATTGATTTTTCTTCTTTAATCTTTCTGCAGTTTAAGTTGTTTTCCGCAATGAGCATTTTTTACTTTAATAACCAGAGAAAATAAAGAAGTAAATCCTGCTAACCAAATATTACGGTGAACTCTCTAGCCTTTTAATTTATTAACTGAAGTCTTTAAGAAATCATGGCACAATTATTTGGGCATGTTCCACAGAGAAGCACCAAGTTCTTTTGGAATTTTTCACCTGTTTCTCAGCTTTTCCGGTATCCTTTGATCAAGGTCGTTTTTGGACTGGCCCTGAAGGAATCTCTTTGACTGCTACTTCTTTTAGAGTATTTAGAAGCCCTTTTTTCTCCTTAAGATGCTTTTCATCTTCCCTGCTCACTCCTCTCAATTCTTTCAGAACTGTTATTCTCTTATATGACTTTCACGGCGTATTGAACCTGGTCTTTATTCCATCTTCCTGCCTTTCTTTTATTTTAGTGCCAGTAGGCCTCTCTGCCAGTGTTTTATGCCCTACCTTTCCATTTACCCACAATAACATTTTCCTAGGCTAAATGTTTCCCTGAATTTTAGAAACAGTCTGCACAACCTGCTAAACAAAACAAACTTTAATAAAGCATTTTCTTGCTAGTTCTATACCCAGTCTTTAACGTGGTTATAGCCTGACAAAATCTTGTGAGCAAAATAAACCCTTCCTACGGAGCGATCGCTCAAGCTGGATGGTGTCAAACTGACATGCAAAAAATGTTAGAGTCATATTATTTTTTTCAGTATTTCTCCGAGTACACATTTAGAAACATGGACACATTTCTTATCTTAAAAATATGTAAATATATCACAGAATCTCAGTATTAGAAAAAGCCCTGAGGATCACCTTGTTGACGTCCAATCACTCAACAGATGTTGGATCAGTTCTGTACTTTCCTCACCGAGCAAACATTATGCCAGAGCTTGGAAAACTCAAGGAAACAACAAGCAGGAGATACTGTTGCATAGTCAATCGGTTAGGTAGCTATTTCCCTATGTTATGTTGAAACCTGTCTCCCTACAGATCTTAGCTGTTTATTCCCAGTTCTTCTTGAATTTGTACATAGCAAGTTTCACTCCTCTTTTGCGCAAGAGCCCTTTAAATAACAAGGACAACGTTAGCCTTCTCTCTTCCATATCTGCCTCTGTTCTACCTTTCCTTCATCTTTAAAATCAGTGAAAGAAAAGTCTTTATTTAAACCCCACAAATACCTCATACCTCCTTTTAACTTTGAGTCTACTGAAAGGGCAAATACAAATTCAAAATAAGAGGCTTGACTCTCTCTGTTGAAAATAAAGGAAGGCTTTCCTCCCCTCCTTTTCCTTAGAGCATTTACTTTAGAAAACCTGTGGGTACTTTCTTTGCCTCTTTGAAATGTATGTTTTTAAAGACAAAATAAGCATCCCAGGATTGTTTCCTCAAGGACCTGGGAGGCACCCCTTTGAAATGTAATCATCAAGAAGCAAGGAGCGCCTACCTCCCAGTTACCTGATTGGAGAATAGCCCAACTTCAGCTGGTGTATGGCTCCAAATTGCAAACCCCCTTCTGGTTATAAAGATACGAAACATTTATTTTTTCATTTAAAGACAATTAGCAAAGACTGGTGATTACCCCATTTCCAAAATGAATTTATCATGAACTCTGGGTGACAAGGGGTGCTGTCAAGTTCTCTTACTTGTAGACTAGTTATTGTTTATCCTGAGAACAGGTGTGTAATGGGTTTTATCTGCTTGGTTATATAACAGGGTGAGATTTCTTTCCTCTGCAATCCCTTTAGTGGATTGTCTGTAATGTGCATCCCATCCTGGTTTAATGCTTATTCAATAACAAAAGGGATTTGTTTCTATTCTGCTTTTGGGAAGAGATTTGCTGAGGATGGCAGCAGATTTTGCTTTCAGATATATTTGCCCATCACTGCCACATGGACTCTCATATATGCACTTATTTAATTGAATGGATATAGGATGTATTTACAAATGTGATCACATGATCAGAGCCTATTACTTGTGATGGGAGACATAGGGAAGGGAAGCTTTCAGATTGCTTTTATTTTTATTTTTTTATTGAAATATAGTTGATTTACAATGTTGTGTTAATTTCTACTACACAGCAAAGTGATTGTTATACATATATGCACACTCTTTTTTTTTATATTATTTTCCATTACGATTTATCGTAGGATCTTGAATATAGTTCTCTGTGCTATACAGTAGGACCTTGTTGTTTGTACATTCTATTTATAACAGCTTACATCAGATTACTTTTAAAGTTTGCTTTTAAAAATAACTTGATGGCATACATTGAAAACATTTAAGAAATAGCTGATGTTATTACAGAGCCATTAGTGATTATTTCTGCCAATTCACTGAAGTTAAAAAAGTGGTCAGAAAGTTACAGATAAAACGTGTGTGTGTGTGTGTGTGTGTGTGTGTGTGTGTATAATATATCTCAAAATAGCTTTCAAATGAGTTTGGAAATTATATGCTGATGACACTAATGTTAAATTACATGAGATTCTAGAATGAAACAACAGGCAATCATTTCATTTGCCAAAAACTTGAAAAGAACATGTTTTGAAAGAAACTGTATCAGACCAATAGCGTATATAACAGAATAAAAATCCACAGGGAAAGGAAATAAGTGATATGAAATGGAGTTACATATCTACCTTTATATTCTTTTCAACACAGTTGAGAACAGGTTAAGATTGATCGTTATTGCTAAGTGAACATCCATCCAACAAGCAGAATGTTTTCAGGTCACAAAATATCATTTAGTATTTCAGTCAATGACTTGCAAGTCTGAATGGGATGTATGCTCATTAACTTTGTACAGAAATAAAAGATGAAATGATAGAAGTAATTCACTCATTTATTAATCTGATAACTTTTTATGGGTCAAGTGCTCTATGCCAGGCACAGTAATAGATACCAGGAATTCACTGAGAGAAGTCATTCCAGTTATAAAAAATATGAAATTATCAGGGAAATAATAATAAAAAAATTTTTTAATAACAATTGTAATCTGTGATAAAGAAGAAGAATGGGTGTTCTAGGAGAGGGGTGTAATGAGGAGGGTACCCTATGGCGATGGAGGAGAGAATCCCTTAGGAAATACCATGAGAGGTGACATTTGGAGGATAATAGAGGTGGGACAGGTGAGGAGGGCAGGTATATCATGTAGAAACAACAGCGAATGTCAAGGCTCTGAAGCAGGGATGAGACGGGTGCATCTGAAGCCTTGAAACCTTAGCGCGACTGGAGGCTAATGAGTGAGGTGCATCCCTTTGGCAAAAAGGGTGAGTAGATGGCCTTGTTTAGCCTTTAAATTTAAGGCTTCTTGCTCTATTTGAAATTTCTATTTTTTAAAAAAAAATTTTTATACATCAGGTTCTCATTAGTTATCCATTTTATACATATTAGTGTATATATGTCAATCCCAATCTCCCAATTCATCCCACCACCAGCCCCACCACCACCATTTTCCCCCCTTGGTGTCCATACATTTGTTCTCTACATCTGTGTCTCAATTTCTGTCTGGTTCATCTGTACCATTTTTCTAGGTTCCACATATATGCGTTAATATACGATAGTTGTTTTTCTCTTTCTGACTTACTTCACTCTGTATGACAGTCTCTAGATCCATCCACGTCTCAACAAATGACCCAATTTCGTTCCTTTTTATGACCGAGTAATATTCCATTGTATATATGTACCACTACTTCTTTATCCATTCGTCTGTCGATGGGCATTTAGGTTGCTTCCATATCCTGGCTATTGTAAATAGTGCTGCAATGAACATTGGGGTGCATGTGTCTTTTTGAATTATGGTTTTCTCTGGGTATATGCCCAGTAGTGGCATTGCTGGGTCATATGGTAATTCTATTTTTAGTTTTTTAAGGAACCTCCATACTGTCCTCCATAGTGGCTGTATCAATTTACATTCCCACCAACAGTGCAAGAGGGTTCCCTTTTCTCCACACCCTTTGCAGATTTGTTGTTTGTAGATTTTCTGATGATGCCCAATCTAACCAGTGTGAGGTGATACCTCATTGTACTTTTGATTTGCATTTCTCTAATAATTAGTGATGTTGAGCAGCTTTTCATTTGCTTCTTGGCCATCTGTATGTCTTTTATGGAGAAATGTCTATTTAGGTCTTCTGCCCATTTTTGGATTGGGTTGTTTGTTTTTTTAATATTGAGCTGCATGAGCTGTTTATATATTTTGGAGATTAATCCTTTGTCTGTTCTTTCATTTGCAAATATTTTCTCCCAATCTGAGGGTTGTCTTTTCGTCTTGTTTGTAGTTTCCTTTGTTGTGCAAAAGCTTTTAAGTTTCATTAGGTCCCATTTGTTTATTTTTGTTTTTATTTCCATTACTCTAGGAGGTGGATCAAAAAAGATCTTGCTGTGATTTATGTCAAAGAGTGTTCCTCCTATGTTTTCCTCTAAGAGTTTTATAGTGTCCAGTATTACATTTAGGTCTCTAATCCATTTTGAGTTTATTTTTGTGTATGGTGTTAGGGAGTGTTCTAATTTCATTCTTTTACATGTAGCTGTCCAGTTTTCCCAGCACCACTTACTGAAGAGACTGTCTTTTCTCCATTGTATATCCTTGCCTCCTTTGTCATAGATTAGTTGACCATAGGTGCGTGGGTTTATATCTGGGCTTTCAATCCTGTTCCATTGATCTATGTTTCTGTTTTTGTGCCAGTACCATATTGTCTTGATTACTGTAGCTTTATAGTATAGTCTGAAGTCAGGGAGTCTGATTCCTCCAGCTCCATTTTTTTCCCTCAAGACCGCTTTGGCTATTCGGGATCTTTTTTGTCTCCATAAAGATTTTAAGATTTTTTGTTCTAGTTCTGTAAAAAATGCCATTGGTAATTTCATAGGGATTGCATTGAATCTGTAGATTGCTTAGGGTAGTATAGTCATTTTCACAATATTGATTCTTCCAATCCAAGAACATGGTCTATCTCTCCATCTGTTGGTATCATCTTAATTTCTTTCATCAGTGTCTTATAGTTTTCTGCATACAGGTCTTTTGTCTCCCTAGGTAGGTTTATTCCTAGGTGTTTTATTCTTTTTGTTGCAGTGGTGAATGGGAGTGTTTCCTTAATTTCTCTTTCAGATTTTTCATCATTAGTGTATAGGAATGCAAGAGATTTCTGTGCATTAATTTTGTATCCTGCAACTTTACCAAATTCATTGATTAGCTCTAGTAGTCTCCTGATGGCATCTTTAGGATTTTCTATGTATAGTATCATGTCATCTGCAAACAGTGACAGTTTTACTTCTTCTTTTCCAATTTGTATTCCTTTTATTTCTTTTTCTTCTCTGATTGCTCTGGCTAGGACTTCCAAAACTATGTTGAATAATAGTGGCGGGAGAGGACATCCTCGTCTTGTTCCTGATCTTAGAGGAAATGCTTTCAGTTTTTCACCATTGAGAATGATGTTTGCTGTGGGTTTGTCATATATGACCTTTATTATGTTGAGGTAGGTTCCCTCTATGCACACTTTCTGGAGAGTTCTACCTAAATAGGTGTTGAAGTTTGTCAAAAGCTTTTTCTGAATCTATTGAGATGATCTTATGGTTTTTCTGCTTCAATTTGTTAATATGGTGTATTACACTGATTGATTTGCGTATAATGAAGAATCCTTGCATCCCTGGGATAAATCCCAGTTCATCTTGGTGTATGATCCTTTTAATGTGTTGTTGGATTCTGTTTGCTAGTATTTTGTTGAGGATTTTTGCATCTATATTCATGATTGATACTGGTCTGTAATTTTCTTTTTTTGTAGTATTTTTGTCTGGTTTTGGTATGAGGGTGATGGTGGCCTCATAGAATGAGTTTGGGAGTGTTCCTTCATCTGCAGTTTTTGGAAGAGTTTGAGAAGGATGGGTGTTAGCTCTTCTCTAAATATTTGATAGAATTTACCTGTGAAGCCATCTGGTCCTGGACTCTTGTTTGGTGGAAGATTTTTAAATCACAGTTTCAATTTCATTACTTGTGATTGGTCTGTTCATATTTTCTATTTCTTCTTGGTTCAGTCTTGGGAGGTTATACCTTTCTAAGAATTTGTCCATTTCTTCCAGGTTGTCCATTTTATTGGCATAGAGTTGCTTGTAGTAGTCTCTTAGGATGCTTTGTCTTTCTGTGATGTCTGTTGTAACTTCTCCTTTTTCATTTCTAATTTTATTGATTAGAGTCCTCTTCCTCTTTTTCCTGATGAGTCTGGCTAATGGTTTATCAACTTTGTTTATCTTCTCAAAGAACCAGTTTTTAGTTTTATTGATCTTCACTATTTTTTCCTTTGTTTCTATTTCATTTATTTCTGCTCTCATCTTTATGACTTCTTTCTTTCTGCTAACTTTGGGTTTTGTTTGTTCTTCTTTCTCTAGCTCCTTTAGGTGTAAGGTTAGATTGTTTATTTGAGATGTTTGTTGTTTCTTGAGGTAGGATTGTATTGCTATAAACTTCCCTCTTAGAACTGCTTTTGCTACATCCCATAGGTTTTGGATTATTGTGTTTTCATTGTCATTTGTCTCTAGGTATTTTTTGATTTCCTCTTTGATTTCTTCAGTGATCTCTTCGTTATTTAGTAACATATTGTTTAGCCTCCATGTGTTTGTGTTTTTTACGTTTTTTTCCCTGTAATTGATTTCTAATCTCATAGTGTTGTTGTCAGAAAAGATGCTTGATATGATTTCAATTTTCTTAAATTTACTGAGGCTTGATTTATGAGCCAAGATGTGATCTATCCTGGAGAATGTTCCATGTGCACTTGAGAAGAAAGTGTACTCTGCTGTTTTTGGATGGAATGTCCTATAAATATCAATTAAATCTATCTGATCTATTGTGTCATTTAAAGATTGTGTTTCCTTATTAATTTTCTGTTTGGATGATCTGTCCATTGGTGTTAGTGAGGTGTTAAATTCCCCCACTATTGTTGTGTTACTGTCGATTTCCTCTTTTAGAGCTGGTAGCAGTTGCCTTATGTATTGAGGTGCTCCTATGTTGGGTGCATATATATTTATAATTGTTCTATCTTCTTCCTGGATTGATCCCTTGATCATTATGTAGTGTCCTTCCTTGTCTCTTGTATCATTCTTTATTTTAAAGTCTATTTTATCTGATATGAGAATTGCTACTCCAGCTTTTTTTTGATTTCCATTTGCATGGAATATCTTTTTCCATCCCCTCACTTTCAGTTTGTATGTGTCCCTAGGTCTGAAGTAAGTCTCTTGTAGACAGCATATATATGGGTCTTGTTTTTGTATCCATTCAGCAAACCTGTGTCTTTTGGTTGGAGCATTTAATCCATTCACGTTTAAGGTAATTATCGATATGTATGTTCCTATGACCATTTTCTTAATTGTTTTGTGTTTGTTTTTGTAGGTCATCTTCTTCTCTTGTGTTTCCCACTTAGAGAAGTTCCTTTAGCATTTGTTGTAGAGCTGGTTTGGTGGTGCTGAATTCTCTTAGCTTTTGCTTGTCTGTGAAGCTTTTGATTTCTCCATTGAATCTGAATGAGATCCTTGCCATTTAGAGTAATCGTGGTTGTAGGTTCTTCCCTTTCATCACTTAAAAATATGTCATGCCACTCTCTTCTGGCTTGTAGAGTTTCTGCTGAGAAATCAGCTGTTAACCTTATGGGAGTTCCCTTGTATGTTTTTTGTCGTTTTTCCCTTGCTGCTTTCAATAATTTTTCTTTGTCTTTAATTTTTGCCAATTTGATTGCTATGTGTCTCAGCGTGTTTCTCTGTGGGTTTATCCTGTATGTGACTCTCTGCACTTCCTGGACTTGGGTGGCTATTTCCTTTCCCATGTTAGGGAAGTTTTCGACTATAATCTCTTCAAATATTTTCTCGGGTCCTTTCTCTCTCTCGTCTCCTTCTGGGATCCCTATAACGCGAATGTTTTGCATTTAATGCTGTCCAAGAGGTCTCTTAGGCTGTCTTCATTTCTTCTCATTCTTTTTTCTTTATTCTGTTCTGCAGCAGTGAATTCCACCATTCTGTCTTCCAGGTCACTTATCCAGTCTTCTGCCTCAATTATTCTGCTATTGATTCCTTCTAGTTTATTTTTCATTTAAGTTATTGTATTGTTCATCTCTGTTTGTTTGTTCTTTAATTCTTCTAGGTCTTTGTTAAACGTTTCTTGCATCTCCTCGATCTTTGCCTCCATTCTTTTTCCGAGGTCCTGGGTCATCTTCACTATCATTATTCTGAATTCTTTTTCTGAAAGGTTGCCTACCTCCACTTCATTCAGTTGTTTTTCTGGGATTTTATCTTGTTTCTTCATCTGGTACATAGCCTTCTCCCTTTTCATCTCATCTCTCTTCCTGTGAACGTGGTTTTAGTTTCACAGGCTGCAAGATTGTAGTTCTTCTTGCTTCTGCTATCTGCCCTCTGAAATTTCTATTTTTGATAGAGCCAATTTTTAAGCTCTATATAATTCCAGAATTTTATATATTTATTATTTTCACATTATGTCATAATTGCCTATAATATTTTTTATAATGAATGACTATTGAAAGTAAAGTTATATGGCTCTTGGCAACATTTAATGACATGAGGAGAAGCTATTGTTTTGGACATTTTAATTTGTAGTATCTGTGTGTCATCCAATTGTAGGTATTCTGTAAAGAGTTGGATACGGGGGCTTGAATCCAGAGGAGGGATCTAGGTAGAGAATCATTTGAGAGACATCAATCTATAATTGCATTTTAAATCATTTAAACAAATAGGTTGCTTCAAGGAAAAAAAAGAGAGATTAGAAACCCACAAGGTTTTGAACCAGGAGAGGGCCAAGAATGAAGTGAGTAAAGCCAGATTCTAATGCTTAGGGAGAGAGTATGATCCTCCAAAGGAGACAGTGACTAGGAAAAAAAGGGGGAGAAAAACACAGTACTTTATCTAGAGGTGAGCATGTTTCAAGAAAGAGGGGATATTCAACGTGGTTAAAACACATAAGAGCTCCAGCAAAAGGAGGACTGACAGGCTCCATTGGCCTTCGTGCCTTGGAGTTCAGGGTAGAGGCAAAATTTGGACCAGGATTATACTGAGGAGTGAGTGGGATGGATGGGAGTATATATAGAGTATATATGTGCAAATGCATTTCTTTTTCCTTCAGAATTTCTCTGTAAAAAGAAAGAAAGATTTGAGGGTGATAGAGTGGTGGTGATGTAAGGAAACTGGATCATTGGAGGACAGTTTGAAGAAAAATAAGAAAGGTCCGCTTTCGATGGTGAAGGGACATTTCTTCCCCTGGAATAGGAAAGAGGAAGGGTATGGTGAGTGCAAGCAGGTGTGTGATGGGTCACCGAGGGAAGTCTGCTGATGGCTTTGATTTGCTCTGGGTTTCAAACACTAGCTGGAATAAAAGACCACGCCATTTCAGAAGCTTCAGGAACTACAAATTCTTGTTGGATTTGCAGTTTATAGAGCATCTATGCTTTTCTCATTTGTGCAAGGCAGCGTCATTTTATAGTTTCTTAACTAGGCCAAAGCTAAACAGTTCAATTCTCAGCCACTCTAGTTTTCTTATTGAGGGGACAGAGCTGTCCGCGGTCTTAGTAATTTCCCTATTTCATGTGCTCTTCCTTTTCTCATTTCCCACTTACTAAACAAGGCTATCACCTAGTAACCAAAATATATGAATGTCCACATAGGGTACGTCCATCTGAGGAAAGCACTGAATAACACCTAGTGTTACCTGGTCTAAACTTTGACCAATGGAGACTCCTAGGATTTCATGTAGCTTAGTCTAGATCTCCCTCAACTTATGATGGGGTTACGTCCATAAAAATATTGTAAATTAAAAATGCATTTAATACACCTAACCTACTGCACATCACAGCTTAGCCCAGCCTACCTTAAAAATGCCCAGAACACTTACACAGGTCCATAGTTGGCCAAAATCATCTGACACAAAGCTTATTTTATTATAAAGTGTTCAAAGTCTCATCCAATATATTGAGTACTCTACTAAAGTAAAGTGAGAAATTGCATTGTTGTCTGCGTACAGAATGGTCTTAAGTGCATTGGTCATTTACCCTCTTGATCTTGAGACTTCCTGGGAGCTTCGGCATTGCCGCTCCCCAGCATCATGAGGGAGTGTGTCTTGTGCTGCCTGTTGCTAGCCCTGGAAAAGATCAAAATTTGCAATATGGTTTCTATTGAATGCATGTTGCTTCTGCAACACTGTAAAGTCAAAAAGTCTTAAGTCCAACTGTCTGTACTGTTCCACTTCCCAGGGGAATCTGAAGTGTGCCAATAATCTGAAGATGACTATGAGATATTTTCCACACCATTAGGAGCTTTGCTTGGTAATACTGTGACTTAGAATTTCTTAAACTAGGGTCCCTATGACATGTGGATGGGCTTTAGGGGTTCAGGGAACCCTGAAATTTCATGAAAATTGCATGTACATTGACTTTTAGCAAATGGTATTTTAGGAAAATTAATATTTTATGAAATGGTCCAGAGGCTGTTATATTATCAAAGGTGATGACGCCCAAATCACAAAAGACTACATACTCTTTTTTTCTGAGTATTTTTTAAAGGAACCTAAAAGTGACAAGCATCATAAAATTATCCTTGGAATTTACATTCTTCTCAGGGATAAATTGCTTATGGAAAATTAATTATCTAGAATCTGCATGGATCTATTTCAGATTTTCAGCAAAAGTTCTTTTCTTTTTGATCATATGACGTGTTCATACTACTAGTATAGTTTTTATTACATTAAAGTCAACAGCCATTCAACAAATATTTACAAAGCATCTCCTCTGCTAGGACTTAGGTATTGGGGATATAACAATGAATAAGGCAATCTGAAAATCATTTTTATCTTCCCAGAATATTAAAAAAGACTCTGTTGAAGTAATATCATTTATTTATCCAGACCTCTGCAGGTGTCTGAGAGATCTGTAATTATTGTATTGAATTAAATTATTGAAACCAGAGCCAGAATTTTTCCTCTAAATGGAAAAACATGTGCAATATAAGCTAGTGTAACTATAACAGTTTAATATCCCAAATAGTATTTTAATGCTCAAAAGAGTTCAAAAGATTTGCTTTAAAATCTTGAGTGCGTTTTAAACCAGATTAAGGAACACAAGATTTCTGACCAATATGAACATTTAAAAATAAACATTTATGTTTAAATAAAAAGAAAGTGTTTACTATTGTCCTATTTATCAAATCGTTTCAGCAAGATCATTATAAATGCTCAAGTTAATGTTGGATTTGAACAGTATTGAAAAGGTTTTCCCTGAATCATTTCTCGTATTGAATGCTATAGCAATAGTATGTAAACTATGGAGACTAGAGCAATGTAACTGAAAGTTATAATTGAGCACTATCTCATTCATATAATCTAAGTCCCTATGCCTTACTCAGCAAGAAGGATAGAGGTCTTAGACTACTACATAGGGAATAAGAATTCTAATAGGAAAAAGAAAAAAGGAAATATTTTTCTAGAACTTGATAGCACCAACTGCATTTGTATATTTCTTCCTTGTTTCTTTCTCGAATGTTGAATGCAGTAGTGATGGTGAGACTGTCTTAGTTTGAGATTTATTTCTTGAGACTGTCTTAATTTCTCCTTACCTGGGAGAAACCAGAAGGCCAAAGGAGTAACTAGGAAAGTAAAACAATGGAAAGTGCCTTAGGTCAATGTGGTCAGTTAGACTATTCTCCAGAAAGACCACACTCACTCATTGTTGCCATGGAAACATATACTTCCTTGCTCTGTTCATGTTGGATGTGGATACATTGATTGCTTTGGCCAATGGAATATTAGCAGACATGACTCAGCAAAGCCTTGAAATCTGTCTACACTTTGGGGATTGTTTTCTGGCATCTCTGCTATTGTTAAGAGAATAATTTTCTTTGAGCTAACACACTTTTGTCAGAAAGAGGAGACAAACCTAGCCGAGCCAGACCACCCAGCCAAATACAGCCTAAACCAGCCAAGCCTCAGTTGACCTCAATTCCTTGACTTAAATAAATGTCTGTTATTATGCCTTGCTAAGGTTTTTGTGGCTGTTTGTTATGCATCATTATTATGGCACACAAAATCAGTAAATACAATAATATAGTTTACTTATATAGTAAACTCCAAAGAATGCAACTCAGGGAATACAAAAAAGGCCAATTGTTTAGTGTTTTTGTTTTTCTAAATAAGCAAGAAAATTCCGTGGGACCCAATAGCGGGACCCAGTTGCCTAGTTGAAAAGGTAGGAGGTGAGAAAACAAATTTCCAAATCTTAAAGGGAATAATAATAACCTGGGGGATTGGAATAACATGCACAATCCCAGGCCTCTCGTTTCAAGACTCTTGATTTAATGTGTCTGAGGTGGAGCACAGATAATCTGATTTTAACCATAATCCCAAGTCAAAATGAGGCAGGTAACCCAGAGATCACCAAGAAACACGAATTTCAAGATTTAAGTTCTAAGTTCTTTTAATCAGGATGTGATTTTCCCTGCAATAGTCCCTCGGGAACTTGGTACAAACAAGATGCTCTGGGTTTCAGGGATCCATGATCCTGGTTCCAGCCACATTTCTTATGATGGACAAGCAACTACTCTGTGAAGTTCTGAGATATCATGCCATATCATAAAAGGGAACTATAAGAAATCATTTATGTCCCCAAGAAAGTGAATATTCAGTGAGTAGGATAAGAGGGTGGTGAAAAACATAACTTTTGGAAGGAAAGGACAATAATGTAGTCATTCAGACAGAGGAAAAATCAATGTGCACTATGTTATTGGGTAATAGGTATTCTCTTAGCACAATTTTTCCAATATCTTAATAACATTAGTAACAATGATAGCTAATGCATATAGCACATTTAGTTTATATGCATGATGTTTTTTCATCCTCTCAGCCCTGCCCCCCTGCCACACAAAAAAAACAGCAACAACAAAATCCTTTGGGGTAGATCTTCCTTTTACTTGGATTTTCCTACATGAGGAAACTGAGAATACAGTTGTGTAACTCACCCATGTTCACATAGCTAAAGTGAAGTAAAGCTGGTATTTGAACATTGGGTCCACTTCTACCAATGTTGGTCCTATCCACAGCACTATAGCATCCCTTATCTATAAGGAAGAACTCTCAGGTCAAAGCCAGGCAGCTTTCTACCTTAACTGGGGGCATGATGCCTTGAGGGAATAGAAATGGTCCCTATGTGAAGACTGAAGGAATGCATACAACTCCGCACGGATACAAAGACTACAATTTGTAAGAGTCGTGTCTGTCTCAGAGATGCTACTATAAATTTAGTTGTCAAGCTACATGTAAGCATTTTGACATATAGTTTAAATATAACGGGTAATTGCTTATTTGCAAGGCTAAGCACCTCAAAACATTCAAATATGGATTTTTTTTTCTGAAGTGGTTTATAAAACAGCCATGATTCATATTTTAAATCTCTGCACTAAAACTGATGGATGATTTGCTCTTTTATGCCCCTTGTGCTGAAAGTGTGATCTGCCAGGCTGAGCATGGCTGGTTGAGGCATCACAGCAGATCTATCTGGCCAAATCCTAGTGGACAGATCAAAAATGATTCTGTCAGAGACTATTTTATGTGGTGAAAATCTTGTAAATTTCGTAGAACAAAGACAATTTACAACTGAACGAGAGAGACACCAGATATACGTGATGAAAGAGAAATCTGAAAAGGAAAGTTGTAGCAAGAGCAAGCAGGTGACAAGTGATGGATATATATATATATTTTTTAGTTGATTGATTAATTTATTGGCTGCGCTGGGTCTTCGTTGCTGCTCGCGGGCTTTCTCTAGTTGCGGCGAGCGGGGGCTACTCTTTGTTGTGGTGCGTGGGCTTCTCATTGCGGTGACTTCTCTTGTTGCGGAGCACGGGCTCTAGGTGCGCAGGTTTCAGTAGTTGTGGCACACGGGCTCAGTAGTTGTGGCCCACGGGCTCTAGAGCGCAGGCTCAGTAGTTGCGGCGCACGGGCTTAGTTGCTCCGCGGCATGTGGAGTCTTCCCGGACCAGGGCTCGAACCCGTGTCTCCTGCACTGGCAGACGTATTCTTAACCACTGCGCCACCAGGGAAAACCAACAAGTGATGGATATTTTTAAAAGAACTGCTGTATATTCTCTCTTTCAGTGTCTGCAGACTTGGTTGCTACAAGTCCTGTTGATAAGCAGTTTTGCCCCACGATCTTTAAAAGATCTTCACAGATATCCAGGTAAATAAGAACATTTCTGTTGTATTTGATAATTGCATGCTGCTTTGTAAAATATTTTGAAGAAAAAATGTGTTGCAAATTCTAAAGTTTGGTTGGCTAATTTCTCATGTCACTAAATATTTAGATTTTGCACAAGTTTTACTTTTCATTAGGAGGCGTATTCAGAAGTGTGTGATATATGGCAGCAAATAACATCTCTCTCAAAAACATGATATATCGTTACTGCATTCTTAGAATATAAACTCGTTTTAAGACATAAACTGTCTAAAAATGTATTTATTTCGAGCTATATTTTAATCCAAGGCTCCTTCTGTGCTAAATCTATTTTCTCAGTCTTCTTAATATTTAGAATTAAGAACCTAAACTCAGTAGTGTGCTGGTGAATGTTTAAAAACTGGCTCTGTGCGGGTGCTGATTTGTCATGCTTACCAGTTTCTGTGGTGTAAATGCTCCCACCATGGTTGATTTCAAGCTACCAAAGTGCCACAACTGGCTTGCAAAATTCCTGGATATCTAACAATCAGCCCTCTACAGCAGATGCCAATTGGTTCCAGCATCCCACTGGGAAACTCCAGAAATGTCATTAATTTTTAGCAGGTTTTTCTTGGATTTACATATAAAGAATAATCTATGGCAATAACAACATTTTGTTTCCAAATGCTCGTGTTCTCTTTGACCATTTGTACAATCAGTGGAGAAACTGATTTTACATTAAGAAAGTCTGGTACTGGAATGGATATTTTGATGCAGAGGATCCATGGGAAGATTTTTCTTTTAATAAAAGTCATTATAAACCTAACACTAAGAGGACAACAGATCAAAGATAATCTATGTGTGAGAAGTTATTCAGTTTTTGGGTAGAAATGTCTAATTAATATTTAATGAATGTGCATTGTTTATTTAGGTTGTTACCATTTGTACTAGTAAAAGTAATGAGTCAGTAAATATCCTGGAAAAAACTTACTGATAAGCTACTTGATGACATAAGATTATCTCCATATAATAGCGGCATATCTCGGAGATATTGTAGGTTCTGTTCCGGACCACCACAGTAAAGCAAGTCACATGAATTTATTGATTTCCCAGTGCATATAAAACTTAGGTTTGCACTATACTGTAGTCCATTTAGGGTGCAATAGCATTATGTCTAAAAAAACAATATCTAACTAAAAGAATACTTTACTGCTGAAAAATGCTAACTATCATCTGAGCCACTAATGAGTCATAATCTTGTTGCTGGTGGAGGGTCTTGCCGCAATGTTGATGGCTGCTGACTGATCAGGTAGTTACTAAAGGTTGGGGTGTCTGTGGCCATTTCTTAAACTAAAACAACAATAAAGTGTCCCGTATTGATTGACTGGTCCTTTCACTCGAACACTTAGAGACCACTGTAGTATTATTAATTGGCTTGATTTCAGTATTGTGTGTCTCAGGGAATGGGGGGCCCAAGGAAAGGGAGAGAGATGGGGGAACGACTGGTAGGTGGAGCAGTCAGAACACACAAAACATTTCTCAATTAAGTTCACCATCTTATATGGGCACAGTTCATGGTTCCCCAAAATAATTCTAATAGTAACATCAAAGGTCACTGATCACAGATCACCATAACAAAAATAATAATAAAGAAGTTTGAAATTTTGTGAGAATTACCAAAATGATATAGAGACGTGAAGGAAGCAAAGGCTGTTGGAAGAATGGCGCCGATAGACCTGCTAGTCACAGGGTTGCCACAAAACTTCAATTTGTAAAAAAAAATGCATTATCTGTGAATAGTGATGAAATGAAGTGCAATAAAAGAAGGTATGACTGGAGATTCCTTAAATGGGATTACTGTGCCAGGAAAAATTGTACTTCTGCTCTCAAAAATATATCCAGATTCTGATCACCTCTCCTCATCCCCAATTCTACTGGAACAAAGCACTATCAGTTTTCCCCAGGATTTTTGCAATAGTTTCTAAAATATGCTCTCTACTTGTACTTTTGTTTTTGAACTCTATAGTCAACTCGTTCATTTAGAGTGATTTTTTAATACCAAAAGTCTGATCATAATTTATGATTTTAAGGCTTTTGGCTCTCCAATGGATTCTCATTTCACCTGTATTAAAACCAAGTTGCATGCAATATTTTAATGGTTTACATGTTGCCATAGGATCTAACCCCTTTCCATCTAACTTTGTGTCTTAAAACTAAGCCCCCCCCCCACCCCCATTTTACTCAGCACACTCTAGGCACTCAACTCCTTGGTGCTACTCCACTCTCTCCAGGAAAGTTCCTGCCTCAAGCTCTCTGCACTTGTGATTTCCCTGAAATGCCCTTTCCTCAGATTTATGCATGACTCAGCCTGTCACCTGTCTTATTTAGATTTTTGTTGAAAATCACCTTCTTAGTGATTTAAAGTTGCATTTCTCTTATCCTTACACTCTCTATCTTCCTTCATTGGTTTATTTTTCATTTCCACTTAAAATAATTTGATATACTCTATATTTTACTTTTATATTTGATTATGATTTGTCTTCTACTACTAGAGTGTAAATAAAATGAAGGAAATATTTTTTTCTATTACTGTACCCTAGAAGTTGCCTGGTACATAACAGGTGTTGGATAAATATTTGAGGAATAAATGCATAAATTAATTGTTCACAAAAAAATTCCCAAGAAAACTTTTCATTATGTTATTTATCAAATCTTTTATTTTTGATACAAAACTATGTTATATTGCTCTCTCTCTGTTTCTACTTCTCTGAATAATTAAACTAAGAAGGCTAAAAGAAGAGTTGGTTACAAAGATAGCAAGGAAAAAAATAAATACAATTTTTAAGTTTTCTCATAACCAAGCCCACCACCACCACCAATATTCTATCCCAAACTGTTGTATGGGGAGTTGCATCATGGAAATTGTAGAAGAGAAAGAATAGAACCTCCAATGAGGCAACTGTTAAATTGATAAACCAAAACAAAAAACCCAAAGCAAGCAAGCAAACAAAAAACCTGAAGGAATAAACATTATCAGAACTCTAAAATCTAATCAAGAATTTAAAGCATCAGGGGAGTGCTTAATGAAGAAACTGACTGCTAAATTGTGCTCTTTGAAAACATCCCTGTCAAGTCACTGAGTAACTGCTAAGATAATGCAACAGAGACTTCAGTGATCACACAGGAAAAGGAATACAGTCTCTGTGAAAATAGTGTGGAAAAGTCACTTTAGAAAATAAAAAGATGACTCCAAACCTCAACAATCAACAACAAAAATCATTGGAGAGGGGGGAGAATCCGCATTTCCAGAGTCACTGTATTAAAATATTCAAAATGTCTAGTTTTCAGCCAAAAAACAAGGCAAGACAAAACAAAACAAGGCATAAAAAGAAATAGGAAAGAATGTCCCATTCACTGGAAAAATATTAATTGGCAGAAAGCCTCTCTGAAGAAGCCCAGGCATTGGATATACTAGATAAAATCTTTAAATCAACTGTTTTGTATATACTTAAAGAGCAAAAGGAAACTTTAAGCAAATAACTAAAGGAAGCCAGAACTATGTATGAACCAACATAGAATATCAATAAAGAGATAAAAAAATGAACCTAATATTAATTCTGGAACTTAAAAGTGCAATAATAGAAATGACACATTCACTAGAAGTGTTCAACAGCATATTTAAGCAGGTATAAGAAAGTATCAGTGAACTGAGTGATTAGACAATTAAAATTTTTCAATGTGAGGACAGAAAAAATAATGAAGAAAAATGAACAGAGTCAATGAGACCTATGGAGAAGAATCTAATATACCAACACAAACATTATCTGAGTTCCCAAAGAGAAGAGAAAAAGAGGCATAAAGAATATTTAAATAAATAATGGCTGAAAAACTCCCAAATTTGACCCAGCCATTTTTCTTCTGGGTATATATCTCAAACAAATGAAAACAGGTACTCAAACAAATATTTGTACAAAAATGGTCATTGCAGTATTATTGAAAATAGCCAAAATGTGGAAACGACCCAAATGTTCATCAGTGTATGAATGGATAAACAAATATGGCACATATGTATAATGGAATACAATTCAGCAATAAAAAGAAATAAAGTACTGTGGTACATGTTACAACATGGATGGACTTCAAAACCATAATGCTAAATGAAATAAGCCACACACAAAACATCACATATTGTATGAATCCATTTGCATGAAATGTCCAGAATAGGTAAATCCATAGACATAAAAAACAGATTGGCTGTTGCCTGAGGCTGGGAGGAGGGGACGAATGAGAAGTTAATGCTTAATGGGTATGGGAATTTTGTGGGGGATGAATAAAAGTTTTTGGAACTAGATAGAGGTGGTTGAACTACACTGTAAATATACTAAATGCCACTCAATGGGATGCTGTAAAATAGTTAATTTTATGTTACATGAATTTGACCTCAATTAAACAAAAAACTATTGTTAGGCAGTTATTTCTAGCATAAGCTAATCAGCTTCTTAAGTAGCCCACAGGGGGTTCAAATGATCTTTAATAGATAACTACAAATTTACATATGTCTACCATGTATGCTTTAAGGAAAGAAACATATCACATAAAGTTGTTGTGATAATTGAAACATAATAGCAAAGCATTTTCTTTCAATTCATAAATTTTTAGAACTCTGATATTTATAAGTGACCTACTTCAAACCAATGTTTTATTGTGCTTTTCCCTATAGAGCCAAAAAAAGAGGGATAGTTGGAGAATTTTTTAAAAAGTAATCTTATTTAATGTGGTTTAACTCACGTAGAGAAAGTCATTTGGAAGGAGAAACTGTTATTATTAATTTAAAAGTTACCTACCATCGTCTAA
Organism: Balaenoptera physalus; assembly: GCF_965194825.1. NCBI lineage: Eukaryota > Metazoa > Chordata > Mammalia > Artiodactyla > Balaenopteridae > Balaenoptera > Balaenoptera physalus. Next base: position 114,900,991 of record NC_138887.1, on the reverse strand, counting down.
AACAAAAACAAGAACAAAACAGAAATTTATGCAGAATTGTCAAAATTGAATACTCTGACTTTTGTCCCCTCCTCCAATCTTCTTCATCAAAAGTAACCATTTTTAATAGTGCTTAGGGTTGGGTTCTTCTAGTGGCTATCTTTATAAATTTAAATAATTTATCTGTCAATTTCTTAATTTATCAACTTGTGTTGAGTTTGGTTGACTCCTCGTTTTAAAGAATAGGAATAAATACAATTTTATCTTCAACTCAGTCCTCTTCATTCTTTTTCATTTAAATCATTTTATTCCATTGGTATACTTCATGATTTTTTAATATGTTTTATGAGTCACCAACTTCAGATATTGTGCTTTTAACTCCCAAGTCAAAAAGATGAGGAAATTATTCTCTATTTCTAACATCTTCTTTTCTAAATGTTGGCAATTTTAAGGTCTTTAAAATGTCAAGGTTTGTAGCATTTACATTTTATTTTGTAACCATAATTGGATCTTTTCTTTGTCTTTATGAGTCTAAAAATGTAAGGCCAGTCAATACGGTATTATAGTTACATGAATATTATTCATGGGAAACTAATCATTTGACTAAACGCATAACTGAGAAATCTCTGTTACTAAAAAGATTGGCAGGGGCTTCCCTGGTGGTGCAGTGGTTGATAATCTGCCTGCCAGTGCAGGGGACACGGGTTCAAGCCCTGGTCTGGGAAGGTCCCACATGCCATGGAGCAAATGGGCCCGTGAACCACAACTACTGAGCCTGCACGTCTGGAGCCTGTGCTCCGCAACAAGAGGCTGTGACAGTGAGAGGTCCGCGCACCGCGATGAAGAGTGGCCCCCGCTTGCCACAACTAGAGAAAGCCCTTGCACAGAAACGAAGACCCAACACACCCAAAAATAAATAAATAAATAAAAATTAAAAAAAAAAAAAAGATTGGCAAAAATATTCTCTCACCCACCACTGTATTTAAAATATTTAAATTATGTCAAGTTAAAAAAATTTCATTTTCAGTCTTAGAGTTCCTTTCATTCTGGGGGTTGCTTTGATAAACAATACACATTGGAAATATAGGTCTATTTAAAACTAAAGGTGCTGTGAATCCTCTCTCGATCAATGTTTAATACTGATCAGCTGAATTAAAAATTTCAGTGTACTTGTTGTCTTTGTTTAACATCAATTTCTTTTTTTCCTCAAAAGAATTCTTTATAACTATCTTATTTTAAAAGTTTAAAATGTTTAGAAGTGTTCATATGTGGAAAGTACTTTAAAATGAATACTTGAGGATAATATGATATGCTGTGTTAATAGTTAATTCCTATATATGTTATTGCCTACATATACATAGAACTAGAATTACAACTACAAGGTAGCACAGAATTCCCAATGCAAACATGGCAAGTATATTATAATATGGTGAATGGCATATAATTATGCATATTTATATTTAGTTGATAGCATTTTATTCATGCATATATTAGACAGTTGTTGATATCCACACTTTTGAGGGAAAACATTAGAAAAGGTCATGGTCCCAAATCCCCAAATTAATAACAGAATTGCAGGAAATAAATGTCTAAGAATATTGGAAATCATTCATCTATATATGATAAATGTATTTAGTTACTAAGAATTATACTTATTATGCCTTGGCATAATAAGCTACATACTTAATAAGCTGCAATAGCAATTGAACCACTAAATTGGTTTTACACGAATCTTTCATCTTCTTTACTAGAAAGCATTTAGGTGCAGTAGAGGATGAAGGTAGAGATCACTGCACTGAAATCAAGGTATCTGGGTTTCCACTGTAGTCCAGTCACTTACGGGGTGTATCCATTACTCTCTGTAAATCCTCAGGTTCCTCATCTTTATGAAGATAGTCATAATAATAATTAAAATTACTGAGTTGCTGCAAAGATTAAAGGATTATGCGTGATAATATCTAACTTAGTCAATGGTAATTACTATTAATGTTACTCATTGCATTTTCTTATAAAGAAAAGGCCTATTGTAGACAACCAGAGGGAAATGGGGCAAGATGTTTTTTGGTATATTGATACTTTCATGCTAGAGCATCCCTTGTTCAGCTTTCTCTTCTGTAATACAGGATTATAATACCTATCCCCCAGAGTGGTCATGATCATGACATTAAGAGGAACATAAATTATGTGAAACAGTGTGTAAACTATAAAAGCTCTACCAATATTAGATTTTGAAATGGGTTGTTAGGATAAGACAAAACATATCAAAAAAATCAAAACAGGTATTTGCAAACATTGTGGCTGGTAAACCCTAAAGTAGGATGCACCATTTAAAAAAATACACATTGAGGCTTAGAATATGTTTCTTCTAGGCATGTTAATTTATATTAGTATTTGAAACAAAACCCTATGATATAACTACTAATTACAGATTATAATTATGAGCCACTGTGGATTAAGTCAGTAGCAAGTAATCATACAACTAAAAAGAACTGGGCTAGGATTCAACACACGGCAGCCTAACTCCGGAATAAACTTTTTTTTAAAGGTGCATTAAGAAACCTGTTTATATTTATTAACAAAAAATTTATTTAAAGGCACATCTTCATGGGTCTTCCAGAGAGAGCTGTGTTTTTGTTGTCCATTATGAAATCCAAAAGACAGATTTCAAATGTCATTTTTCAGATCTTTTATTAACCTATTAACTTGTCTGTTGTATACTTCAGAGTATATAAATGTGAAGGTGAAAAACAGGATCAGGGGAAATTCTTTCTTTAAAGAATAACCATTCCCCTTAAACTATAATTTAAAAACAAGAAAGTTGTAATTTTAAGCACATTAAAATTGAAATGGTGTTTTATCTGGAGCTGGAACTGAAGGAGTTAATTCAGGCAGTCAATAGTAGAATCTAAGTCCAGGACAGATAACATTGCCAGGCACTTGGAATAATAGCAGCTACAGACCTGTCATGGCTGTGTCTTGAGTAGTGGGTTCATTCATTTTGGTATTTTTAATGCAATTGTAAACTGCCATTTTCCTCACAGTTTAAAGCAGGTTTTTTGATGATATAGCTATAAGTGTGAAACCCTAATTAAGTTATCACATTTGACTGGCTAAAGTATTTCCCAATCCCATTTTTAGGGTATTGATAAAACCTCAATAACCAAGGTTTAAATCAGGAGGAAGAATGACATTTGCTGGATCACAGAAATGTCCCAAAGATGAAGGATATGAAGAAAGTTGGTTAATATATGGTTGTTTATGAAGTACAGGATCTTATATTAAAAATAAGAACAGACAATCCTGGGATTAATGTCAGTAAGTCAATACCCACTATCAGAAACAGCATTATAATGCAATATCGACTGGCACTTGTATTTTATTCTTTTTTTAAAATAAATTTATTTATTTTATTTATTTATTTTTGGCTGTGTTGTGTCTTCGTTGCTGCTCGCGGGCTTTCTCTAGTTGCGGTGAGCGGGGGCTACTCTTCCTTGTGGTGTGCGGGCTTCCCATTGCGGTGACTTCTCTTATTGCGGAACACGGTCTCTAGGCACGTGGGCTTCAGTAGTTGTGACGCGCGGGCTCAGTAGTTGTAGCTCGCAGGCTCTAGAGAGCAGGCTCAGTAGTTGTGGCACACGGGCTTAGTTGCTCCGCAGCATGTGGGATCTTCTTGGACCAGGGCTCGAACCCGTGTCCCCTGCATTGGCAGGCGGATTCTTCACCGCTGCGCCACCAGGGAAGCCCCTGTATTTTGTTCTTTTATTAAATTAACCCTAATGTTTCCTTAGAGAATTCTCTATTTTGAATAACTTAAATTTACTCCTCCTGCCTTAACCCACCTGTTTGTGAACGTAAGGAGTTTTTTCTAGGTAGTGGTAAACTGATTCCACTACAGTTCTACAAAGAAAAGCATCTAGACAACGAAAAAACCATCATCTTGGAGAGAAGAAGGAAGCTTCCTTATGGAGGTGTGCTTCTTCAAATGAACCTTTGGAGGGCTGGACTAAAGGCCACTCCCACCAGCATTATGAGAGGTTAACTTATAGAACCTTTCCTGGGAAATTTTTATGAAAGAAACATCTGCAGTATTCCATTATGTAAAAATACTTCCAGCCTACAGAAGCACCTAAATGTATGCTGCCTTAATCTGCCCCACTTTATGCTTGTGGAATAAATACCAACAGGATACATGGTAGAAAAGCAGAAGCTGGTGCCTCTTTAGCAAGTGCCATCGGGACCCTATTTTCATAAAATTCTGATACATTGAAAAGAAAAGCCCAAATTAAAACAAAGCAACCTTTGTATTAAGAGTAGAGAACTCTGTGCTTTCTACTCAGTTTTGCCGTGAGCCTAGAGCTGCTCTACGAAATAAAGTTTATCAATTAAAAGAATGCTGTAAATAATTTTAGCAGCTAAATAAATGCCAATACCATCATTTAAAGAGAGCTCTTTAAATGGCTAAAAAGAGGTATGGTAGATATCAGAGGTTGAGAAAATACATGATGCGGAGTTACAGATACACCGTAATTATTGTTAGTAATATTAGCCAACATGTATATAGTGCTTTACGTTTTATAGGGAAGGCAATTCTTGATTTAAAATGAAAAAGAATTCCTATACATTAATTCTTTTCTCCGGGTTCACTGAACAAATTAAATTTTAATAGCTCTTTTGACTCCTGTAGAAACCCTGACCCAAAATTCTTACTCATTTCTGAAAAATTCACTATTAAAAGTGAACTCCTTGTTCAGGAGTGCTCTCTAAATTTGTAACTATCTGGAAGGTTTAGTGACTTTAACTAATAATGGACTATTGGACTGTCTGCTTAGAGCAAATAGGTTTATTTAAAAGAAGTAGGGTTGCTGAGTACAGTACAGAGCACTTTGAATTTCCTCATTCCCTCTTCCTAGTAGATCCTAAAAGGGCTAATGTGAAGGTTGCAGAAACATGCTGGTTCTCCTTTAGGGTTTTGCCAGAGATTGGCTTTTCATGTGTATATGAAGAAAGTGATCCTGCCAAGTACAGTTAAATAAGATTCTTAGTAAGTATAGGAGCATAATACTTCTTACAAGTTGTATTGGGGATTGGGGGGAGGGGCTTGGTAGGGTCAAAATCTCAATAGTTGATTTCTAACTTAAATGATGTCAGGTCAAAGGAATGGTCATTGTGCCAAAATGTTTTTGATTTTCTCATCTATGTATTTTAAATTCTATCCATAAACTTTTCCATTCCATCCCTTTAGTTGAATGCTTTGTTCTGTGTGAAAATTCAATTTCTTCTTGCGGAAGTTTCAGATAAAGTTTTACCAGTTTTTGCAGCCTTGTGTTGCATGGACATCTAAAAGCATTTTCTGAGAGTCTGTATAGTGAAGAATAATTGACTGTATGTGAGTGAAAGAAGAGAGCAATGCCAAAGGGGCAAAGAGCTGGAGAGAGGAACAATAAGAAAGCCCAAGACAAGGTACCCTTCCATTAAAGTTTTGCTCAAGACTTTATTTGAGTTAATTACCTCCTTTATATGAAGTGTGATACCTTTATCCACGAGCATGGTGTACTGTGCATCACCTTGGCTATTCCATCCTGTTCAGTTCCGTAACTACAAATCATGGAACTCATGTGAGGGATCAGCTGATCAGGTCCTAGTGTACATGTGAGTGTAACACTCCTACAAATGCGTTAGTAGATGGAAAGACAGATTCCAAATAATCTGAATGAAAGAAAACACAGTGTACACATACAACATTCTGTATCCTCTTCCCTATCAAACAAAACAAAAGAAAGAAACAAATACGTATTGATTCCATGATAGGAAGTGTTGAGTATCTACCGTGTGCCAGGCGCAGCTCTAGACACGTGGCCTATATCAGTGAATAAAAGAGATAAAGACCCTTACCCTAGAGAAGCATAATTTCTAGCAGAGAGAAGACAATGTAAAATTAGCCTAATCAAAAAGCATTATCTAGGATGTTACAATGCTATGGGAAAAAGAATAAGTAGGGCAGGATAGAAAGACTGGCAGTACAGGTCAAAGGGGAAATACACAGATTCCACGGAAAGGGTGATCAGTAATTAATTTGTGAACACATATTCCTATGAATTGAAACACTCACATTTAGTTAGAAATGCAGTATTTCCAGGAAATTGTAGGAAGTAAGCTAAGTATGGAATTACACTCTGACCATCTAGTTTAATTAACAGTGATCAATACTTATTAGCCAATTTTTCAGCCAGGAGCCCAGATCTGTAATATATGACTGAAGGCAGTGTATACAGTACGGGGTTTTTGCAAAATGGCATTCCGAGGCAGATCTGAAAGTAGCCCTTGAAATATGAAGAGGAAGGTGAAGAGGAAGACATTGGGATGAAAAGGATGAGTTCGAAGTGTCCTGGACTGCTTACGGAGAGCCAATCACAGGGCCTCGAGAAGAGTAAGTCGGTACTGAGTTCAGAATGAGAGGTCATTTTAAGTAGTCTGAAGTTGTCTGAAATGCAAGCAGCAGAATACAATCGAGAACTCCTTAAAATCCTCTCAGGGTGGAGAGGGACAAAGGACACCGTCTTGACTTGCAATGGCTTGCCCTTGAAATGATAGACGGGCACTAAAGGTGATATTTTGATCTGAACAGAAGAGGTGTTTTAGTCCGAAGGTGAATGGCAGGATTTAGGGGGCTGATTAAATTGTAGCCAAAGCAAAATCTATGTTGCAAAATATCATTTGTCCTTTAAAAGAGACAGGCTGAGGGATTTTAATGTGGTAAAAGGATAAGGACAGCTGTAATTTACTCAGCACTGAAATGATGAAGAATAAAAAGACCATATTTAGACACCAAATTGGATTTTCACTGCAGAAAATGAATACCAAGAATGTAAATGTTCTTAATATGTTTCCTAATATCAGAAAGACTGCAAGGGGCATCTGGTGAAAATGAATTATAAATCCTGCAGAAGTCTGTGTATAGAAAATAATAAAGTGTCAATAAGTGATTCATGAAAGAAAATTGAATCGATGCAAGCATTTTCACTTGAATCTCAAATATAACTTGGTTTGATCTTAACAGATTTTTTTGTAAATGGTAGAAAATAAGAAAGAAGTTTCTCAAATCTGAGGATCAAACAAGGGAATAGAAAGAGAATTAAAAATGTATTGATCTACAATTTGATACCAGATGACCTGCCAAAGAATTCCTAAAGAAATTCATTGTGATTAAAGGGTTAAATTATATTAGGATGTGACACCAGGGTTTAAAATAATGGCAGATCTGAGATCTGTACCCAGGTATGACTGACTTTAAGAACTTTGTTCTCATCATATCATACTGTCCTCATTGAAGGGAAAAGGAGGTCAATCAGGGTGCAAAAGATTTTAAATGTCAATTAATTATAATTTGATTTTATTGCACTAACATATTTTCATAGAATAAAATGCATTGAAACCATGAAGTAGAAATCACAAGGAAGAAAAAACATTCACAATTTCATCATTTTATAAAATGCATCTTTGGTTCTCTCTCCTCTCTCTCCACATTTGTATTCTTGTACATGTACATATATACATGTATATTACCTTTTATATACAATCATGTAGTAGTCAGAATGCTTATTATCTTACTTAAGGTAAAACCATAAGCATTTCCAATTTGTTGACTAACCTTCCAAACATCATTACTAATGCTGCAAAATATTCTATGGAATTTATGAGCCATTATTTATATAATATACATGTAATAATTGTGAATTCATGTATTTAAACATTTTGATAATTTTTAATACATTGTAGTTCTCATTTCTAATGATGCTCAAACTGATCCAGCATTGACTATTAGGAGCTTCAAGTTGGTCCCAGAGTTCTTTTGACATTATCACTGTCATCTTTTCATTTTCTTTTTTGAATTTATTTTATTTTATTTTTTATACAGCAAGTTCTTATTAATTGTCTATTTTATATGTATTAGTGTATATATGTCATCCCAATCTCCCATTTCATCCTACCACCACCCGCATCACCCCCTGCTTTCCTGTCTTGGTGTCCATAGGTTTGTTCTCTACATCTGTGTCTCTATTTCTGCCTTGCAAACTGGTTCATCTGTACCATTTTTCTAGATTGCACATATATGCGTTAATATACGATATTTGTTTTTCTCTTTCTGACTTACTTCACTCTGTATGACAGTCTCTAGATCCATCCACGTCGCTACAAATGACCCAATTTCGTTCCTTTTTATGACTGAGCAATATTCCATTGTATATATGTACCACAACTTCTTTATCCATTCGTCTGTCAATGGAATGCTTCCATGACCTGGCTATTGTAAATAGTGCTCCAATGAACATTGGGGTGCATCTGTGTTTTTTGAATTATGGTTTTCTTTGGGTTTATGCCCAGTAGTGGGATTGCTGTCATATGGTAATCCTATTTTTAGCTTTTTAAGGAACCTCCACACTGTTCTCCATAGTGGCTGTATCAATTGACATACCCACCAACAGTGCAAGAGTGTTCCCTTTTCTCCACACGGTCTCCAGCATTTGTTGTTTGTATATTTTCTTATGATGCCCAATCTAACCAGTGTGAGGTGATACGTCATTGTAGTTTTGATTTGCATTTCTCTAATAATTAGTGATGTTGAGCAGCTTTTCATTTGCTTCTTGGCCATCTGTATGTCTTTTATGGAGAAATGTCTATTTAGGTCTTCTGCCCATTTTTGGATTGGGGTGTTTGTTTCTTTAATATTGAGCTGCATGAGCTGTTTATATGTTTTGGAGATTAATCCTTTGTCTGTTGATTCGTTTGCAAATATTTTCTCCCATTCTGAGGGTTGTCTTTTCGTCTTGTTTATGGTTTCCTTTGCTGTACAAAAGCTTATAAGTTTCATTAGGTCCCATTTGTTTATTTTTATTTTTATTTCCATTACTCTAAGAGGTGGATCAAAAAATATCTTGCTGTGATTTATGTCAAAGAGTGTTCCTCCTATGTTTTCCTCTAAGAGTTTTATAGTGCCTGGTCTTACATTTAAGTCTCGAATCCATTTTGAGTTTATTTTTGTGTATGGTGTTAGGGAGTGTTCTAATTTCATTCTTTTACATGTAGCTGTCCAGTTTTCCCAGCACCACTTATTGGAGACTGTCTTTTCTCCATTGTATATCCTTGCCTCCTTTGTCATATATTAGTTGACCATAGGTGCATGGGTTTATCTCTGGGCTTTCTATTCTGTTCCATTGATCTGTATTTCTGTTTTTGTGCCAGTACCATATTGTCTTGATTACTGTAGCTTTGTAGTATAGTCTGAAGTCAGGGAGTCTGATTCCTCCACCTCCGTTTTTTTCCCTCAAGACTGCTTTGGCTATTCAGGGTCATTTTTGTCTCCATACAAATTTTAAGATTTTTTGTTCTAGTTCTGTAAAAAATGCCATTGGTAATTTAATAGGGATTGCATTGAATCTGTAGATTGCTTAGGGTAGTATAGTCATTTTTGCAATATTGATTGTTCCAATCCAAGAACCTGGTATATCTCTCCATCTGTTTGTATCATCTTTAATTTCTTTCATCAGTGTCTTATTGTCTTCTGCATACAGGTCTTTTGTCTCCTTAGGTAGTATTATTCCTAGGTGTTTTATTCTTTTTGTTGCAGTGGTAAATGGGAGTGTTTCCTTAATTTCTCTTTCAGATTTTTCATCATTAGTGTATAGGAATGCAAGAGATTTCTGTGCATTAATTTTGTATCCTGCAACATTACCAAATTCACTAATTAGCTTTAGTAGTTCTCTGGTGGCATCTTTAGGATTCTCTATGTGTAGTATCATGTCATCTGCAAACAGTGACAGTTTTACTTCTTCTTCTCCGATTTATATTCCTTTTATTTCTTTTTCTTCTCTGATTGCTGTGGCTAGGAATTCCAAAGCTATGTTGAATAATAATGGTGAGAGTGGACAACGTTGTCTTTTTCCTGAACTTAGAGGAAATGCTTTCAGTTTTTCACCATTGAGAATGACGTTTGCTGTGGGTTTGTCATATGTGACCTTTATTAAGTTGAGGTAGGTTCCCTCTATGCCCACTTTCTTGAGAGTTTTTATCATAAATGGGTGTTAAATTTGGTCAAAAGCTTTTTCTGCATGTATTGAGATGATCTTATGGTTTTTGTTCTTCAGTTTTTTAATATGGTATATCACATTGATTGATTTGCCTATATTGAAGAATCCTTGCATCTCTGGGATAAATCCCACTTGATCATGGTGTATGATCCTTTTAATGTGTTGTTGGATTCTGTTTGCTAGTATTTTGTTGAGGATTTTTGCATTATATTCATCAGTGATATTGGTCTGTAATTTTCTTTTTTTGTAGTATCTTTGTCTGGTTTTGATATCAGGGTGATGGTGGCCTTATAGAATGAGTTTGAGGGTTTTCCTTCCTCTGCAATTTTTTGGAAGACTTTGAGAAGGATGGGTGTTAGCTCTTCTCTAAATGTTTGATAGAATCCACCTGTGAAGCCATCTGGTCCTGGACTTTTGTTCATTTGAAGATTTTTAATCACACTTTGGATTTCATTACTTGTGATTGGTCTGTTCATATTTTCTATTTCTTCCTAGTTCAGTCTTGGAAGGTTATACCTTTCTAAGAATTTGTCCATTTCTCCCAGGTTGTCCATTTTATTGTCATAGAGTTGCTTGTAGTAGTCTCTTAGGATGCTTTGTCTTTCTGTGATGTCTGTTGTAACTTCTCCTTTTTCATTTCTAATTTTATTGATTTGAGTCCTCTCCCTCTTTTTCTTGATGAGTCTGGCTAATGGCTTATCAATTTTGTTTATCTTCTCAAAGAACCAACTTTTAGTTTTATTGATCTTTGCTATTGTTTTCTTTGTTTCTATCTCATTTATTTCTGCTCTGATCTTTATGATTTCTTTCCTTCTGCTAACTTTGGGTTTTGTTTGTTCTTCTTTCTCTTGTTCCTTTAGGTATACAGTTAGATCGTTTATTTGAGATTTTTCTTGTTTCTTGAGGTAGGCTTGTATAGCTATAAACTTCCCTCTTAGAACTGCTTTTGCTTCATCCCATAGGTTTTGGATTGTCGTGTTTTCATTGTCATTTGTTTCTAGGTATTTTTTGATTTCCTCTTTGATTTCTTCAGTGATCTCTTGGTTATTTAGTAATGTATCTTTTAGCCTCCATGTGTTTTTGTATTTTATGTTTTTTTCCCTGTAATTGGTTTCTAATCTCATAGCGTTGTGGTCAGAAAAGATGCTTGATATGATTTCAAATTTCTCTAAATTTACCAAGGCTTGATTTTTCACCCAAGATGTGATCTATCCTGGAGAACATTCCGTGTGCACTTGAGAAGAAAGAGTAATCTGCTGTTTTGGGATGGAATGTCCTATAAATATCAATTAAATCTCTCTGGTCTATTCTGTCATTTAAAGCTAGTGTTTCCTTATTAATTTTCTGTTTGGATCATCTGTCCATTGGTGTAAGTGAGGTGTTAAATTCCCCCACTATTATTGTATTACTGTCAATTTCCTCTTTTAGAGCTGTTAGCAGTTGCCTTATGTATTGAGGTGCTCCTATGTTCAGTGCATGTATATTTATAATTGTTATATCTTCTTCTTGGATTGATCCCTTGATCATTATGTAGTGTCCTTCCTTGTCTCTTGTAATATTCTTTATTTTAAAGTCTATTTTATCTGATATGAGTATTGCTATTCCAGCTTCCTTTTGATTTCCATTTGCATGGAATATCTTTTTCCATCCCCTCACTTTCAGTCTATACGTGTCTGTAGGTTTGAAGTGGGTCTCTTGTAGACAGCATATATATGGGTCTTGTTTTTGTATCCATTCAGCAAGCCTGTGTCTTTTGGTTGGAGCTTTTAATCCATTCACGTTTAAGGTAATTATCGATATGTGTGTTCTTATTACCATTTTCTTAATTGTTTTGGGTTTGTTTTTGTAGGTCCTTTTCTTCTCTTGTGTTTCCCACTTAGAGAAGTTCCTTTAGCATTTGTTGTGAGGTGGTTTGGTGGTGCTGAATTCTCTTAGCTTTTGCTTGTCTGTAAAGTTTTTGATTTCTCCATCAAATCTGAATGAGATCCCTGCCGGGTAGAGTAATCTTGGTTGTAGGGATGAACCTACAACCAAGATTATTGCAACCTACAACCAATATACCACTATATATTTAAAGTGATGACTGTTATTCATCACTTTAAATATATTGTGCCACTCCCTTCTGGTTTGTAGAGTTTCTGCTGAGAAATCAGCTGTTAACCTTATGGGTGTTCCCTTGTATGTTATTTGTCGTTTTTCCCTTGTTGCTTTTAATAAGTTTTGTTTGTCTTTAATTTTTGTCAATTTGATTATTATGTGTCTCAGCTTGTTTCTCCTTGGGTTTATCTCGCCTGAGACTCTCTGCACTTCCTGGACTTGGGTGGCTATTTCCTTTCCCATGTTAGGGAAGTTTTCGACTATAATCTCTTCAAATATTTTCTCACGTCCTTTCTCTCTCTCTCTCTTCTTCTTCTGGGACCCCTATAATGCGAATGTTGGTGCGTTTTTGTTGTCCCAGAGGTTTCTTAGGCTGTCTTCATTTCTTTTCATTCTTTTTTCTTTAGTCTGTTCCGCAGCAGTGAATTCCAGCATTCTGTCTTCCAGGTCACTTATCCGTTTTTCTGCCTCAGTTATTCTGCTATTGATTCCTTCTAGTTTATTTTTCATTTCAGTTATTGTATTGTTCATCTCTGTTTGTTTGTTCTTTAATTCCTCTAGGTGTTTGTTCTTTAATTCTTCTAGTTCTTTGTTAAACATTTCTTGCATCTTCTCGATATTTGCCTCCATTCTTTTTCTGAGGTCCTGTATCATCTTCACTATCGTTATTCTGAATTCTTTTTCTGGAAGGTTACATGTCTCCACTTCACTTAATTGTTTTTCTGGGGTATTATCTTGTTCCTTCATCTGGTTCATAGTCCTCTCCCTTTTCATTTTGTCTGTCTTTCTGTGAATGTGGTTTTCCTTCCACAGGCTGCAGGATTGTAGTTCTTCTTGCTTCTGCTATCTGCCTTCTGGTGGATGAGGCTATCTAAGGGGCTTGTGCATGCTTCCTGATAGGAGGGACTGGCAGTGGGTAAAACTGGGTGTTGCTCTGGTGGGCAGAGCTCAGTAAAACTTTAATCCGCTTGTCTGCTGATGGGTAGGGCTGAGTTCCCTCCCTGTTGGTTGTTTGGCCTGAGGTGACCCAGCACTGGAGGCTACAGGCTCTTTGGTAGGGCTAATGGTGGACTCCAGGAGGGCTCATGCCAAGGTGTACTTCCCAGAACTTCTGTTGCCAGTGTCCTTGTCCCCATGGTGAGACACAGCCACACCCTGCCTCTGCAGGAGACCCTCCAACACTAGCAGGTAGATCTGGTTCAGTCTCCTAGGGGGTCACTGCTCCTTCCCCTGGGTCCTGACGTGCACACTACTTGTGTGTGCCTTCCAAGAGTGGAATCTCTGTTTCCCCCAGTCCTGTTGAATTCCTGTAGTCAAATCCTGCTAGCCTTCGAAGTCTGTTTCTCTGGGAATTCCTTCTTCCATTGCTGGACCCTCAGGTTGGGAAGCCTGATGTGGGGCTCAGAACCTTCACTCCAGTGGATGGGCTTCTGTGGTATAATTGTTCTCCAGTGTGTGAGTCACCGACCCAGCAATTATGGGATTTGATTTTATTGTGATTGTGACCCTGATACCGTCTCATTTGTCTTTGGATATGGGGTATCTTTTTTAGTGAGTTCCAGTGTCTTCCTCTTGGTGATTGTTCAGCAGTTAGCTGTGATTTTGGTGCTCTCGCAAGAGGGAGTGAGCGCATATTCTTCTACTCTGCCATCTTGAACCAATCTCTCATATCTGATGGTGATGCCTTTCTGTTTTTCAAAGGAAATCCTGCCATTTCAGCTGTTGTGAACACTGTGGTCCTCTAGCCAAGTCACCACCATGGGTTTTTCCATCTTTTCTGTTTTTAACCTTTTTTTTTTTTTTGCCATGGGCTTGTGGGATCTTAGTTGCCCAACCAGGGAATGAACCTGGGCCACGGCAGTGAAAGCGTGGAGTCCTAACCACTGGACCACCAGGGAACTCCCTCCCTGTCATCTGTAATATTTGTTTGCTTTCTGAAATGACAGAATAATCTGAACTCATCCAACACATTTCCATCCCTGTAACTAGAATGAGACATATTCTCTGCAGAGTCCTTGTTTATTTACTATAAAATGATATTCAGAGTCAGCAGTATGGCTGTTGGGGAGCTCAATGTGTTGTCATTGTTTTTTAATGTGTTTAGTGGAGAGGGCTAGGAAGTATGTGGTTTTTCCTTTTTTAAAAAAAATACAATATAAGTTCATGATGATGCTTCTGATGTAAAATCAGGAGAAAAATTAAAAAAAAAAAAATTAACCTAATTTCAACAATCTTACTTTGGACCATCTTTCTTCCATTGCCCTAATCCCTAGTCTCAATGAAATAAACATAATACTCATTAACTTTCTTTTATAATACACACAAAAAAAGTCTTGAATTAAAACTATCAACAGTACCATCAATCATGTATAATCAGAAATAGTTATCAGTATAATGGTTTTTGCAGTACTTTTTGTTTATTCTAAGGCATATCCTATCAAGAGATGTACAGTAAACTTACTTGTGTGTAAAATCACTTGGCATAGATTCTCTTTGGGTATGTATGCTACCAACTAAATAAACGTGGTTTTTTAATGTCTTTTATTATTAGGGGTTGATTTTTTAACTTAATTTTTTTGTCATTTCTTTTACATATATCCAAAGTCAAATCTAAAAACATGGTATATTCAGTAATTTCTAGTTTCTATTCCTGTTCCTTTCACTCGATTCTTTCCTTCTTCCAATAGAAAACTTTTATTGTTGTTTATATATATGCCTTAAGTCTCATTTTATTTCAGAATGTATTTCTTGAATTTCTGTGTTATTGTTTGTTTTATTCTATTGTTTTAGTTTTATTCTTTCTCTTCATTTTTTGTGTCTTATTTCTCTGTATTTCCTTTAATCCTTCTTGTGTCTTTCTTCGTTTGTTAATGTTGAGCCTTTTCTTTTTTTTTCTTCATTTTGTATTTTTGTGGCATTATTTTGTTTATCATGTCGTATCCACTCTTGTGCTGCTTCTAGTTTATTATTTGTTACATAGTTTTTATTTATTTAATACATTTTAATTTCTTATTCTTTCCCTGTGTTCTCTTAGCTCTGTTTTCAATTTTTCTTCCTGCCTAACTGTGGCATTTCTTAACTTTTCTAAATAGGATTTTACAGTGGTTTCATATCATCTATTGTTTTACTTAATTATTTTAGCTCATTTAAAAAAATGTTAAATCATAGTTTTCATTTGTTGTGGGGTATGCTTTCTGGCATTCCTTCATTGTCTGTATACAAATTTTCCTGGCCTATTTTAATATGGTGTTTGAATGCAACCCTTTTCTTTTTTTTAAAGTTTATTTGAGTATATTCGATTTACAATGTTGTGTTAATTTCCTGTACAGCAAAGTGATTCAGTTATACATAAATATATATATTCTTTTTCATATTATTTTCCATTATGGTTTATCACAGGATATTGAATATATTTCCCTGTGCTATATAATAGGACCTTGTTGTTTATCCATCTATATATAATCGTTTGCACCTGCTAATCCCAAACTCCCAGTTCTTCCCTCCTCCATACCCCCTTGGCCACCACAATTCTGTTCTCTATGTCTGTGAGTCTATTTTTGTTTCATAGATATGTTCATTTGTGTTGTATTTTAGATTTCACGTATAAGTGATATCATATGATATTTTTCTTTCTCTGTCTGACTTACTTCACTTAGTATGATAATCTCTAAGTCCATCCATGTTGCTGCAAATGGCATTATGTCATTCTTTTTTATGGCTGAGTAATATTCCATTGTATATAAGTACCACGTCTTCTTTATCCATTCATCTGTTGATGGACATTTAGGTTGTTTCCGTATCTTGGCTATTGTGAACAGTGCTGCTATGAACATCAGGGTGAATGCAACCCTTTTCTATTGCATATTTTAAAATGAAGTGATTTTCTTTTCCCTAAGCTCTTGCAATGGGAGTATAACACAAAACAATCGTGCTCCCCTAGATCCCTTGAGAGCCCCATTTTTTCCATCCCTGGTACCTCCTTGCACCTGTGTGATTTAATTCCCTACAGCCTGCACCTGCTCTCCTCTCTCAAGGGCTGTTTCTTAACTCATTCCATGTGCTCTTGCGGATTTAGGAAGGGACCTAGCATGACCCTATTCTAGATTATTCTTATATTCTATCAAGCTAGGTGAGGAGTGGTATAGGGGTTTGAGTAGAAGATTTTAATAGAAGTAGATGAAAGAGTGGTAATAATATGCAAAACACCCCAGTATATAATTTTTAAGAGAGCAAGGCGTTTCAAGTATTCTCCTGACCCATATCTTTGACATGTCCTTAATCAGCCATGTAGAAACACTCAGTAACCTCCCTGGGTGCTTGATTAGAAAAACACACACATCCTTACCAAAAAAATTGGGACAATTGGAGATAATTGACCTTCTTATATACATTTCAGAAGATAAGTGAACACGCTGAAGACTTATTTACTGACACTATATGGCACTTCCTCACAGTGATACTCAAATTATGTGGAACAAGACTAATCAGAACTAAATAGCTCATCAAAAGGTCTTCCATTCTAAGATGCTGTTTTAATTCTGGAAGCTTTTAGATATCTCCTTGGACCCAAAAGTACTTTATACATTCTTTTATTCAAAGCATTCCAAGTTTCTAGTAAAGTAGCCTGCAAGTGTTATCCACAATTTTCAAATTATAAATGTCATTTAAATGTTTACCATTCTTCATTCATTTATTAAACTGATGTTTTCAATAACAGTTACACAACTACTGTCAGATTTTGTGCTAAAGATTGCAAAGGTAGCTACAACACTTCTACTCTCAAAGAGTTGACATGCCTTGCATTTGAGATCTTATTTGCAAGCAACAAAATGTGTCTGTGCGGGGCATATGCAGGAAATGAATGTTTGCAAAAAATTTGGGTGACTCAAAGCATTTCTGAAAGCCTATTCACTTGGGAGAACCAGGCTCAGAGAACAGAAAAAAGGGAGGCTGTCAGGTCAGATCCCCAGTCAAAACATCACAGTTCAGGAAGCAGTCCAGTGATACCACCACTGCTGGTACACTTTTGCAGCTGTTCCTCTAGAAACTACTACACCTCTTCAAATATAACAAACAAATAACAGCTACAGTGAATCTTCTTTGTCCCTGCTTTTTTTGTGTTTTTTGGTTACTGATTCCAGAAGCAATATTCTAAGTAGGTACCTAGGTCACCTGTAAATCCGAGCTGTCCGGAGACATAGCTTTGCTAATGGGAGACAGGCTCAAGATTTATAAGATGGGTAATTCCCCAAACATCAGTAAATGGTTCATATAATATAGAGAAATAAAAACAGTATCCACTCTGTACCTTCAAGATGCTGAAACAAAAATCTAGGCAATACAGAAGAAAGTATTGTATTGAAATGCTTTTTGATCTATAAAAATTAAAGTCATAAAGATACCTCAGTCCAGATTTAAGACATATAGTGCATGTATAATTTTAATGGTACAAAGTCGTGGTTTTATGGTTTTCTCCATGCAATAAATAAATGCATGTTGCTCAAATCCTAGTAATTAAAAAAATTTTAATATCAAAAATTATCTATAGAATATTTTATAATATAATATCGATAGTACATACAGTATATATTGTTATATATTTATGTTATATTACATATTATCTATAAATAAGTCATATCTCATATTTTAAAAAATCTGAAGCAGATTTAGAATGGATGACATTAGAACCTTTCATAATCTGTTCCCAACCTGTCTTTCTGGTATCACATTCTGTCATTCTCGTCCATAAAATTTATGCTCTTAACCTATTTTCTAAATGTGGCATACATTTAAAAAATTCTGTGCCTTTCCTTGTGTTTTTTTCTTGACCTAGAAGATTCTTCCCCTTACTTGACCTCCTAAGAGAATATACCGGATATGTTTAGACACAGCAAGATTGCCACTTTCCCTGTGAGCCCATTGCTAACATTTCCAGAAAAGAAAATAGGTCCTGTTGGGTTTAAAAAAAAATTTTACACTAGCAATACATTTTACAGTGGCTTCACAGGTAAGTTTCCTTGCAAGAGTGTGAGATCTTCGGCAACCTGGTGTAGTATATTACACTCTTTGTGTGTGTATTTAAGACTGCCTAGAAAAATGTAAATACTTACTATTTTTTTATTATATTTTGTTAAATTAAACATTATTATTAAGAAGCGTCAAGTGATTTAAAAACATTCCGTCATCTACTCAGTCTTTAAACCTTACTAAGATTCTAAGGCGGTATATTTTTCCTATTATTGTGTAAAAGTTTTCCAACAACATAGGGGATAGAGAATTTTTACAACCACAGAATAACATTGTGATTCTTAAGATGCACTGTATTCAATGATTAAATTATACCAGTTTGAAGTGGAAAAGTTGATAAATATTAAATTGACAAGAATGCAAAACTACTCATGTATTGATTCTATGCATATTCATACAGATATTCCACACATTCAATATGTTAAATGTCTCTTCCTATTTTCATTCAATAGCTACAGACATAAGTTAGAGTCATACAGGAAGTGAAGGGAATTTATGTTATGCTAGAAAAGTAAATTTCATATGGATCATTTTCTCAAACTATACCAGTGTTTGTTTGGGACCAAAGGTGAATTTTGGTTTTTTCTTCCCCTGACACCTACCTCCAAGTAATTCTTTTGTTTCTCTGTTACCTTTTAATGTGCTGGCACACGTCATTAAATGATCAGACCATTTTGAATATTTGCCAGGAGGCGATGGCATTTGTTGACTTCTAGCATTCAGACAAAGATAGTTGCATTCACCTTCAGTTAAAATAATAACTACCATTTATTAAGGAGATGGTCAGAGCCAGATGCTTTGATAAACACGTTGCATGGATTAACTGTTTTAATCCTGGAAACAACATTAAAAACATCAGTATGATATCACTTCAACCCATGAGGAGACTGATGGTTTGAGTGGTTATAATGTAGATGTAACAAAGGCTCAAACTTGGTTTCTACAGGGTTTGTATGTCTCCAAAGACTTGCTCTTTTCATTGCATTATCACTCATGGAAAAAAAAAAAAAGAAGTTATTCAAAAAACAGCCCTTGCAAGCTATCTATGTTTAAGGCCTCTCTATTCGTTGAAATCTAGAGTGTGATCATGATGGGTGTGCTTCTGCTCAAATAAATTACTGAATGCCTAACACATCCACCTAGCCTGAGTCTCTCTATTGAGAGCTTGTATTGCTACACCCATCTGGTTAATAATCACACCCATCTTTTAGTACTATAGAAGGTCCAAGCATAAGAGGACTCTCTAAAGTTGTCACTCCAGGTAGGAAGTAAGAATGCAGAGTTAGCAAACAAAACCTATTATTTGTTAACAAACAAAATCTATTTCCTGAAGTTGTTGGAAGAGAATAATTGATGGATCAAAGCAACTGAAGGCTGACTAGCAACTGAGTAGCCGGTTTCAGATTACCTCCAAAGGTAAACAGTTATACAACTGGAAAAATTTATGAAGACACAGTTACTATACAGCAGATCCTGCAGGACTGCAAGTCTTAAGAGAAATGGAATAAGCTCCACGTTTACTGCAGCTTTTTGCCTGGGAGCATTTTCTAAACTATGATGCAGAGAAATAAAATACAAGAACAAAAAGCAATCTCAGAAGATGGAGAAAACAGAGAATGGAGTGTGGAACTGCTAAAGCAGCTAGAATTTGCAAGACATGGGAATGAAGAGGATTTCAAGATTTACTGTAAAGCTACTGTGCTATAGTATAAAACAACAATTAGGAGAGTGTGGTTATTGACATAAAGATAGAAAAATAGCTCAAAGGAATAGACCAGAGAATCCAGAGAGGGACTCACAAATATATGGCCAATTTTAATTTTAGACAATATCATAAACATGGCTAATTAATTTTAATTTTAGACAATAGCACCAAAAGAAATCAATGAGGAAAGAAAATTATTTTCAACAAATGGTGTTGTAACACTGGATATTTTATGGAAAAAAAATGAAGCTTAATTTCTAACTGGAACCAACAAAAAATTGTTAGAGATAAATCTTGACCTATACACAAGAGCTACAATTTTGAAGCTTTTAGAAGAAAACATGGGAGAATATATTTTTTAAACCGTGGTACGCGAAGATTTGTTATGACACAGAAGACATTGTTATGAATTAAACTGTGTCCCCCTTCCTAAAATTCATATGTTGAAGTCCTAATCCCCAATACCTCAGATTTTGACCTTATTTGAAAATAAAGTTTTTGCACATGTAATTAGTTAAATTAAGGTGAGGTCATTAGAGTGGGCACTAATCCAAAATTATTGATGTCCTTATATTAGGAGGAAATTTGGAAACTGACATGTTCAGAAGGACCATGTGAGGACAGAAAAAAGAGAGCCATTTATAAGGCAAGGAGAAAGTCCTCAGAAGAAATGAACCCTTTTGGTACCTTTATCTCAAATTTCTAACCTCCAGAACTGTGAGAAAATAAATTTCTCTTACTTGTATCACCCAACTTGTGACACTTTGTTATGGCAGCCCGAACAAACTAATACAGATACTAACCATAACAGGAAAAAATACCCTAAAATTATAAATTGGACCTCACATCAAAATTAAAAAAAATATTTTCTCAGCAAATGGCACCACGGAGAAAGTGAAAATGAAAGCAATAGAGTGTAAGAAAATATCTGTGACATACATATCATACATTTATCTCACAAAGGACTCATGTGCAAAATATATATAGAACTCTTACAAATCATAAAAATCAAATAAACCAATTTAAAAATGCACAAAAACCTTTAACATCTACTTTATGTAAAAAAAAAAAAAAATGGTTGTCGGAATTTGAAATACATAAATAAATACATGCTCAACATCAGTAATCATCATGAAATTGAAAGTTGAACCACAATGTGATACCATCCCACATTCACTAGAATTGCTAAAATTAAAAATACACACTCACACTGACTATATCCATTGCTGGGAAGGATATGGTAGAGGCATGTATCTCAAAAATTGCTAGTACATATTCAAATTAATGGAACTTCTTTTGAATAGTATTTTTCAGTTGCTAATGAAATTAATCATATGCTAAGCCTGTGACCCAACAATTTCAATCCTAGATTCACCAAGCCTATATCCTCAAAAAGAATCATATAAAATGAAATCAGCTTTATTCATAAGAACCTAACCTAGGAATTACCCATATGTCCATCCATGGGAGAATGGCTGGACAAGTTGTGGCATCTCAATGGAATACTATTCAACAATAAGAAAAACGAATTACTCATTTACACAAAAACATGGATGAATCTCAAAAGCACTATAAATTATGAAAGAAGCCAGACACAAAGGAGTACGTATTATGTGTCTCCACATATGTAAAGTTCAAAAATAGGCAAATATTTTGTAATGGGAACAGAAATTTGAATAGTTGTCGTCAATGCAGTGGTGGAGCTTTTGACTAGAAGGGGCACTGAGGGGTATGGAAATACATCAGCCCTAACATGTAAACATCTAGTATTAAAATTTAAAACATAAAATTAAATCATTTTGGTTAATACATTAAAAATTAAATAAAATTAGAAATGAACTGGGGTTGAGTATGTGAAGTTTAAAATTTCAAATGTGACAACTTCTCTATTTACTCCTGGGGGCATTTTATGGCAGAATGATTTTGATTTATCATATAGCTAAAAAATGACCTTTATATCCTCTTACTGAGCTGAAAACCCTTGTAACCTAGGCTGACCCAAAATATTATAATATTTGTAGAGCATGGTAAAACAGACTGTAGAAAAGTGATATATTTAGATAGTCTCTTTCTGTATACATTGGTTTATATGTTTATATCTATGTCTGTATCCACCTTTATCTATATATAACTTTCCATGATTTAGATAATCATGAGAATAAGATTGCAGAGTAAAGATAAAAGTTCCTTATAAATTTCTTTGGCATTGTTCAAATTAATATATTTTCTATTCTTAACACATTTTGGCTTTGAGTACAGCAATCTACCTATAGTAGTTCAGTGACTATTTCTTGATTAATTGGTTTTTCAGTATTGATTGTATGTGGACAGACTTAAATATGTGGCCTATTCATCACTTTAATAGTTTTTACCATCAAGTATGCATTTTAAAAATGATTTATCCATATGTACAGAATTCCTGTTTGTGGGTTTCTGGTGACAACAGGATGATTTTTCCAGACATGTTCAGTGACTCCAGAGTCTGCTGGATGCGTTTGTGGATGTTTAGCCATTTTTGTCACATACACTTGATGAAAATCTATAGAGAGTTAGATGAACTGGAAAATACTAAATATAAACTAACTTTTTGGATAAGTTTTGGTAGCAAAGCAAAGCTCAGGGATCACTCAGGGTTTCAGTTGGCAGGTGTTTGCTAAGGGTCATTTACATCTGACAAGATACAAACACCTGTTTCCACTTAAATCACTTAAAAGAAGGGTGTAAGAAGGTGAATTCTGCCATCTTCCTTAAACTTCTTAATGACTTCCAGGTGGTAAAAAAGAAACAGCCTAGAGTTTTATCAAAAATTGTCTGTGCTCTACTGAATTTTTCCACTTTAAAATTCCCAGTTCTCAAAAATTGGAATTAACTTTTCCAACATCTCTGTGGGGAAGGAAACTTTAAACTTTTGATGATTTCAAGGTCACCTCAGTGTTACTTTAAATGCTTATGCATTTTATGAGTAAAATACATCTATGGCTTTATTTTCAATGAACCTACTTATATGTGGCCTTCAGACTTTATTCTGATCAATAGAAAAGCTATTGGGCTTTATGCAGTAAACAAGAAATCCCATAGGAAGCTATTCACTGCTTCTATCATTTCTTCTGTCTGCTTTACTATCTAATAATTATAAAAAACAACTAGAAAAAGAACCCAAGGTCACAAAGTCCAAATTATTCATCTTATTGTTATATGAGAAAAATATTTAGTAGAAGAAAAATTTATACTTTAGGTATCTTGGCTCAGCCCCATCCTTATTATAGACCAGTGCTTCTGATATGCTATTCTGTGCTCCATTTCAAATATAAACACCCACTTCTGCACAAAATATTGAGTTCACTTAAACATATACACTTATATGTAATTTATATGTTCAGCTTATATATATACGTGCATTTCACTAAGGATCTGATGTTAATTTTTGTAAGAAAGACATCTTGCCTTGCCTAATTTTCACAAAATGAGAGGGAAATGAATGAACAAGGTTCCTCAAAAAGTTTAAAGTAATTTTTTCATAACTACTTAGTTCTTTAGTTTAAGCTTGTAGTATCTGTTCTAGAAGGAATCCTGGGTTTGGCAGCTAAGTATGTGTGTTTGGCGAGGGGTGCTGTGAACTGGAGGGGGTATGTCAAGGGTAGGAGCCATATTGGTCACTTTGAAGAAGCTGAGTTCATGTGTAGGAGACATTCAGAAAGAGCCCCTGTCTGATTTCCAAACATTATTGTTAGTACTGGTGTCTCTGAGGACCCTGGCCATTTCTCATAGCCACTAACTCTCAAATGAGCTTTCTCACTGTGGCTTTCCTGAACTTCTGACAACAGATTCAATGACAGATCCTTCCAGAGAGGAAAATGGAGGCATACTTGTCTTTCCAGTGGTGCAGCTTCACTCCCTCCCCCAACCTATCACATGGGTTGTTCTAGGATATGCTTTGATATCCATACTCTTAAAACAAGACTTTATTATTTCTGATAAAGGTTACAAATGGAATAACATGGGACAAGCTATTATTCCTTTCTCTGCCTGCTGTAGGATACATATTTGGCACACTATGCCATAGGTTCACTTATCCTCTGATGTAACAAGTACTTTAATGGCATGCACATTTCTACAGACAGATCATGTGAGTTTGATCAGCAATGGGTCCCCAAACACTATCTTAGAAGGCATAAAAGAGCCAGTCAGATCAGACTCAGAGTAGATCAGATGGCTTAGAGATGGAACTTACCCAATTTAGGAAATGGGTTTTGTCTTTGATACTCTACTTTATGAAACCAGAATTATGGGACTTTAAAATATTGACTAGAACTCAGACAACAGTTTGGAGATGATCTTTGGCCATGTACATTATCATTCTTTATGGGAAGACTCCATGGCCACCTTTGAAAATCTTGTTACTCATTCAGAGGCTAAAATTTTGAGTTTTGAACTCAGACATGGATTTAAGTCCACTTTTGCCTTTTTTCTCTTTTGTGAGTTCATTGAACTCCCTGTCCATTTCCACATCGGTAAAGAGGAATAAAGAAAAGGAATCTACATATTTGAATGGATGTATAGGTTAAATGAGATAAGGTTAAGTTTTAATTGTCATCTGCGTTATTCAGATTTGAATGATTTGATACAGAACTCTTTTTTTTTTTTTAATTTATTTATTTGTTTACTTTTGGCTGCATTGGGTCTTCGTTGGGTTGCGCGGGCTTCTCGTTGCAGTGGCTTCTCTTGTTGCGGAGCACGGGCTCTAGGCTCGAGGGCTTTAGTAGTTGTGGCTCGCGGGCTCTAGAGCACAGGCTCAGTTGTAGCACACGGGCTTAGTTGCTCCCCGGCATGTGGGATCTTCCCGGACCAGGGCTCGAACCCATGTCCCCCGCATTGGCAGGTGGATTCTTAACCACTGCGCCACCCGGGAAGACCTGATACAGAACTTCTAACTCACAGTTTGGTCATGCTGAGATGCTGATGTTTTTGAAATGCCTCAAGATCCCCAAATCCATATTCATACCCATACACATACACACGGACATTCACCAGGCACATGTTATCCTAAACGTGAGCATTCAAGGGTTAGCTTTTGTTCTTCTTTTATAACCCCAAATACAGATACATCTATGATACTATAAGATTAAATGAATAAAAATGCAGCATTTATTCATTCAACAAATATCTGAGTGCCTACTGAACTTTAGGATACTACTGCCGATAGAGTGCCTATTTTAATGAGTAAAATTATACAATAAATACATAAATAAAAATAATGTCATGTATTGTGAATGTTTAAGGGTAAAACAGAGTAATGTGATAGAGACTGTTTGAGAAAGTACTAATAATCGTTGCACCACAGCACTGAAGATATAAAACCCACTTGACAAGTCAGGTGTAGAGACACTGATATTTAAATTGATTCATGAAAGATGAGAAAGAGCCAGCTGTCTGAAAGAGGATTCTAGCCCAAAGAAATAACAATTAGAAGACACAGGCCCACATGAAAGAGGCCAGAATGGCAATAGAGATCAGGTAGGGTCACATGGGCTTCGGTAAAGCAATAAGTGTTACTATAGTAACAATGGGAAGTACTAGCAATGTATGTCTTAACATTATTTTACCTCTTGGCCATTTTTGAAAGCATCAACTTTTCCTTTCCTTTTCACAACACTTTGGGGAAAATTCTTTTTCACTACAGTATAATCCATGAGCAAATCTCTTGGGATCTACTCTTATAATATTCTGAAAAGATAACCAAACCTCTACCTTTACCAGCTTGGTCCAAACCATCATCATCTCATGCTTAAATCATACCCTGTCTTAGGTTACATCCCCAGTACACTGACTCTGAGATAGAGCTTCCCATGCAGGAAGTTTAGTAAAGACAGTCCTTGGAGTCAAGACCTGTGAAGGAGTAAAAAAGTGAGATCAGGTGGAATTGAACTGCTATTCAATCACAGAAAAGATTTCAGCTGATACTCCAGGGATCCCTGGAGCTGTGATATTTTCATAGTTGTCCCAACTTCAGGCAAGAGAACCAGGCTTTTACACGTTCCATAGTTAGCAGTGACTGTTATTAGAGGGGCCTCAGAGGGGGCTGCGTGACCTTAGGCAAGGTGATACTGAGGCTGATAGCAATCCCTGGAGAGAGATTCAGCTGGGAGCTCTTGGTCACAAACACTCCACACTTGGAGGAATGAGTGCCTTGTTCCGAAACCAGGATCCTGGTGGTATACCGCGACGTTCTCGTGATCCACTCGCTTCCAACAATACATTATGGGAAAAGTTCTTTCAGGATTCAGTTGGTCTCTTTTCCAGGGAAAATTAACAGGAGGAATGTTCGTGGGTGAACTTAGGGTCACGTGAAGTCCCAGGATCAGGCACTCTCCTTCTTCCTGGACCTAGTGGTAAATGAGGAACTATTTCTCAGTCGATGTCTAATCCCACACTGAGAATAACGTGTCGTAGCTTAAAATGCTGTGAGTTTACGTTGTGATTCTACTTTTGGGCTTCCGTAAACTCTACACTGGATCTTTTCCCACCACTACTATGGCAACTTGAACCACGGCCTGAATACCTTCAGAGCCCTGTATTGCTCGGTACCGGACTCAAAGCTGACAGCTTTTTGTGTCACTCACTAAATTGGTTAAAGCGATTGTCTCAAATGTGCAATATGCTTCTTCCAAGACCTGCAGAAAGTGAAAAAAAATTGAGTAATCTGAAGAGTTGTTGTAACTTTGAATTAGACCAACTGCGTAAAAATTTATAGTTGAAATGGATTAAAATAGTAAGGACTGTGATTTTGATAGGAAGTAGTTATGTGGAACTAAGGAGTGTGATACTGATGGGACATCAATTTATGAGAATGAATCTTAGGTTATTCTCCAAAATCTAGGATAATTTGTGTTGACTATGAATATATTCAAGATGATATATTTTAATCATATTTTAAATAATTTACAATACAGTCTGCTATTCATATCAGTGGATGTGGAAACATGTGGACACGAGGGCTGACTGTGTTCATTGTATTAGCCATTTTATTATATAAGGGACTAGAGCATCTGCGGATTTTGGTATCTGTGGGGACCAATACCCTGTGTGGATACTGAGGGACGACTGTATGTATTTTCAAGTACTATTGCAGGTTCCTCAAAAAAAGGGTATTTATATAACCATGGTGGGGCAAGGCCAGCCTAATCCTATGGGAGCCTCTAATAGCAATGACAATGAAATGAAATATAAAATGTGTGATTATGTAACTATGGTCTTGTAAGTATTTCCTTAATGGGAATAACATAGATACTTGAGCGCTGACATACCCCTCCAGCCCTCTAGACAACTGCTACCATATCTTCCCCCTTGCTATCCAAGTCCATACTCTAGAAATGTGGATTTCCTGCTTTCTTTTGCACTATGTTTCCAAACTATTCCTTTACATAGTCCAATCTTCTTTCCATCCAAAACATTTCATTAAAATAGTCCTTTCTAAAAACACTGAAGTGCATTTTCAGTCCTCATCTTACCTGGTCACTCAGAGGCATTCAACATTAGTCACCACTTCCTATTTCTTCAAGCAATGCTCCCTTATATTTTTGTGATATCAGACACTCATTTTACTTCTTTACTTACTTCATCACTTATTATACTCATTTTTTTCTTCTCTCTTTTTTAAAAAAAATTTATTTATATTGGACTATAGTTGATTTACAATGCTGTGTTAATTTCAAGTGTACAGCAAAGTGATTCAGTTATACATATACATATATCTATTTTTCAAATTCTTTTCCCATTTAGGTTATTACAGAATATTGAGCAGAGTTCCCTGTGCTATACAGTAGGTCCTTGTTGGTAGTCTGTTTTAAATATAGTAGTGTCTATACTCTCTTGATATCTCTTCTTTCTTTCTTTAGAATTTAAGTACAGTTAAATTCTAATTCTAATTTAGGCCCTCTTCATTTTATTCTGTAATTGTTTCCTACAAAATCTTATCTAAGCCTTAGGTTCACATATTCTTTCTCTGTTAATAATTCTATTTACTAGTCTCATTGGATATCTCACAATAATCTCAAACTCAACATGTCCAACAAATGTTGTTGATCCCTGATTTTTTTATACTTAAAAAAAAAAAGGTCCTTTTCAAATGTTTCTTGGCTCAGTAAATAGGACCACAATCAATTTAGCATGTCAAACAAATATGTAAAAGTCATTGTCTTAGTCACTTCTCTACCATAGACAGGGTGGTTTAAACAACAAACATTTATTTCTCAGAGTTCTGGAAACTGGGAAGTGTGCAGTCAAGGTGCTGGCAGATTAACTGTCTGGTGAGAGCCCAATTCCTAGTTCTTTCTGGTTTGCAGATGGCCATTTTGTTGTATCCTCCCATGGCAGAAAGAGAGATCATCCTTCTCCTGTCTCTTTTATAAAGGCACTAATCCCATTCCTGAAGGCTCCACCCTCATGACCTAATTACCTCTGAAAGTCTGATTAACCAAATACATTGGAGATTAGGGCTTCAAAAATGAATTTGGATGGTGGTGGGGAGACACACATTCAGTCCATAGCAGTCATCTTCAGTGCTTTACTCTCTCTGAAACAAACAGCCAAGCAAATAATAAAACAGTAAACTGCCTAGGTTCCCTTTATTCTGTCTATCAGATCCACCTCCTTGTATTCTTTTCCATATTCTTCATCATGGTTTCTAGACTATCATCATCTTACTGAACACCATAATGATCTCACTACTGGGCTCTTATGTTAACAGGACCACACTTTAAAGCCATTCTTTACAAGCAGGAAGAGTAATCTTTAAAATGCAAATGTGATCCTGTTGCTAGTACTAAAGAAAAAAACATATATTAGAAACAATGCAAAAAGAACAATGTATTACAAATCTATTAAGGAAGGATTAATTAGGTCCTCATAAACCTCCTGGATGGATTGTATTTTCTAGTCACATTGCATGACTAATGTGCCATGTGAACACAGTCATTCCTTCACTTGAGCACTGACCAGTGAGAGAGAAGATTTTTAGATGTTGGGAAGAACATTGGTTTGGAGGTGGAAAGGGCCAGGGACAATGGATTGGAAACAGGATGAATGGGCTATTCAAATTGTTACTTTTCATCTATCATACACAGTCCTGGTCAGATCATTACCCCCACTGGTTAATACAAAGGAACAAAACAGCAGACCCACCTAAGGATAGCTGTATAGTGGATGGTATGTGGAAGGTAGTATAGAGATCCAATTGCAAAGAACCCAAGTTGGGAGATTATGAGCATCAAACAATGACTTATGACTAAAGAAACAAAAACAGAAAAATCAGAATAGAAGGAACATTTTCAGTTTGATAAAGTTGGAATATAAAAAATATTACTGCAAGGATCATTTTAAATGTAGAGATGTTGATGAATTCCTGTTAAGTACTAAAAGAAGACAAGTTTGTCTGCATTAGTGCATTTATTAAGCATTAGTGCTTAATAAAGTACGAGAGATCCTTGGTTAAATAATGGAAAGTGGAGTGAAATAAATAAAAAAAAAAAAGGTTTAGAAGGGAAGAGACATTATTTTTTTTAATCACATAGATTCAGTACATAAAAATCAATAGCGTTCCTTTCTGCCAGTAATAATTAACAAGAAAATAAAGAGAAAATAGGAAACGATTTCAAATAACTATAAAATCTGTAGACTATCTTGGAAATTACCTAAAATAAACACATACAATTTTATGGAGAAAACAGTTAATGTTTATATATTTGTAAAGCAACATGTATAGATCTAAAAATGCAAAAAGTTTAACAAAAAGTGAGAAACTTGATGGTCTTTGTAATACAATAGCACTTATGTAAATTAAAGCATATATGCAAAAGAAGAGAATACCATTCAAGGATTCATATCTAAATAAATATAATGAAGGTGGATTTTAAAAGACTTGCTTTACACATTTGAGAGTAGTTGCATATAGGAGTAAGGGAATGGGATTGGAGATAAGGATTGAAAGAAAACTATACACTTAAAACATTTTTTAGTCATTCTCTGTTCTCAAAATGTTGGTTTTATTCTTTCTTAAGAATAAATAGGCCAGTGACACTTAAGCATGGGTCAGACAAACCTCTCTGTCTCTGTGTCTCTTTAGGATTCCACATTATTTGTTTTTTCAATGTTAGACTATCAGCTGGGTTTTTAAAAACCATCTCCATTATATAATAGGTCAATTTCAGATTCCTATTTATCAACTGCTTCAACATTTTGTCCAGATTTCCTTTTAGTTTGCTATCATGATGTTCTACATGTCTGAAAACAATATGAATAAAAGTTATTGCACATTTATAAAGTTATCTTTCTCACATACTAATTGATTCATGTACTTGCTTAACATTTTAATACTAAATGTTATATAAATGGAACCCTGGCGTGGTATTCAAAATGCTTTTGACCATACCTCTATGACAAAAAGGTATAAGTTATAAATTAATTATTAAATATGACAATAAAATAATAAAGTAGAAGAAATAGAAAATCAGGCATGTCAGAAAGATGATGACTGATTCAGATTCAATAAGTATGTATTTATTGGTATATGTATATAAAATATTTTGTCTCACCTTATTTAAATCTCTTAAAATTCTCTTTAATATAAGCTTTATTAATTTTATTCCTTATATAAGAGGCTCAGAGAAGCTGAGTTAACTGTCTATATATGGATTTTTTAACTTGGAGTCAGAATTTAAACTCAAGAGCTCTAAATTTCAAGTTCATAGGTTTTGAACAGGTTACCTCTTAAAATAATGAAGAATACTGAAATATGTCATCTTAACTTAAGCATAATTTGAATAATAAGAGGTCACGTATGTATTTATTATTGAAAGCCACTAATTCGGATTATATGGAGAAACAAACTGAAAAGTTCAAAGAAGAGTTTTTATATGACTTCCTATAGAATAAGAAATTGGACAATGATTTCTTTCCATATAAAAATTTAAATATTAAGTGAAATGAAATTAAATAGAATAACCTTTACTGTTTAAAAGAATCTCTTTGAAATATTTATTCTCTCTCTCTAGACTGAACAGCCTTAAGTAGAAACAAAAATGAAGGCAGATAAGTATGGTGGACCGTAGGCAGGCTAACCACAGTGGCACCTTTAACTGATACAATGACTCAATAAAATATAAAATGTGTGATTATACGATTGTGCCCCTGTAAATATTTCCATACATGAGAAATAGTGTAGACCCTTGAGTATTGACATATCCCTGCAACCGTCTAGCCAGGTGTGGTCTAAAAAGCGAAAGGTAAGAGTCTGTACTTCTGAGCTCCCTCATCTGTGAATAAGAGTTCCATGAGGGCTGCTTAGACCAGAGAAGACTGAATGTGCTTTTATGAAGAATGAGGGAAAACAGCAGTGAGCCACATCCACTTCTGTTAAACTTAATATTATGCAAATCTTTTGCACTTCTTGTCTGCTATGCTGACAATAAACCGAAATGAAGACAGTTTGTTTTTCTTTCTAGTCCTTAACACTGGAAGAGCCTGAGACTGAGCTGGCATACCTATATCATATTTGGTTTCAGGACCTGTCAATCCCTGCCTTAGTGACTTCCTGTGTTTGATAATTAAAAGTCTCATGCTGCCTCTTAGATTATCCAAAAAATCTATTTTGGTTTTCTGCTGAGATCTGCCCTAACTGAATAGCCTCCCATATCTGCACACCTTTGTTCCTTTTCATTTGCATTGAAATGGGCCTGCGTCATGTCCCAAATCCCTTATGGTCCCTCTGTGTGCAGTCAATTACACTGAAGAAGCTAATTTGTGCTAAGTTTTTAATGGTCCATTTTACTGCCCTTCTGAGAATTCATATTTATCTACAATACCAATCCCAAGTAATATGGTCAACCTGAAAGAATTACAGTATCATTGGAGGATAAGACTAACAAAAGCATTTCACAGAATGAACCACACTTACTTACCCTTCTAAATCTCTGAAAATGGTGGAGAGGAGAGGCATTTATAGGGAGTGTTTCAAAAGAAAGTTGTTGATATAATTGTTGCTACTAGATCACTAAAGATAATAATTGCTCAGAGAATTCACAATCCAATCAAGTTCTCATCTATTCCAGGATCTTACTATCAGTCTGAATGCATTGATTCCTCTCATTTCAACACACATAACATGACCCTTCAGGCCTCTGTGCCTCTTCATAGACTACTCCCTCTGCTTGCCATGTCCTTTCTATTTCTTGTGAAATCGTGTTCATTCTTTAAGACCCAGTAAAAATATATCACCTCCTCTTTAAAACACCCTCTATTGTTCTCAGGAAATCTTAATTTCTGTCTGCTTGTTTTTCTTATAATCTGGTCCACAAGGTAAATACAGGAGTTATCACATTATATAACAGTTATCTGATGATTTTTTTTGCCCCTAGACCAAAACTATTCGGATTAGTTGCAAGCATTCCATGTGCAACTTTGTATTTTTTTTTTCAGGGTTTAGCATGGTGCCTGAACCATAATATAGGGAAGCGAATGAATGAATGAATGAACATGAGACCTCACAAAAATGTAAAATTATGAGGAAAAATAGGGGAAGGAGCTTCTAGCAGTTACAATAACAGATTACTGTGATGGATAATTTTACGTGTACTACTTGACAAGGCCATAGGGTGCCCAGATATTTAATTAAACATTTCTAGGTATGTCTGTGAAGATGTTTCCAGATGAGGTTAGCATTTGAATTGGTAAACTGAGTAAAGTAGAATTGCCTTCCCATTATGGGTGAGTATCATCCAATCTGTTGAGGGCTTGAATAAAACAAAAAACACTGAGGAAGGGAGAATTTGCTTTCTCTGTCTGGCTGCTGAGCTGGCCACTGGCCGTCTCCTGCCCTTAGACTGTGACTTCAGACTTGGACTAGAGCTTACATCATGATTCTCCCAGTCCTCAGGTCTTTGGATTTAGACTCAAACTACACCACTGGCTTTCCTAGGTCTCCAGCTTGCAATTGGAAGATTCTGGGACTTCTCAGCCTCCATAATCAAGTGACCAATTCCTTATAATAAATCTCATTCATTCTCTCTCTCTCCATATCTCTATATCTCTTTATCTATCTATCTATTGATCTATCTCCTATCTATCTATCTCCTATCTATCTATCTATCTATCATCTATCTATCAATCTCCTATCTATCTATCATCTATCTATCTCCTATCTATCTGTCTATCTATCTATCATCTATCTATCTATCTCCTATCTATCTATCTATCTATCTATCATCTATCTATCTATCTCCTATCTGTCTATCTATCTATCATCTATCTATCTCCGATCTGTCTATCTATCATCTATCTATCTCCTATCTATCTGTCTATCTATCTATCATCTATCTATCTATCTATCTCCTATCTATCTATCTATCTATCTATCTATCTATCTATCTATCTATCTATCATCTATCTATCTCCTATCTATCTGTCTATCTATCTATCTCCTATTGGTTCTGTTTCTTTGGAAAATGCTGTTTGATACAGTTACTGTCTTAGTCAATTTGGACTGCTATAACAAAAAAACATATACTTGGTGGCTTAAACAACAAACATTTACCTATATTTTTGGAGGCTAGGAAGTCCAAGATCAAGGTGTTAGCAGACTTGGTGTCTGGTGAGAGCCCTTTTCCTAATTTGCACAGCCTCCTTGCTGTATCCTGACATAGGGGAGACAGAGGGGATTCTGATCTCTTCCTCTTCTTATAAGGACACAAATCCCTTCATGGGGGCACCACCCTTATCTTCTCATCTAAACCTAATTTCCTCCCCAAGACCCCAGCACTATCACACTGGGGATCAGGGCTTCAATATACGAATTTGGGGTGGAAACAAACATTTGGTCTACAGCGGGTACATAAGAAAAACATCCTATTTCTGCCATAGGGGTATTATAAATACCAGCATTAAACCTGTTCATAAATTATGAAGTTAGGTTAAGAAATTGCCCTGAGCCCAGTCTTGTGGACTCCTGTGATTTGATGACGATGACCTCAGTTCAGTATTCTGACTGCATTTTTCAACAAAAGAGGATGGCAATTTCCTTTACGTACATTTTCATATGAGTGAAGATGAGAGAGAAGTTTGTAAGTCTAGTTGCTCTTAATTTATGTCTCACTCATTTATGTCTCAGCAGTAAATTTGGAGCAGTTTTGGCTTCAAAGAAACTTGAGCACAAAAATTTGTTAAAAACTAATATCAGTCCCTAAGTCAACAAGCTACCAGGTTGTAGGTAACTTCATGATGTATTTTGTCTCCAGCCAATGATGTTAGTCTTTTTCAGATTTTTTTGCTTTTTTAAATTCACTTTTGATCAGATAATGCTCTTGCACTTTTTTCATTTTGTGAACATCTGCTGCTTAATTATTCCCATTTTTATTATTACTTCAGTTACTTCAAGAGAAGACAAGGTATTTTCATTGTAACTAGGGAGCTATCATTATCCACATGTAGGTATAAAATAAGATTGTATTAAAATCTGGGAGCAAGTTTAAAGGGGAGACATTATCTGCTATAAAATTTAGAATTTTTTGTATCATATAACATATTAAGCTTAAGTTAGTATCATTGAGAAGGATGTGTATGGCTTAGTGGGTGTAGCTCAAATTAAATAACAAAATAAACGCAAAATATAATTGTTGTACTACCTATTTACAATATATTACAAAATCTATAAAGTTACCCATATTCTTAGCGGTGAAAGTCTTTTCATTCCAAGATGTGTTGTAGTCCGTAAGAATAAAATCATGCTGAAGATACAAAGCGCTTTAGAATACTGTTTCAATATAAGATATTTGAACGGAATCACTATGATAAAATATTCAAAATTTGTTTTCCAGTTTTAAAGTTACATTTTAAATTATTATTCTCTATTAGTCTAATTAAGCATGGCACATTAAGGACCTAAATTCATAACAATTATGAATTTGGCTTTTAAAAAGTACATGAAATTCTTTGTTATCTCTCTAATTGCATACTGCAGGCTTCTGTTAAACTTTTAAAAATTCAAACAAATGTATACTAAGAATATGTGCAGTATCCAAATCAGTCAGCTATTTAATTTTCTCTGAACAGAATTTCTCAACCATGGGAGCTAGACATCTTGCTAATGATGCAGTTTATCTGCAGAATACAAATAAATGGCTTTTAGGATTGTGGTGACCCTCAGGAATGATATTTTTGATGATCACATACATGCTAGGAATTTCTCTTCTTCTCTCCTTTCTCTGCCCATGAGTAAGCACAGCTGTGGTTATTAAAATATTGGGGAAAAATAATGCCCTAATACTAGCCCTGTTAATCCCAGGAATTAAGTAAGGCTTGCTTTGCAATAAACCCAGCTGCTAGGGAGTCACAAAGCACAGTTCTCTTTCCAGATTTCCTGTCAGTGACAAGGAGACTGAAATAAATGAATAGTGTATTTGCCATTCCAGTTTTCCAAATACAAGAGATATTTTCAAATTTTTCTCTATTCTTTGGAAACAGTATATTGTTCCAAGTTGACTTATATTCTATGCATCTATGTTCCTGACACACACGTGTAGGTTTTCATTATTTTGTAAAGAGATGATAATGTAGATATAAAATGCTTAAGCAGCTACAACCCCTTGAATATCTGCAGCTAGGGATTGGATTGTTTGCTTAATGGCAGGAAGTATCATTGTGTCTGTTTGTCCAGGAGTAGGAGACAGGAATTTAAAAACTCCTTTTGAGGCAAGAAATAGATGGGCTCCAGGCTAGACATTTACAACTGGCTTCCTGTTCACACTTCCTGGGGTGAGAAGAAGATGGCCTTCAGGCTGGTCATTCATTACCAGCCTCCTGTTTACATTTTGTGAAGCAAGAGACAAATGGGCTCCAGGACTACATAGTTATGACCGGACTCCTGTCTATATTTTGAGGTCTGCACCTCGATATAAAAACCAGCAACAGAAATAGGGTAAATAACAGGACATTGGACATTTTTATGGCAGGGACAGAGTGGGACTAAACCCTGTTAGAAGATCAAGAGGTCATACATTTCCCGTCCTTGGGGCAAGGGAGACATTGCACATGCGGAGAAAGGCTCCTTGGGGGTCAAAAAGGAGGGCCCCCCCCCATAATATGTGATGCTAAGGCTGTCCCATAGGCCTCTGGGCTGTAATCCTTCTTGGAAAAAAGTTGCACACGCATGTTTGGGAGGGTCCTAGGGCAGGTCAGATGTGGAAAAAGAAACCGGATAATTGGCCAAAGGTAAACAAAGACCTGGAAGAACTGCCCTGTATATAAATGATTTAAGTGCCTCTTTACTGCGCTGCTCCTCATTAGGGAAGACACCCACACCCTTGCTCTCCGGGTGGGCATCTCTGCCTTGCTTCTGTCTTGACTAAATAAACTGTTTCTCTGTGTGCTCTCCCACTTGTTGTTGCGCTATGTCTCTAATAATAAACTTTGTACCTGTTTTTACAGTTTTGCCTCTGTGAGACACGCATTTTTCACTGGGGACAAGAGCCAGGGGGTGTGGTGGCTAGGATTCCTGGTTTTCATCCAGGATCCCCAGCTTCAGTTCCTGGGCAGGGAATTAAGATCTTGCTTCACGCCACCACTCCCTGCTGCCCCTCTGAGATCACTTTCACCATGAAGCTAATTGGAAATAGCTTTTATTGTCAATACAAAATAGTAGAATATTCTACTTGTAAAAAGTTGACCATCACCTCTCAAGTTGGGCAAGACAGGCAAAATCATAGCATGGTGAAGTTTAAGGAAGTATTATGAGTTAAAATATAAAAATCAGAGAAGTTGGGATGACATATTTTCCCCTAATCCTCCAGCTAAGTACAGCTAAATATCCCTGGACATTTCATATAAAACAAATATTAGGATGCTCTGAAAATGGGAACAAGAAGGCAGCCAGATTAGGGATCTCATTTGCCATAGGAATGACATGGTCATCAGTTCCCTGGGCTTTCATTCTGTTTTGTATATTCCACACTTGAAGCTGAAGAAGGTAGCAATTCAGAAACACCAACGGGGCAGGCAAAACAAAGACAGAAGAAAAACAGCTCCAACAAAAGGCTATTTCTTCCAGCCCTAGGACTGGGAATAAAGCAGAGATATCTGTTCTCACCACTCTTATTCATTATAGTGTTGGAAGTTCTGCTGAGTGCAGTAAAGCAAGAATAGGGCAGGATTAGTAAATAAAAGGCATACAGTTAGAAAAGGAGAAATAAAACTCTCCTTGTTTGTGAATAGCATGATTATCTATGTAGAAAATCCCAACGAAGCTACCGAAAAAAAAAAAGAATCCTAGAACTAATAAGTGAATTCATCAGTGTTGCAAGATGCAAGACAAGTCTTGAAAATCCATTGTACTTTTATATATTACTATTAAACACATGGACACAGAAATAATTACAAATACAATATTATTTACAGCTGCTTAAAAAGAATAAGTTACTTAGGTATAAATAAAATACTTAGGTAGCAGTCTAACAAAACATGTACAAGGTCTCATATGTAAAAAACTGCAAAATGCTGACCTAAATAGATGGAGAGACAGATTGTGTTCATGGAATGGAAGACTCAACATAGTAAAGATGTCGATTCTCCCCAAATTTATATGCAGGTTTGACAAATTCCTGTCAAAATTCCGGCAGGATTTTTTGTAGATATTGATTAAAATATTCTGAAATGTATTTGAAAATGCAAAATAACTATAATAGTTAAAATAACTTGGAAAAACAAGAATAAATTTGGAGAAATGAGTCTACCTAATTTCAAGACTTTTTTATAACTACAATATTCAAGACTATGTAATACTGTAGGAATGATAGACCTATAGATAATGAAACAGAATAGGGAAACCAAAGATAGATGCATACGAATATAATAGATTTTTGACAAAGGTGAAAAAATAATTAAATGGAGGAAAGATAGTGTTTTTTAAAAATGGGGCTAGAGTAATTGGTTATTCATAGGCAAAACAAAAAAAAAAAACAAAACCCCAAAACCCTCAAAACCTCAACGTAAGTCTCACACCTAATGCAAAAGTTAACTCAAAGTGGATCATAATTTAAGCATAAAATGTAAAATTATAAAACTTTTAGAAAAAAATAATCTCAGGAGAAACTTACCAGGATCTAGGGTAAAGCAAAGCCCTGACACCAAAAGCAGGATCCGTAAGTTGAAAGGTTGATAAATCAGATTTAATCAAATTAAAAACTTTTTATCTGTGAAATGCTCTGCTGTTAAGAAAATTTAGAAAATAAAAACAAAAACAAAACAGTTGTAAACAGTTAAACAGAGGGGAAGTGTTATTAATTTTGGATACTACTAAGTTTGCATATTAAATTTTGAAGGCTAAGCACAAAAAGAATAGACGTAACTTCCAAAATAGAAGAGAAAAATTTGAGAATAGAGAAAAATAAAAACTGACGACATATTTAAAGATCATGTAAAAGTCAAAATGGAGTAACCCTGGTTCAGGCAACCAAAATGGAGCCAGGTGGCCATGGAGGATGTGGTTTCAGACAGGTTCCTGAATCACTGAGGAACTTGAATTTTCTCTGAACTGTATCAAACTCTAGGACACCACCAGGGGTTTTCAAAACTGCATCTGTTGGCAGCTGTTAGCTGCAACCTTGTAGTTTCAAAGCCCCCTTCCCCCTACATATGCAACCATGTAATCATTTCAGACCCTAACCAATCCTTGCTTAACAAGCACCCTTTCTTCTTGCCAACTCCAATCCTAATTCTTGACAGTTTATGGTGCAATCTTGTGGCTTTTTCCTTCATAAGCCTCCTCCAGTTCGCAGTCCGGCAGAACACAATTCAAATGCTTCTTGAATCTGTGTCTCCCAGGCTGCAGTCCTAACAAACCTCAAATAAATGCCTCTTTATTTCCATCAGGTCTCCATTTCTGAAATTTTGGATAACAAAACACTCAAGCCAAAGAAAGCAGATGGTAGAAATAACCCCAAATACATGATTAGTCATAATAAGTGCAAATGTACTCAACTCTCCAGTTAAAAGGTTGAAATGGACAGATTTAGAAACAAGCCAACAAAACAGCCAGCTCTCAGCTTTTAACAAGAAACAAAATTGAAGTAGTAAGGACACAGAAATTTTGAAATAAAAAGATGGAAAAGTGATATATTTGGCAACTATTAACTGGAAGAAAGCTGGTATAGATTGAAAACAAAACACCAAAAAAGAAAAAAATTTGGAGGCAAAATGCATTTCCAGACACGAAGAGGGTCATTACATAATGGAAAAATTTCAATTTAATAGAAGCTGCAACAATTTAAATAGCATATACATAATCATATAACCTCAAAGTATTATGAAAAAAAATTTGACAGAATTATAAAGACAAATTAAAAAATACCCCAACATAGTAACAATTCAATACCAGCTTCGGTAGTAGAACAAAGGAAAAGGAATAGTAAGAACATAAAATATTAGAACAAAATAATTAATAACTTTGGTCTAGTGGATACGTATTTTATAGTACTTTGTGTCACAAATGGAGAAAAAAAAGTTCCAAGAACTACTAAAATAATAAATAAATAAACAAACAAGTGAACCATACACTTGACCAGAAAACAAGAGTCAAAGAAAAAATCTAAAGATTCCTATTATTGATTGCTATCATTAAAAATCACATTGTCTGACCAAAATACAAATAAATTAGAAATAAGTAATAATAGTAACAATAATAATAACCCCCTTAAAAGCATTATACATATGGACACTATAAATCATAATAGTAATTAACTTGTATGAAAAGCAAAAAGAAATTCTATGAAATTAGAACCACTAAGAAATGGGAGATAAAAATAT
Organism: Balaenoptera physalus; assembly: GCF_965194825.1. Taxonomy (NCBI): domain Eukaryota; kingdom Metazoa; phylum Chordata; class Mammalia; order Artiodactyla; family Balaenopteridae; genus Balaenoptera; species Balaenoptera physalus. The sequence goes on along the minus strand of NC_138887.1, from coordinate 114,861,253 downwards.
TAAAGCTTGTGAAATAAATCTATAGCAGGAAAATGATAACATCCAATTCTTAGAGTAGAAAAGAAAGGCTAAAAATACCTATTTTTAGATAGAAATAAAGCAATAGAAAAAGTCAAAAACAGGAGGAAATAATACAAATAAAATCAGAAATATATTTAATAATATAAGTAAACAAAGAGGCAATAGGAAAGACGAACCCACCCAAAATGGGTTATTTGAAGAAACTAATGAAATTGTAAAACCTCTGGTGGCACTGCTTAAAAAAGAAACAGAGTTATAGAGGACAAATAAATAATATTAGAAGTAAAATAGTACGTAATTGTAGCAAATAGAGTAGTAGCCTGAGCAGAATAGGATTCAGATATGTAATGATTAAAGATGAGGCTATTAGCACAAGTTTGGATATTCAGAGATAATAAAGAGGTCATGCAGAAGAGTGAAGGGATAATTACAGGAATAAAATCCTTAAGTAGTCTGTCTTTTTTATTATAATGAGATAATTTACAAACAAAAGAATTCTAAAATGTGTACCTTTCCACCAATCACAGAAAGCATTATTTAACTCAGATAACAGCAGGTTATTTTGAACCTCAGTACAAATGATTGGGACAAATTTAATCTTCCTCAATGAGAGCAAGTAACTGGGTCTCAGATTATTAGTTAATTTTATTTTATTGTTGTTATATTTTCACCTGCGTATTAACTTTATGTGAACAATTTATTTGTATTTATCTATCAGAAATTTATCAGTTAGTTAATGTAAATTGATCTAGACTATATGCCTTTATTAACATAGTAAAACCGCTTATATATTGAGTACATTGCGTTGGAAGATAATTTAGGAAAAGCAGAATTAACATGTTAATATTATTAGGCAATATGGAAGCAGGATCAAGTACTGCTTGAAGAAAGTTTTAAAGAAAACTTATGTGGTGCTTCAGAATGTTTCAATGGCTAATATTCCCTTTTCAGGGTTGATAGCTGCAGTTTGTAAATAGGCCGCAGATAATTACTGTTTTCTTTTTAACTCTCCAGTTTATCATGTTTATTATGGGCCCTTGTCAATGTGGATATGGAAAACAAGAGAGATTTATTAATAAGAATAGTCGCTTGAAGGTATGAGGATTTATAGAAGAGGAATTTAAATGATATATTGAAAAAAACTTTGGGAGGAAATTGTATACTTATGCTAAAGTTATCTTTTTCTTCTTTCTTTCTATTTATCTTCAAAGTAGGTTTCCACAATATTTGTCTTGCAAATAGATTCTACCAAATTAATCTATGACATTGATCCCATGGGGGAAGAATAACATTTGAAGCCTTAAGGATTCTGAGATCACTTCACCTATCTGGAAATCATATCTAGAAACCACAACAAAGGAAAACAGAGAAGTTTAATAAATACATGTCATAGTGTTTCATTATCTCACCCATAAGACTAAAAATCAGTAGATCCTCATTCCAAAACTATTTGTATACAATTCTCATAAGCTTGAACATAAAAATGTACATAGCTATAACAAGTTATAATGGATTTGAGAGACAGTTAAGAGATAAAAGAACAATAAGTGACAGCAAAGATCCTGAAGGTAAGGAATTATAAACCATAAGAGTAGTCAATTAACTCCAAAGTGTAGCTTTTCCAGAATCAGTGGCAAGGATTGTATTCAGAGTCTCAAACGTGTCATTAAATTATCTCAACCATTACCATGACTGAAGTTTATAAAGAAACTGAATCATCATATATGAAATTATGTATACTAAATATGTTGAATTTATTTAGAAAACCAAATGCTATCAGTGTCAAAATAGAACATTTTTTCTCCATATTTTAAGACAATACCTATGTATCCATGTCTTTCTTTTTCTCTCCTTCTTTCCTTCCTCCTTCCCTCCCTCCCTCTCTTCCTTACTGCCTGCCTTCCTTTCTTCCCTCCTTCCTTCTTCCCTCCCTCCCTCTTTCTTTCATCCTAGTTTCTATAAAACATTGGCATATTGATAGCTAGATGCCTGTTTTACTTCTCAAATTAACACCACCTGTAAGAGCCATTAATCTAATCATTACTTCCTGTCCCAGCTAATTATAAATGCTGTTGAACAAGACTTGACCTAGCATTGATCCTTACACGTCTTATTAGAGATTTCCTTAAAATGCAGTGTGTTGCCATTCATCATTAAATTTGCATATGAATTATCCTTTGCATTTCATTTCATGCTACAGTGCTCAGTTCCAAGCTGATCCTTGGACTAGATTTTCCTCTTGACTCAGTCAACTTTTCAGGGAGCAGATCTGCTTCATAGTCACAGGTTGTACCTTTCTCTCCAGTTGTAAATATGTTCCTATGTGGACACATAAACTTCTGGGGACATTTTTTTAAAAAGTTAGTTCCAAGTGATCATAACCCCCTAAAATGAAAAATTAATATTTAATATATTTGTACCATAGGGTTCATTCATTTCTTAAAACATTAAAATCCTGAATGTAATAATACATAAATCCTCAGCAGTAAAGTGTATCTGTTAAGAACACTCACTTTTCAGCTAGACTGCCTTTGTTTGAATACTGAAATATATGCCACTTATTAATAGGTGAAGTTTATTTAACCTTATCTTTACAAATGAATTTTCTTATAGAGATAATGTAGCACCTACTACATAGAATTGTTGCAAGGATCAAATGAGTTAGTGTATATAACACTCTTACAAAAGTGACTAGCTCATAGCATTATAGAAATGTTTGCCATTATTATTATTATTGTTATTATTACAACAAGGAACAAAATGGTACCTTAATCATGTTTTTCAAATATCAAAATTATATCATTTGAAGATTGATACAACGGCTCTCTGTTCCAATTGTCTGGATTTATAATCTCAACATTTCCAAAAAGGTCTTATTCTAAAATGAATAATAAGATCATAACAAAGGCAATCTTAAAAACTATCTTTAAAACTATATTTAAATATAATGTTTTAAGGCAAACATAATTAAGTCACAATTTCCATTTTTACTCTATTATTTAGCTTTTTATTCTCATTATGAAGTCTTTTATCCTTGATTACAAAAGGATAAAATCCTTCCTAATTTACTGGGAGTCAAAAAACTTAGTCATTTATTTTCTACTCAAGTGTCAGCTTTGTTGATTGAAATCCTTTCTGCTTATGTCTAAATCGCTAGATACGTTTTGTTTTTTTTCAGTCCTTCTGGTAGTCTGTGAAAAAAATAAAATGCCTGTGTGGGGATAATGAGAAGTGAGAAATGGTGAATAAAGCATGCCCATCAAGGAATAAGTGTAGGAAGCATAAGAAAAAGGAGACACAAGTGGTTCAGGAGAAGGAACACTGAGAGTGGCAGATTGCTTAAATGTGCCAGTTGCTATGTCATGTGCTACAAATATCTCTGCACATTTATTCCCTAGAACAAGTATAAAAGTTAGCAACGATGGAGTTAAAAACTCCATTTTATACCAGAGGAAACTGAGGCATAGAGAATTCAAATGCATTGCCCAAGACTACACAGCTATTAAGTGGTGGGGGCCAGAGTTCAAACTCAGTTCAAGAATTTGTGCTCTTAACCACTAAGTGCTCTTTCTCTACGTGCAGAATCTTCTCAATATCCTTGTTCTGATATTTGTTTTTCCCCTGAAAAAGTACACAAGAACCTTTTACCTGCAAAGCATAGTGATCAGAACAAATAAATGCTGGTTGCTGTAACAGGCAAGTCTAAACACACACACACACACACACACACAGAGTGATATAACTAAATAATTTTATTTATTGCTCAAGTCCCACTCTGATGTGATGTCGCTGGCTGGATGGTGCTCATCTAAGTAGAAAATCAGATGACAAGGCTTCTTCCATATTGTGATCAGGCCGTTTTCAATTTATAACTGTCACAGTTGCTCTAGGATTTGTCTATATGCCAGGTACTCTGAAACAGAAAAGAATATGTAGGATAACATATTTTCATCAGTATAGTATGGCCTAAAAGTAACACAGGTCTTTGGCTGAAGCTCAGCACATAAGTCCTCCTAATTTCAAAGGAAGCAAGAGAAATAAGGTAACTGAATGCTCATAAGGAAGAAGTGGCTGTTCTGTTGACTATTTAGCTTTCTCTACAACTAGGAATATTAATATTCTATGACTTTTTTTCAATTAGAGAACGATTTTTGAGGTTTATCTTCATTGTTCGATTATCTACAGATCTATCTACCTAATTATCTATAATTCCATTTATTTATCATGTGCTTATTGGTTCATTTCGTATGGTTGTAATTAGGCCATTCTCTTAATTCATAAACTGACAGATTGGTCCAGGCTTGTTAATAGCAGGGAATTTGTTATGACAGAGTAAGAGCAAGCCATGGGAAGTACTGTTTACAAATTCGTAGAAGAGTACTCTCCATTTATATACCTCTCTTCGTACACCTTTCTAAAGATATAACTCGCTTCTTCAACTTTCTGACAATTTAAAAAACCTGAAGTGACGAGATGCTCATTATTTCATTGTGCTATCACTGGTGCATTTCCACTCGTACAGTTCAGCCTCTCTCTGATGTTTGTTCCTAATTCTGTGCTTATTCTTGTTCCTCACCATTACTTATGGGGATAATACCTACTCACAAAGGACTTCAGCCCACACCCCAGGGGAGAAGTTTGTAGAAGGGCATGAAATTAGGGGGCAGAGATCACTGGGTACTATTTTAGAGGACTGCCCCACTTTTAAAACATTCACTAAACTTTTTAATACTATAAACCATGCTTGCTAGAAGAAAATTCAGGAAAAAATATGCTATGTTTTGGTGATGAATCATATAGTTTGATATGCTTCAATCTGAATTCTCCAAGTTAACCATAAACTCTTTGCACAACTCTAAATCTTAATATGTCCTCCCAACACATACAGAGGAATATTTTCTTTGAAAGAAGTTGCAGAAATTTTGTGATTTCCCCTGACATTGATTTACTACTTTTTATTTCCATTGACATCTTTTTTAAAAATTTTTATACAGCAGGTTCTTATTAGTTATCTATTTTATACATATTAGTGTATACATGTCAATCCCAATTTCCCAATTCATCCCACCACCACCACTCCACCCCCACTTACCCCCTTTGGTGTCCACACATTTGTTCTCTACATCTGTGTCTCTATTTCTGCCTTGCAAACCGGTTCATCTGTACCATTTTCCACTGACATCTTGTAGCTTACTTTTTTTCCTCTCTTTTATTGCCAGTGTTTCTCTTCATTATTTGAAAATTCCAAAGTGACCTTGCTTTGATCTTTCTTTCTGGACTGAAAATATTCTCTTGTCTTCAGGGTGTTCATCTTAATGCGTATTTTCATGTACAAAAGATTACACTTTCAGGGACTTCATGGAGTATATGAACTTGATGACTGCCATTGGCATTTAGGGGCATTTGTTTAGGGAGATAAAGAAATACGTTATGAAATAACAATAATATCGTGGTTCTTAATGGTCATTCAGGAATGCCTGCATTCTCATATTAAAGGAAAACTCAAAAGATAACATAAATGGTACGGAGTCTTCCTTAAACACTATATTATACCACTTGGAATATTTCTTAGTTCTTTTTTCCCTCAAAATGTGGAATATTTTTCTTTTGAAGTGAATTATAATGAGTTCAGCATAATACTTTCCATTTTTCTTAATTTATTTTAACTAACAATCAACTGATTGAAGTATTACATACAGCCTATTTTAATACTACCACAAGGCAAGCACATATCATATACATTACATGACACTTAAAGAGCAAACGTCACTCTAATACAGAATATTTTAACTAAAATTAGGAAACATCACTCCTTCCTAAGAGATCTGGCAATTCCTTATATTTGAAAGCAAATTAGGAGAACATTAAAATGAATGCTAGTGGTATAGGTTTACAGCAATGTTAATTTGTTCCATGATTAAGAAAAAAATTTGACTCCACATTATAGCTAATTTATATAAAGTAATGGTGTCTAATATATTATTTAATATATGTGGCATGGATCAAAAACTATTTTTAAGTCCTCTGTCCTCTGTCTTTATATATCCTGTGATGCAGTTCACCAAAAAAAAAAAAAAAAAAAAAAAAGGAGATTTGCTTTTATATCCCTGAAAGAATAATTAATTCTTAGTGTCAGAGTGGATTGTAAACATCATGTAATCTAACCAGCTGGGGGCCAACCACGTGACAGAAACCACACAATAATTGTAACAGGCCAAGTTTAAAACAAAGAATTAAATAATTCAAATAATGTGGGGTTGATCTTAGTTATTGCTGTCCTGAAAAAGAAATGATAATTATGTTAAGTGATAGAGGTCACTATCTATCTATCACTGTAATTGCAATCATATTACAATATATAAATATATTAATTCAACATGCTGTACACCTTAAATGTACACATTACATGTCAAATATATTTCAATAAAATTTTTAGTTAAAAAAATGGAGGGGGTTGAGTTAAAGCAACAAGACAATAAAATAGATTGCATAAAATATGGGGAAAAGAGATAGATAATATAATTGTTCTTTGCAAAAAATATTAAAGACAATGTAGAACTACTAGTATTAATATGGAATTTTGGGAAGCTAGCTTGATATAAAATAAATAGGCAAGAATCCATTATTTCTCACTAAACAAGTAATATCAAAGTAGAAATAGAAAATAAAATGGTCAATTTCCCATTAGGCCATCTATTAAAATTAAACTGGTATGACTAATAACTTTTCCAATAATGTTACTATACAATAAAGTAACTATAAGATATATATCTGTATTATTTGAAGCAACATTTATAATAATGCTGTTCAAAAATATTTTTAAAAGTATGAGCACAACTGAGAGTTTTATTAAAATGAGAACTAATGAATAAATTGTGCCATATTTTTACTATGTAAATTCAGTAAATATGAAAAATGAGGTAAGATAGATAATGAAATTTTCTAGAGAGTATGGTATTCTAATCAGGATGAATTAATGAATGAACAAATAGATCAAATCAACAAAACACAGAAATAGTCCCACACATACATAGTCAATTGATTTTTGAAACAGGTGCCAAGGCAATTCAGTGGGTAAGGAAAGTCATTCAACAAATGATAATGGAACAACATCCATTAGAAAAACAAACAACAACCAAACACCCTTGTTCCCTACCACATATCATATATAAAGTTAATGTGGACAATTCATAATTTAAAATGTATGCTTAACCAAAATGCCACTACAAAAATGAAAAGATGACACAACGCGAAAATACTCACTCATCCAGGTATCTGAGAAAGGACTTGTATCTAACACATATAAAGAACTCCTAGACTACATAATTAGAAGAAAGTATAATCAAATAAAGTAAGAGCAAAATACTTGATCACACAGTTCATGAAATGAGATAGATGTATAACAAATAAGCACAGGAAAAATTGCTCCACAACCTTAGTGAGAAATCATTTCACACAAACTAGAATTGTTTCATGAGGCAATTTCTTAGTAAGTTAACACATATACCTACCCAAAGAGCTGGCAATTCAACTCTTAAGTACTTGCCAAATGAAAATAGAAATGTGTGTCTACAAAAACCAATTCAAACAATGGTCACAGTAGCCTTACTTGTATCCCAAACTGGAAACAATACAAATGCCATCGAGAGGAAAATGGTTAAGCAACTTTTGGTATACTTACACTACAGAATAAGACTTAGTGATAATAAAGAAATGAGTGATTCTTACATGCATCAATTTCAAAAGCATTTTGTTGAGTGACAGCAGCCAGGCAGAATAGAGTGTGTGAGCTGATTTATATAAAACTAGAATACAAAAACTAGAAACAAGAACAATGGTTTTCTCTGAGAGTAAGTAGAAATTTGACTAGGAAGAATATAAGAAACATTTCTGGGGTAATGGTACTGTTCTAAATACTAAATGGGATGGTAGTTACACAGATGCATATGTTCATCAAAATTTCTCAAACAGTATACATAAGATCTGTGCGTTTTTCTGTAAATATACTAATTTTTAAAAAGGTTTTGATAAAATACTAGATTATGACCTTTCCAAGGTTTTTTCTTTTTGGATTTTTTAAAGTTTGCTCTTTTTTTTTTTTTTTGGTAAGAATACTTATCATGAGAACAGCTGTCTTAACAAATTTATAAGTGTACAATACAGTATTATTGACTTAGGTAAAATGTACAGCAGATCTTTAGAATTATTCATCTTGCTTATCTGAAACTTTACACTGATTAACCAATAAATCCCCTTTTCCTTCTCGCCCAGCCCCTAGCAACCACCATTCCACTCTTTGATTCATAGAATATGACTATTTTAGATATCTCAGATTTCACCTAGCATAGTGCACTCAAGGTTCAACCATGCTATTGCATGTTACAGAATTTCCTTTTTTTAGGCTGAATAATATTCCATCATGTGTACATGTCACATTTTCTTTATCCATTCATCTTTCAATGGACATTTAGGTTTTTTCCACATTTTAGATATTATGAATAAAGGTGCAATGAACATGGAAGTGATAATATTTGAGATCCTGATTTAAATTATTTTCTATAAATATCTAGGAGTTAGATTATTGGATCATATAGTAGTTCCATTTTTAATTTTTTGAGGAATTTCCATATTGTTTTTTATAGCAGCTGAACAATTTTGCATTCCCACCAACAGTGTACAGGGGTTCTAATTTCTCTGTATCCTTGCCAACAACTGTTGCTTGTTGTTTGGTTGATTTTTTTTTATAATAGCCATCTTGACAGGTGTAAGATAATATTATGGCTTTAATTTGTATTTCCCTGATGACTAGTGATGCTGAGCATTTTTTTTTTCTTCATATCAAGTCTTTTATTCAAGATTTTTTTTTTTTTTTTTTTGCTGTTGAGTTATACTTTGGAGATTAACTCATTATCAGGTAAATGGTTTGCAATGTTTTTTTCTCCCATTCTGTAGGTTGCCTTTTCAGTCTATTAATTGGTTCCTTTGTCAGGCAGAAGTTTTTTAGTTTGGTGTAGTCCCACTTGTCTATATTTGCTTTTGTTGTCTGTGCTTTTTTTTTATAGCTTTCACAAAAGTTATCTCTCCATCCCCACTCCCCACTTATCCCACTACAGAGGTTGCAGTGACTAGCTATTCATTTTCCTAGGCTCCTTTGCATCTAGGGGTGGCTTTGTGTAAATATCTTTAGGGTTTTACTAATATTTTTCAAACTCAAGGTTGTGAGTAGAATATGAGATAAATTTACTAGGTGGAAACCGAAATTTTTTAAAAGTATAGAATAAAATAGAAAAATATCTGAATGCAGTGCATGTACTGTGTGTAACTATGGTTTTGAAACATTTGCTTCAGTTTACGGATATATATATACATTAATACATATAAGTTTGCTAGAAAAATATATTTATTTAATGATTTATATTTAAAACTTGTGAATGTCATTTGTTTAAGTAACAGTTATTTGAATTTGCTGTCACTTGTAGGTAAATACATCTGAACTAATTCCAAAATTGATACACATAAGCAGTGTGATTTAGGTAATATCCTTTAAGATTTGGAAGTAGTTGTATATAGGAGGTAAGGTGGCCATTAATCTTTTCTAGCTGTAAATCTGTGGCCCTCAATATGAGGTGGAGAAGTATTTTATCAAGCTCTTTATTTTTTTACTTAATAAAAGATTCTTTAAATTCTATAGTGCTTTACAATTCTCAAAATTTTCACACACACAATTTCATATAATCACATAATAACCCTTTTTTTCTCTCACCCCTATATTGCCCCTCCCCCCTTCCCTCTCCCCACTGGTAACCACTAATTTGTTCTCTATATGTATGAGTCTGCTTCTTTTTTGTCTTATTCACTAGTTTGTTGTATTTTTTAGATTCTACATATAAATGATATCACACAGTATTTGTCTTTCTCTTACTTATTTCACTTAGCACAATGTCCTCCAAGTCCATCCGTATTACTGCAAATGGTAAAATTTCATTTTTTTTTTTTTTTAAACTTTTGGGTTTATTTATTTATTTATTTATTTATGGCTGTGTTGGGTCTTCGTTTCTGTGCGAGGGCTTTCTCTAGTTGTGGCAAGCGGGGGCCACTCTTCATCGCGGTGCGCGGGCCTCTCACTATCACGGCCTCTCTTGTTGCCGAGCACAGGTTCCAGACGCGCAGGCTCAGTAATTGTGGCTCATGGGCCTAGTTGCTCCGCGGCATGTGGGATCTTCCCAGACCAGGGCTCGAACCCGTGTCTCCTGCATTGGCAGGCAGACTCTCAACCACTGCACCACCAGGGAAGCCCCTCATTCTTTTTTATGACTGAGCAGTATTACATTGTATGTATGTATGTGTGTGTGTGTGTGTACAACATAATGCTGCTATGAACATGGGTGCATGTATCTTTTTGAATTAGTTTTCTTGTTTTTTTCCGATATATAACCAGAAGTGGAATTGCTGAGTCATATGGTAGCTAACACCATACTCAATGATGAAAAGCTGAAAGCATTTCCTCTAAGATCAGTTACAAGACAAGGAACAAGGATTCCCACTCTTGCCACTTTTATTCAACATAGTTTTGGAAGTCCTAACCACAGCAATCAGAGAAGAAAAAAAAAAAAAAAGGAACCCAAATTGCAAAGAAAGAAGTAAAACTGTCACTGTTTGCAGATGACATGATACTATACATAGAAAATCCTAAAGATGCCACCAGAAAACTACTAGAGGTCATCGATGAATTTGGTAAAGTTTCAGAATAAAAATTAATATACAGAAATCTGTTGCATTTCTATACACTAACAACATACTATCAGAAAGAGAAATTAAGGAAATAATCCCATTTACCATCACATCAAAAAGAATAAAATACTTAGGAATAAACCTACCTGAGGAGGTGAAAGACCTCTACTCAGAAAACTATAAGACACTGATGAAAGAAATTGAAGATGACACAAACAGATGGAAAGATATTCCCTATTGTTGCATTGGAAGAATTAATATTGTTAAAATGGGCATGCTACCCAAGGCAATCTACTGATTCAGTGCAATCCCTATTAAAATACCAGTGACATTTTTCACAGAACCAGAATAAATAATTTTACAATTTGTATGGAAACACAAAGACCCAGAATAACCCAAACAATCTTGAGAAAGAAGAACAGAGTTGGAGGAATCACACTCCCTGACTTCAGACTATACTACAAAGCTATAGTAATCAAAATAGTATGGTACTGGCACAAAAACAGACACATAGATCAATGGAACAGAATAGAGACCCCCAAAATAAACCCATGCACTTATGGTCAATTAATCTATGACAAAGGAGACAAGAATATGCAATAAAGAAAAGACAGTCTCTTCAATAAGTGGTGCTGGGAAAACTGGAGAGCTACAGGTAAGATAATGAAAGAAAAAGATACAAATGAATTTATTTACAAAACAGAAATAGACCCACAGACATAGAAAACAAACTTATGGTTACTAAAGTGGAAAAGTGTGGGGGTGTAAATTAGGAGGTTGAGATTAACATATATACACTACTATATGTAAAATAGATAACCAACAAGAACCTCCTGTACAGCACAGGGAACTATACTCAATATTTTGTAATAACCTATAAGGGAAAATAATCTGAAAAAGAATATATATATGTGTGTGTGTGTATATATATATATATATATATATATATATATATTACTGAATCACTGTTCTGTACAGCTGAAACTAACAGAACATTGTAAATCAACTATACTTCAATAAAATGTATATACAAAATAAAAAAAAAAACCCAGGTTAAAAAAAAAAGAACATTGTCTAACACCATGTACAAAAATAAACTCAAAATTAATTAAAGACCTAAATGTGGGACTGGAAATCATAAAGCTCCTAGAGGAAAACATAGGCAGAACATCTTTGACATAAATCATAGCAATATTTTTTTAAAATTATTTATTTATTTATTTATTTATTTATTTAGGCTGTGTTGGGTCTTCGTTTCTGTGCGAGGGCTTTCTCTAGTTGCGGCAAGCGGGGGCCACTCTTCATCACGGTGCGCAGGCCTCTCACTATCGTGGCCTCTTTTGCTGCAGAGCACAAGCTCCACACGTGCAGGCTCAGTAGTTGTGGCTCATGGGCCTAGTTGCTCCGCGGCATGTGGGATCTTCCCAGACCAGGGCTCGAACCCGTGTCCCCTGCATTAGCAGGCAGATTCTCAACCACTGTGCCACCATGGAAGCCCCATAGCAATATTTTTTTGGATATGTCTCCTAAAGCAAAGGAAATAAAATTCCTTTTTATTGTGTCATGTGATGCATAAAACGGATGGCATACTCAAACCAGGTACTCAAGGGGCACTTTATGAATGGATTAATTTACAAAGATGTTAAGGAAAACTAACAATGAAACATAAAGCATTCCAAGGATAGCAATAGCACGGAGGCATTACTAATGCCATATCAGAAGAAGTTAGGGAAAAAAGTGAGACTTGCAGGTATAGAAGAAGGCTGTCCCACAGTAGTTGTAGAGAATGACTACCCTGCCCGGGATCTATTTCTGGTGCCTCCATTTGCCTGGATCCAATGTGAAACTAGAGGGCAAAGGAGCTTAAGTTTACATCCATAAGGATTAGCTTCTGCCTGAGGGCAGAAAACATTACTAGAAATAAAGAAGACCTCTTTATACTGATAAGCAATTCAATAAATAAAAAAAAAGATGCAAAATCTATAAACTTATATGCAACTAATAACAGACTCAAAATTATTTAAGGATTTCACAGAACTTCAGGGAAAAATGCACCATTTGAATGGGAGATTTTAAATGCACTTCTCTTGGTAATTGATGAATTGAGCAGAAAAAAAATCACTAAGGATACAAGAAATTTGAATAATGCAATTAACTAATTTGATCTTGTGGATAAGTGTACATTACACTCAACAACAGCAGAATGCATTTCAAGCTTGAAAGAACACTTATGAAAATTGACCACATACTGGGGTATGAAGAAAAGCTCATTATATTTCAAAGCTTTGTTATCATGTAGAAAATATTCTCTCTGTACACAATAAATTAAATTAGTGATCAATTATCAAAAAAAAAAAAAAAAAAACTAGAGGATCAAAATTCCCAGAGAGAGGGGAGAAAATGAAATATTAAGTCAGATTGTGGTATAAGATTCCTCAAGAAATTAATAATTGAGAAAAGACTTGAATGTAATGAGGAAGTTAATCAAGTAGATATCTTGCAGAACTCTGTTCTAGGCAGATAGAAAAACTGAAGCAAGGGCTTTAATAGGGCTTTTGTTATTTAAATGTGGAGGCCAGTCTGGAATAGAATGTGCAAGAAGTAGTTAGAAAGTGAACAGGATGTCTATCTGGAAGGTTTTTTTTTAGCCATTTTTAAAGACTTTGGTTTTTACTCTAAGTGAAATGGGGAGCCGTGGCAGGGTTTTGAACAGAGAAGTAGCAAAATTTGAATTATGCTTTGATAGGATCACTCTTCTGATTTCTTCACTGTGGAGAGACCATAGGAGGAAAAAGAGTATTATTTGAGAGACTTATTAGAAAGTTATTACATGATCCAGATAAGTGATCATTGTAGCTCAGACAAGAGAGTCAGTGTGGAAATAATAAAAAATCGTTGTCTGGAAACGTGTTCACAATAGAGTCAATATGATTACTTCTGGTGTGAGAGAAAGGATGACTCAGATTGTTGGCTTGAGAAGTTAGATATAAAGAGCTGTCATCAAATAAGATGTGAAAGTCTGCAATTAGAGTAGGTCAGGTGGGGAAGGTCAGGAGTTCAGTATTGGATATATTTTTGTCTAAGATGCATAGTATATATCCAAGGTGAGATATTGAATAGTCAGTTGGAAGTGTAAGACTGGAGTTAAGGGAGAGAAGCCGGAGTTAGACATACACTTTTGGGCATGGACAGCAGGAAGATGGTATTTCAACTGGTTAGAATGGATAATATCTCCAAGGGAGTAAGTGTTAATAGAGATGAAATGGGCTCTAAAACTTGAGGCCCACGGCAAACAAATACTGAGAATCTGACATAAAGAGAAGGAACCAGTAAAGAATAACGAGAAGTAATAAAGACAAGTGAAGAAAGAGAATTAAGAGGGAGAGAGTCGTCAATCATATGTGTTAAATACTAATAATTAGTCAAATGATACGAGCACTAAGAATTGATATTATATGCAGCAAATTGGAGCTTACTGGCAATCTTTAAGAACACAGTTTCACTAAGGTATTTGATGTAAAACCTGAATTGGAATGGTTTTAAATGAGAATGCAAGAAGAGGAATTAGAAAGAAAAACCATAGGCCAATTTTTGGGGAGTCCAGGGAAGTAAAGAATGGGTCAGTAGCTGAAAGGGGAGTAGGATCAGGAGGATATATCTGTATAAAAATAAAGAGAGCATGAGAATCTCATGATTTAGGAGTTACCTGTTCGTTATTGTGCTGTGGATCTTAGGCAGCATAACAATAGAAGTAAAAGAAGAGAACGAAAACATATTCACTTGAAGTAAGGGATTGCTCAGGAAATACACCCAGGGGGTAGATGAAAAGTCCATGGACATTTGTGTTAATGAGTATACCTTACCCATTCTCTCAACTGCTTTTTTCCATCTCCTCCATCTTTTTGTTTATTCTTGTTCATTTTGTTCTTTTCTATCTCCCTCATCTTTTTGAACACTAGTGATATACTTCTTCTCAGTATCACATTTGAGCCATTATTAGTCTTATAATCTCTTGAACTTGCCTTCTGTGGGTCATTAAACTCGGCTCTTTCAACTCTTACCTTCACATAGCATCTTGACACACACGGAACTACACAAGGAACTGCATTAGTACTACCATCTGCTCCCTCTACAGCATCTACAATGCCTGATTAAATCTTCCCAGGTTCTACTGTAGTAGAGAAACTGGTCGATATCAATATAGGCATGACTAACTCTTTGCAGGTTTTCGCACTCGTATCCTTGTGATATTTATTAATTTTTTGGTCATCATTGACAACTGTTGCTTGAAAATCTTTTAAAAACATTTAATTAAGAAAATTATTATTTGATTTTTTTCCCTGAAAGGTGAATAAAATATGCATTAATCAATCTCTGTTTGGAATGTGGAACAGTTGTGCTTTGTTGGAGCTTGCTTGTGGCCGAGACTCTCGGCTCTTCTCCCTTCTCCCCTTCTTCCTTTAGAAATAACATATCTGAATATTACTTGGGCCCAGGGACTGCTTGCATAATTACTACATTTTTATGTTTTCTTTAAAGAAAGGTATGGTCACATACCTGCAAATTCTGGCTAATAGGATACGGGCAGAAGTGATTTATGCTACCATTAGGTTGCATCCTTAAAGTTAAGAGTTATTTTCAATACTTCGTTTTTTCTCTTTTTCCATTGGTTTCAGTACAGACTGTAGCTAAAGCCAGAGCATACATCTTAGACTATTAATTTGAAGCTCAAGATGAGTTTGACAGAACAATTAGATAGAAGGATCTGGATCTCTAATGACTGTAGTAACACCAACAGGCTTGGATTGACTACCCAGACTTTTTTAGGTAAAGGAGACATACATTTCTACTTCTTTAAATTCACTAGTTATTTCGAGTCTCTTGGTTATGCAGTTGAACTGATAATCTAAATAATATACTCTTTCAGCCTCTACTTTCTAATAATACTCAAAGATTGCAAGGAATATTGAAACTAAATAGAACTGGAAATTTCTCTAAGTCAGAAATCAAATATTTCTGAGTAAGCTATGATATTTTCCTAACCAGAAATTTTATAACACTTTCTATTTATCAGCAGAGTTTTCATGTTTTATAAATAATCATTTGGACCTAACAGTGAGTTGGAATAATGTTGGGTATTCACAGATTGTTGATTTATTGTACTGTGAATTAGGTGATTGGAGTCTGCATATGGTTAAATATGTAATAATTCCTTGGCTGTTTCCAATGATTAATACCAGAACTGGCTCAACGTTTCACTCATTCCCTATGTATACTTGTCTACCAGAATGATAAAGCACTAATAGATTCTTATTACTATCCAGGGGCAAAATGTGTTTCTCTTCAGCATTTTTGTGACTATCCTAGCATTTTACAATGAATGCCCAGAGCAAAATGAAAGAGTTGAAATATAATAGAGATGAAGCAAAAAGTAAATGACGAGGCAGGGTGCAGAGAGATATTTTTTTCGATAAAGATATTCAATATAACTCTTGTCCTCTGACAATGACCTATTAGAGAGAGTATTTCAAATTACTATTTCATAGAATCATAGGTCCTAAAGCTAAAAGGCATGTTGAACAACAATCTTTTGCAAACCTCAGCTCCCACGCAGGTGAGGCATTAATATCCCTGGTTCATACTTTGATTAATAGCATTTCTCAAGATTACAAAATAGAAAAAAGGATTAGATCCAGGTTTCTAGACTCCTGATATATGAATGCTTGTAATTTTTTGATAAAATTTCTTGATAATGTTGTGTAACGTTAGATTTGGTGATTCATTTATTTTTATTCATTTATCTACTCAATTCACTTTTAAGGATCTAAGATTGTAGGTGGGGCAATGTAAAAGTAAGTCAGAGGCTTGATGATTCCATGTGGCCAACGAAGTACATCAAAGTGCTGAGAAAACTGGGAAGGAGCTGGTTCAATTCTAGAAGAGAATCAGTTAAGTTTTTACATGAAAGGATTTCTCTGACCTTATTATTAAGAATAGTTAGATTTTTTTTTTTTTTTAATGGGAGGAATAGGGTAGAGAAGGCCAGTGAGCCTTGAAAGACCGTGATGTGATTGAAAATATGAAAAGCCCCAAAGTCGATGAGACATTGAATGGATTGGTGGAAGTGTTCAACAGGTGTCAAGAGGGATAATAAGTGGTCTGATTGTGAGTTGTTTTGTAAATCAGCTCAGAAATTTGGCTTTTTATTTTGTAGGAAATAAACAAAAAAGATTTTAAGTAAGATAAAACATAGTCTTTTTTTTTTTTTGTCCAAGCCACGCAGCATACGGGATCTTAGTTCCCTGACCAGGGGTCGAACCCGTGTCCCCAGGGGTCGAACCCGTGTCCCCTGCAGTGGAAGCAGAGTCCTTACCACTGGACCGCCAGGGAATGCCCCATAGCCTTTTTTTGTTTTTTTTTTTTAAGGTTACCTCCCACTATCTTTATAAATTTATTTATTTATTTATTTTTGGCTGTGTTGGGTCTTCATTTCTGTGCAAGGGCTTTCTCTAGTTGCGGCGAGCGGGGGCCACTCTTCATCGCGGTGCACAGGCCTCTCACTGTCGCGGCCTCTCTTGTTGCGGAGCACAGGCTCCAAACGCGCAGGCTCAGCAGTTGTGGCTCACGGGCCCAGTCGCTCCGCGGCATGCGGGATCCCCCCAGACCAGGGCTCGAACCCGTGTCCCCTGCATTGGCAGGCGGATTCTCAACCACTGCACCACCAGGGAAGCCCCCTCCCACTATCTTTAGAGTTGAAGGTTAACTGAGGTGAAGAAATACTTGGGTCGTGAATAACATACCAAGTTTAGATATAATAACGGATTTCCTGAAATGGGACAGTGCTGATGAAAGGAAAAGGGCAGACTTGATAGGAATTTCTAAATTAGAATATACAAATAAACATGGGGGCTCTAAAATTCATTGAAAGGTGGTGAGTACATATTTCTCCATGCTAAATATAGATCTCTGAACTTAATCTTTCTGAGCCTCAGGTTTTTTAAAAAAAGTAAAATAGCAAAGAATATCCATCTCAAAGGGTTATTAATCTCATAGGAAAAGTAAATCAGATGATGGACATAAAGTAACTATGAGTGCCAGTTAAGTGGTAGGTATTGAATAAACGGTAGTTGTTATTGTTTATTATTTTTACCATTGTTATTATTGCAGTGAATTTAGAAATAAGTATCCTATAGGAAAATGAAAATAAAAATCTGAACCTCAGAAGAGAGCCAGGGATGTAAATGTCTATTTGACAGTCATTACTGTAAAGGTGTACAGTTAAAAACACAAAATTAGACATGTCTAATAGAATTTTGTTCATTTATTTTGTTAAAAAGGAAATTGAATTTCATGAAATTTGAACATTCTAAGTTAAATGAATAAGCACAAGAGTCTGTTAACTATTAGCAATGAGTCTCCAGAAACAGTGGAACTGCTGGATTTGTGCCTATGCCTGAATAAGTAAATTTCAGGCTTCAAAGCATTCTCTAAGTAGTAAAGTAGGCTGGCTTTAGGCCACAATTCAAAATATGTGAAGTTTGTCTTCAGATGCTGCATTTTCAAATCCATTGCAGGGAGTGGAGGGGGATGGTTAATAGACTAAGACCTGAAAAATCCCTAGGGGGGATTTTTAAGCCTTAGGCATATCATAGCATAGTCTATTCTCTCCATCATATATTTTCATAAAAGTGAAATCAAGTTAAATGAATATTTGAAATAGACTTGAAGGAAAAAGGAAATCACAAAAGGGAAACATAGTATTAGGTAAGCATAGAGAATTGTATAGGAGACTTGACTTTTATAGGGATGGTTGGTACTGATTATGGGTAAATAAAACTCAAGTCATTTGTAGTGGCCGTGGACAAAATCAAAATCATATCTTTTGCTGATAGCAGGATTTCTAGGTCACTGCTAAAACCTGAGATGCTGGTGAACTTAAACGTGATCTCCAAAGACAATATTCCCAGAATATCTGAGGTACATATTTGCTTTCCATGATTGGGCACTACAGACAAATGACTCTCTCTTTCCATCCCTAAGAGGAAAAATCACCATTATCACCATCATAATCGTAGGTCACAGACACTTACAAGACACTGAGGTTGAACCAGATCCTCTTTAAGCTACTTGTCAATTATTAATTCATTTAATTCATTAGGAACCTTATGAGGTAGGCATTATTTTATTGTACCTATTTTACAGATGAGGAAGAGGTATAGAGGGTATAGAGGGTTTACAGAACATTCCCAAGGTCATGCAGGAAAATTCCTTCATTTAGCTGGCTATCGTTTCCATGGGCCAAAAGTGTCTTACGGCTAATTTGACCATCCAGGGCAAGTAATCTTTTTATCTGTTGGAAAAGACAGTGCTGCAGAGTTGTTAAAATTTGTTGCTGAAGTTCTGACTGACATTTAGGGGAAAATGGATCCTGCTCTGACCAGCTCTATGGCCTTGAGAAATATATTTAACCATTTTGAACTTGAATTTCTACATCTGTAAAATGAAGGTAAGAGTGAAGGGAAAAATGGAAGTGTGATAGATCATTGTGAATGACACTAATTGGACCCCAGTGCAAATCCCCTAAGTCCTGAAGTGCAAGTGTAGATAAGAGGAGATGGCCCCAGGGTTCTCATAGCAAGAATTCCCAGACCCGGAAGCCACGTATGTGGTCATCGTGTAGAAATAATTCGCTGAGTAGCAGAACTATTTTTGTGGGTGGCTTTGTGAGTGCTAATATGGCTGCAATGTAAGGGCAATGAGCCCACGGTTCTGATTCCCTAAACTTGTTGATGTTTTACTCTGAATAACCTGCCAAGACCATCAGACTCCAGGTGTACTTCTTTGAGACATGAGACAGGCAATGGGGAGATGTTCCCATTCACTAGCATTGTTATCTGGTTTGCGTATTTTACCTTGTTTATTTGATGACTTCCAAGAATTCAAAGTTAAAATAACTCTGGACGAAGTATAAGTCATCATTTTCACCCACACTTGGATTTGAAATAGCCTATGTGTTCTAACCTAGCTTGGAATGTAAAAAAAATGATCCAGGACTCTACTTAGTAGAATATTAGCTAAGAAATGGCTGTATTATTTTAGGAGAGGAGAGACTTTACAAGACTTTTGAGATTCTCTCTCTGTAACTGCTGAATTTTCATACAATTAGATGTCCCTGCTTAGTAGGTGGGCTTCCGTAAATAGCAAGCAATACTATATTTGTTTTTAAAAATTAAGTTTAAACTTTTCTTTGTTTGAAAATTCACTCTAAAATTAAGGACCCTTAACTCTTTCAACACTCCCCAGTACCCTAACTATTATAAATCACTGCTATACTGCTTTAATCCAGTTGAATTTAGTTGAGTATAGCTTTTTGCCTACTGCAAAAATCTTTTTATTTATTTGCTTCTTTTTCTTCTATTTGCTTGCTGGACTTGTGCTAATTGAGACAGATAGTGTTATGATTTTTTTTTTTTTTTTTACATTTCATCCATAAAGTGAGACTTTCAATTGATGTAGATTTGAAAACTTATATTTACCTCATAGTTTTGCAATTTTTCCCCATAGACTCCTTGAAATTGTAACCATTTTAAGTTGGAAGAATTGAGAAACAG
Source organism: Balaenoptera physalus (assembly GCF_965194825.1). Classification (NCBI taxonomy): domain Eukaryota; kingdom Metazoa; phylum Chordata; class Mammalia; order Artiodactyla; family Balaenopteridae; genus Balaenoptera; species Balaenoptera physalus. The sequence goes on along the minus strand of NC_138887.1, from coordinate 114,840,890 downwards.
AGTTAAATTATTTGCAAAGACTACAGAGTAAATTAGAGAAACAATTCACAATCAAGGTGAGGTAAAACAAATCAATCCTAAATGCATTTAGGTTCATTTTTACAAATATTATTAGACTGTGATTCTAAAAGTATTCCCATTGGTAGAATTATTGTATTTGGCAGTATTTTCACTAAATATTTTGGCAGATTAAAATCTACTTGGTGGACTGCACTAATTTTATTTGCAAACCTGTGTGGGTTATATGTGCTGACAAGCATGTGGAGTAATTGAAACTTTTATACATTTCTAATAGGAATTCAAATTGGTAGAAGTATGGAAACAAACTTGGCAGTTTGTTGTATATTAAGATATATATATATATTTTTTAAATAAATTATTTATTTATTTATTTATTTATTTTTGGCTGTGTTGGGTCTTAGTTTCTGTGCGAGGGCTTTCTCTAGTTGCGGCAAGCGGGGGCCACTCTTCATCGCGGTGCGCGGGCCTCTCACTATCGCGGCCTCTCTTGTTGCGGCGCACAGGCTCCAGACGCGCAGGCTCAGTAGTTGTCGCTCACGGGCCTAGCCTCTCCGCGGCATGTGGGATCTTCCCGGACTGAGGCACGAACCCGTGTCCCCTGCATTGGCAGGTGTACTCTCAACCACTGCACCACCAGGGAAGCCCGATTAAGATATATTGAACCATATGCTACCACACATGCTACCACAGCTAATTTATTCCTAGAAATTTATCCAAATGGGTGAAAGCATACGTCCACACAAAGACCTGGGTGTAAATATTTATAGCTATTTTATTCATCATCAGAAAAAGTAAAAACAACCCAAATGTTCTTCAGTTAGTGAATGAATTAAAAAATTGTGTAATAGTCATACAATGGAATAATATTTAGAAATAAAACAGAACAGATACATGCAAACATATGAATGCATCTCAAAAGCATTAAATTAAGTCAAACTATGATCACCAAACAATCTGGTATTAATATCTTTGAAGACAATGTTTAGTAGAGAATCTGAGACAAAATATGCTTCAATAAAAGATTAATGAAAGAACAAATTAACTTATAGCTCTAGATGTCACATATTTTTTAAGTGACTGTTAAAAGTTACCAGGTAAGTCGTTATGGAATTCCTCCCCCTCCCCCTAGAGTGATTCATTCCACAAGGGAAAAATCATAGACTTTGTTACCATATTTCTGTTAAGATACAGAATATATATGCAGACATTAGAGAAGATAGAAAAAATAAACACATTCCATATGAGATTGATGATAGTTTAGAATATTTCAGAAATTGAGTATTAGTTTTTATTAAAACAAAGAAACCAAAAGCACGAAGCTTTAACCTAGCTTACAGTTTTGATTAGACTGAGGCCCAGAAACTGAATTTATATATAATTGACAGTCTTAATTTTAGCTAACCTAGTTTGTGTAAAGTAGAATCTTATTGTCACAGCAATTTGTATTACTGTTGCAGTTAATGATGTTAAGCAACTTTTCATGTACTTACCTGCTCTCTGTGTACCTTCTTTTGGTGAAATGTCTGGTTTTTTTTTTTTTTTTTTTTTTTTTGCTCATTATTTAAATTGAGCTGCTTGTCTTTATTTTATTAAATTTTAAGCTTCTCTGTTATATCCTGGATACAGGTTCTTTGCGAGAAATGTCATTTGCAAATATTTTCTCCCAGTCTGAGTCTTATCTTCTTATTAACTTAAATGTTTTTTCAAGCAACAGAACTTTAAAATTACAATATAGCACCTCATTGTTGTCTTTTATGTTTCATGTTTTTCTTTGTATCACATATTAAAAATCTTCCCTTAGGTTATAAAGATTTTTCCTATACTTTCTCGTAGAAGCATTATAGTTTGAGTGCCTACATTTAACTCTATGATCAATTTCAAATTAATTTTTATATATGGTGCAAGGTAGGGTTTTTCTTGCATATGTGTCTAGCTCTGTTTTCTTTGTACTTTTCCTGCATGGGATTTCCAAGATTTTTGCATTTGTGGCTTCTTGTCATTCATTAATTTTGGAAAATTCTTGTCGGTAAGGTCTTCAAATACTTCTCATATTTCCTCTCTCTTTACCTCTGGGACTCCAAATGCATCTATATTAGATAATTTAAAATTGTGCCATTGCTCGTGGGTGCTCTACTGCTTTCGGTTTGCTTGTTTTCCTCTACTCTTTTTTTTCTTTTTTGTGTTTCAGTTTGGATAATATCTAATTATCATTGTTCAAGTTCACTATTTCTTCCTCTAGTGGTGTTCATTCTGTTGAAAAACCCATCAAAGGAATTCTTTATGTCTCTCTGATATTGTGTCTTTTTTTGTTTTGTTTTGTTTTTTATTGCCAGCATATATAGCTGACTTTTAAAAAATAGTTTCAATCACTCCTCTACAATATCCCATCTGTCCTCGGACAATGTCCATCATTTATACTATATCCTTTAAATAATAGTTATTTACAATCTCAGTTTAACTGTTCCATCATTAGGGCCATTTCTGGCTCTAGTTCTGTGAATTAGTTTATCTCTTATCAGTAGTCAGCAGAACCACGCTTAAAGATCTGTTGTTTTTTTTTCTCACTTTCTTGTGTCTTATTATTTTCAACTCTATGCTGAACATTGTGTGCAGAAGAACAATTGAACCTAAGGTATAGTATTTTTGCTTGGCAATGCACACACTTCTTTCTTCCTCAAGCTGCCAATACAATGAGGTGAGTCAATGTAGACGCTGGTTTGGCTGGTCTGGGGTTTTGTTGTTGCTGTAGTTATCCTTAGTGCTCCTTAGTTTTCAAATTCTTTCAGCATTGGGCAACAACTTTCATGTGCTTAGTGTGAAGCCTGGGAAACCAGAGGCTTTTTTTTTCATCAGTGTCTGTGCTGCATTCTGAGTGCTTGGGAGGCACAGGCTTCTGCCTTTCCCTCTTCTAATCAATAAGCTCTGCCACGTATTGCTGGTAGTCTTGTTTTTGTTTCAAAATATATATTCTGTTTTACATTGCAGTCTTTCTATTAATTTTTCAGCAGGACATTTAAAATATTTCCTAGCATTCTCTCTTGTTCTCTGTTTTTCTATTTAAAATGAGATGATCCTTTAATAATCTTACCACCTACATATTTGAAAAATGACAATACACAAACATAAAAGCAATACACTGTGGTCACTAAAAGCCATAAGGCAGCTGCATATATATTGGTTGCTGTGAAGTGAAAATAGCAAGTTGCAGAGTAGTGTATATTTATCACTCTGTGTGAACAAAAGTGATATATGTGTTTATATATGCATATATATATGCATATATAAACAGACTATCTCTGGAAGAGTGCAGAGGAAACAGTTAAGAATCATTGACCTTTGGAAAGGGAATCGGATAGGCTTAGGAGTTAGAAGACTTACTTTTCACATCACACATTTTTATTTAAATATTTACTAAAAGTTTCAACATTTTACAATATGGAGATAGTACCTAGTCAAAATTAGCTAAAGGTAATAGTGTAAGCAGTATAATTAATTTTTGAATATTTTAATGTATTTGTGTGTCATTTACATAAACATATACTTCAACTCAGTCTATAGAAAGTGTGTCTTAACTCATGGTGTTTCTGAAATATCTCTGACGCCACAGAGTTCTTATGTTATAGCCAGAAATTGCTCGCCCAGGTGTGTGATTCTTTACTCTGGATCCACACTAGCATAACCTGGACATCTTTTTAAAAATACCCAGGCTCTGCATCAGAATCTTGATTAAATTAGTGTTGTACATGCACCATATATTAATATCCTCTTTTATTCAACATTCCTTTTACTTCCCCTTTGGGGTCATTAGTAAAGAAAAAAATGCAAGAAAAAAGTAAATAGTTTAATAAATAATTATAAGGAAGCATATATGTATGCATGGCCCAGGTCAAGTTATAGAATATTGCTGTTTTGTCCAATCACGGTTTCTCTCTTTTACCCATTCCTCTCCAGCTACCACCTCCAGGTAATTACTATCCAGATTTTTGAATTAGTTATGTCCTTGTTTTTCTTTATAGTTTTGTCATCTAAAAATATAATTCTGCATCCTTAAAATATAATTAGGTTTTATCTGGTATAGAACCTCAAAAATGAAAATTAAATCATATTCTTTATGTCTTAACACTTTCAAACTCTTTTATATTTGATTCATTTCTTTTTAAAAGTACCTGTACTACATTCAATTTTCACTGCTGTATTATATTCCATTGTATGAGCATAGCATGATAGATGTATCTTTTCTATTATTGATAGACATATGGATTGTTTCTTGTTTGGAAATATTATAGACAAAGCTCTCATAAACTCATATATATTTATCCCAGTGTTCATATGTATAATTTTCTTTAGGGTTTATATCTAGGGGTGGATTTGTTAAGTCAAAAGTATGTATATCTGGAATTTTACTATATTAAGCCCAACTGTTTTTTCCAAGTGGCTGTTTCAATATATACTCCCACCAGAAGTACATAAGAATAAGCATTGATTCATATCTTTGCCAGCTCTTGACATTGTTAGGTTATTTAAAAAAAAAAAATTGGCTAAGCTGGTGGATGTATAATAAAATAAAGCCCAGAGATGTGCAAAGTTGGATATAACACAATAGCTGATTTCCCCTTGAGTCCTGAACTACTAATTTAAAGACACTCCAATAAATCCATCAATCTCTCAATAAAATCATGCAATATATTATGTGATTAATTTTTTGATTCCTGCTCACATAATTCTGGGAAAATGTTATTTAAATGTGGATTCCACTGCTGACTACTAATAGATATCTTTATTATCTATCTATCATCTATCTATCTATCTATTATCTATCTATCTATCTTCATTGTTAAAGAAGAGCTTCTTCATGTATTTTTTAGATGGATGACAGTGGTATCAAGTCATTATAGAATTTAAATGACATTTTATCCATTTGAAAGAGTGATGTCATAGTTCTCTTTAAAAATGTCAATACTTACAACATGCCAAACATACCTCATTTGTAGCTATACTTATGATGAACACTTTTATCTGCAAGTACAAAATGTGTGAAGGAATACATCCTTTTTGATATGGATTTTTCTGTGTGTGTGAAATGCATAATCATGTTTTTTGGGGGTTCATGTTTCTATTAGGGCATCTGTGTTTTACCTTTTGATTTAAAGGAGTTCTTTATGTATCTCTATATACATCCTTTTTTGTTATATTATTATGTATATTTTCTCCAAATTTGGTACTTGTCTTTCATTCACTTCACGCTGTCCTCTGATGCATAGATGTTCTTAATTTTAAGTAGATGAACATATTGATATTTTTCTTTCTTATTAGTGTTATTTTGTGTCTTGATTAAGAAATCCTTCCCTCCCTCAAGTTCATAAACTTATTCTCCTATGTTATCTTCCAGAAATTTTATAGATTGCTTTAACTTTGTATGTTCAATTATGATGAAACTCTGATAAATCGTTTTTGATTCTCAAAAGGTTTACATGTGATCCCGGCTTGCAAATCTATATGATGACTCTTTTATAACCATAATTTTTCTAGGATGAATTTTTCCTTTCCTATTTTTCTACTCTGCTCCACCTAGCATCAAGGAATCCTTATCACGTTCTATGAAGTTGGAGCAATTTCACTTCTGTTTCATCTTAACCCTGAGAGCAGATCTTGTTCGAGACCCAGCTTAAAATGGACAAGTTCCCCTAAGAGTTGCCCACATAAGGAAGGCATTTGGCCTTCGCTCCTGTTATTCCCATATATAAGATACTCCAAAGGAAAGCCCAAGTTTGCCAGGATGGGCAGCTAGTCCTCAGAGCAAAATTGTTTTTGTTGCTCTGGTGTTTTTCGTACATATTTTATGACCCATTTTCTCTTAGAATTTTGTCTGGTAATTTCTTATTATCCTGTCATCATTGTGATGTGTTTAAGAAAAGAGGATCCATATTTTAACCAACACATTCTATTGTGTTCAGCAGAGTATTTGGTCTAAATGTCTTAGGTATCAACTTGGCTAGGCTACAGTACTCAGCTAATTTATAAAACACTAATCTAGGTATTGCTGTGAAGGCATTTTGTAGATGTGGTTAATATCTATCATCAGGGACTTTAAATAAAGGAGATTGCCCCCAATAATGAGGTGGACCTCATGTAATTCCTTGAAGGCCTTAAGAGCAAAAACTGAGGTTTCCCTAGAGAAGAAGAAATTCTGCCTACAGAATGAAACATCACCTCCCACATGAGTTTCCAGTCGGCCAGCCTACCTTACATAGTTCAGACTCACCAGCCCTTACAATTGCTTGAGCCAATTCCTCAAAATGAAATAAAATTATACATATATAAGTTATATTTTTATTTTCCTGGAGAAGCTTGAGGCACTGCCCTATCTTAGCATTAATGAAACTGATGTCCTTTCTATTCTTTCTGTTTCTGTCTCTCTTCTTGGTATAGGTTTCTGTCTCTTTTTCTATAGAACACCCTAATTTTATTACATAGAAATGTCATGGCTTCAAATATGTCTCATGAAAATTATTAAAGGCCTTTTCTTTGCCTGATTTATCTCTCCTCTTTCTGCTAAGCATTTCTGTTTAATCTTATCCTTACTTTTTCATATTTCAGGCTTTCCTAACATGCTTGGTGATCCTTGGAAGGCCCATGGAGAACTCGGTATGCTTTAGTTTAGATGGATGTCGGGGAATTGAGGCATTTTTAGGGGGACCCTCAAAACTTGAGTTAAGAGGACATGACCCTGGGGTTCTACCATCTTTTTTCTTTTTATTTCATTAGATCATTTATGAACTTTTTCTAGAAGAAGAACTTTTCACTGATGTTATAATTCCCACTGTTTTCTGAATCCCACTGATTCCTATTTTTCTTTCACCTTCTGTCTTTGTGTTCAGAGCCTCTCCAGGTTTATGTAAAATAGGCTGAGTTCATCTTCTACTTTCTCTTTAAGCAGGAACTTCTGCTTTATTTATTTACTTTATATTTCATAAATTTGTTGAAATTTCTTGTTTTATTCCTTTTCTGATACTACACATACCTTAACATTTTTTCTTCTTATATCGAAATGAGGTCTCAAGACAGAGGAGAGTTATTACATGTTTTTTCATAATCCAATATCTTAATCTGAAAGCCAATTTTATGTATTTAAAATGGTAGTAAATAAAAACAGTTAGTTATATCTATAAATTCTCCTATATTAATGAATACTTATTGGAAAACTGCCTTTTGCTTATTCTTTCAATTTCCCTGTATTTCCCATTACTTACCCATTGTTAAAAGTCATGAGCTGCTAGAACAGACTGGATAAATTGCTGTTTTCCTGGCTTTCTAGTTTCTGCCTCTTCAATTACATGATACAATTTAATTATCTCTGGTGAAGCTAATGTAGGCAGAGAAGAGGAAGAAACTTTGTAAAGCTCCTACTGTACACTTGATTAGACATAAACCCAAACTTCTGATTATTAATATTGATTGGACTGCTGAAACAAGATATGTTGGAAAGCATAGATCCAGTTGCATTGTGTGTACTCATAAGGAAAAGACAAGCCTAAATTGTTCTGCAAAGAATAACAGCTTCAATAAATGCAATATTGGTTTTATATACAATTTTAAGTCACATATAGACTTCTGAGCTGAGTTATAAAATCAGGGCCTTTTAATTCAGCACTCCATAATTTCAGAGTTTGTGCCACTAACTCCAAGTTATATAAACAACCAGACTCAGTTACCTGTCTCTTAAATTATTCCTTATGTTACTATGTGTTGCTTAGAAGACATGAAAAAAATTCTTTTTAAATCTAAATGATCAATGAATGTAGAATGGCTCTCATTTCATCTCTAGCAACATTAATATCAAATAATTAAAAACCAATATGTGGAAGATTCTGGGAAGAAGGCAGCAATGGTATTGTTTTGAATTGTTCCAGAGTCCTCTTATTAAGCACACATAGAAACTAATTAGCAAAAACAGTAACTCAAAGGCATTGTAGATATTTACAACAAAGCTAATTGACAAGGTATCCCTATGAACCCCAAAATACAGACATATAGTGAAAGGCCTTCAACATTTGTAAGACCTGCATGGAATCAATTTTGTGCAGAGGAAAGAAATAAGGAGTATGAAAGATCTGGAATCAGGAAACATTCAAAATATCCAATAGTTATTTACTGAAAAGCAGCTACAACTGGAAGGGATTTTGTATAATCCAAAAGTTGGTGAGTGTGAAGGATCTGAACAGGCTGGTACAATGGAATGCCTATGATCCTACAAAGCTAATCAGCCAGGGCTAACTTCTTGGACAAGTCTATAGGTTGAGGAGAAACGCTTAGGCATGGCCAAAAATTAAAAAGCAGAAGGATGATAGAAAGGACGAGAACATTGTGATAACAGTGAGGGAATGGAACAGACTCAATAAGTCTCAGAAAATAAGCTATGACTACATCTATATCTATCTATCGATTGATCTATCTATCTATCTATCTATCTATCTATTTATGTCTCCTTACACAAAAATAGTGAAGGGGGCTACTTCAAATTAGAAAAGCTACCTGAGCCACACATCCTTCTAAAAGTTCAGGAAAACAAATTTCCCACTCACACACAGACACAAGCCATGCAAATTGTAGTTAAACTCTTGATAACGTGATTATGAACTAAATGAGAATGAAAACCAAATAATATCCTTAGAAAATAGATACTGAAAGCAGAAGACATCCATACAAAACAGAACAAAACTATAACCTATTGTTTCAGAGTGAAATCAAAGATTCTCTGAGGACTTTCACAAACTAAGACTGATTTATATTATCCTCCATTTACAGCTTCCTCTTCTTCTTTCCTTCCTATCTCAGGTGAGGATTGGTGGCGTCTGTTAGCCTGAACTGGATACTATAAAGCTTCATTTTCTCTTCATTCAACCTCATGTCTCTAGTCAGTTACTAAGTTCTGGAAATGCTTCCTCCTAAAGACCCATTCAATCATTTTCCTCTTCTCCACCCTCCCTGTAATTTACCATCTCTCATGTGTATTATTGAGTTATGCTCCTCATTTGTGTTCTTATTTTCAGTTATAGTCATCTCCAGCTCATGTTACAAATTGATTCTATGGAGAAATGATATAAAACACAACATAAAACTACTATTTAACAAATCATGACATCAATGACCTTTCATTTTCTTCCTGAGTCTGTCTCTCCATCTCATCTTCTCCCACTCTTTCTTATGTATTTTATGGAATACTTATATTTATTTACATAAATCATTACCTTCAACATTGCTATGTCTTTTGTTTTAACTTTGGTAGAATTCTTTTTTTCCTGGTTTCATTGAGATATAATTGACATTCAGCACTGTTTAAGGTGGACAGCATAATGATTTGATTTCCTTATATTTTGATATGATTACCACAATAGGTTTAGTTAACATTCATCATCTTACATTGTTACAAAAAAAGGAAAAATTGTTTTTCCTTGTGGTGAAGACTCTTAGGATCTACTCTCAACAACTTTCAAATATACTATGCAGCAGTGTTAACTATCTTTTCCTATCTATTCCTAACTATTCCCAGTACTTATTTATCTTATAACTGGAAATTTGTAACTTTGACCACTTTCATTCCACATATAAGTGTAGGATTTGTCTTTGTCTGATTTATTTCACTTGGCATAATGTCCTCAAGGTCCATCCATGTTGTTGCAAATGGCAGGGTTTCCTTCTTTTTTATGCTGTATAATATTTTATTGTGTATATATAACCCAATTTCTTTATCCATTCATCCATCGATGGATGCGTAGGTTGTTTGCATGTCCTTGTTATTGTAAATAATGCTGTTATGAACATGAGGGTTCTGTGTCTTTTTAAAAATGTTATTATTGAGGAAGACAAATACTTTATATTAATGCATATATGTAGAATCTAGAAAAATGGTCTGAATGATCCTATTTGCAAAGCAGAAATAGAGACACAGATGTAGAGAACAAATGTATGGACACCAAGGGGGGAAAGGGGGTGAATTGGGAGATTGGGATTGATGTATATACACTATTGATACTAGGTATAAAATAGATAACTAATGAGAACCTACTGTATAGCTCAGGGAACTCTACTCAATGCTCTGTGGTGACCTAAATGGGAAGGAAATTCAAAAAAAGAGGGGATATATGTATACGTATAGCTGATTCACTTTGCTGTACAGTAGAAACTAACACAACATTGTAAAGCAACTATAATCCAATAAAAAATAATTAAAATATAAATTAAAATGTTATTATTTTTAAGTAAAAATTGTTTATATTATGGTATACACCATGACGATTGGATATACATATACATAAAGGAATGATTACTACAGTCAAGCTAATTAACATATCATTTCCTCACATAATTACAATTTTTTTGTGTGTGTGGTGAGAGCATCTGAAAGCTACCCTTTTAACAAATTTCCACTATACAATATAATATGATTAACCATAGTCACCATGCTGTGCATTAGATCTCTAGACTTATTCATCCTATATAACTGCCACTTCTTTCCCTTTGACAAACATGTCCCCATTTCCCTCACCTCCCCACCCCTGGTAACCACTGTTCTCCTTTCTGCTTCTATATATTCGATGTTACTTAGATTTCACATATAAGTTGATCATGCAGTTTTTTTTTTCTTTCTGTGTCTGACTCATTTCACTGAGCATAACGTCCTCCGGGTTCATCAATGTTGTTGCAAATAGCAGGATCTGTAACATTTTTTTAAGGCTGAATATATATGTGTGTGTGTGTTTATGTGTGTGTGTGTTTGTATGTGTGTGTGTATAAACATGTCTTTCTTGCGTGGTGAAATCTGCTGCTTGGATTGCCTTATCCCCCCTTATCCAGCTGGTAGACTTCAGTCTATGCTGTAAGACTTAACTGAAACATTATCTCCTCTAGGAAAATTTCCCTGATCTTAAAGGTAAACCTTAACATCTCTTTTCTATCATATTTTATATGATAGAAATATTATATGCTATTAATATTTTATTGATATTATTTGTTTATATGCAAATGTTACCTTCAGTTACATCAGTAGTCAACTTTTATTTTTCTATAAAGGGCCAATATTTTAGACTTTGTGGGCCATAGTCTCTGTTACAACTACTCAACCCTGCCACTGTAGTGTGAAACAATATGCCATAAACAATAAACATAAACAATATGTAAATAAAAATTTAAAAAAGAAAAAAGAAAACAAGACCCAATTTAAAAATATGCAATGGACATAGAAGATAGTTGACAAGACAATGAAAACAAACAAATAAACAAAACAACAAAAAAATACATGACTGTTTTCAGGTAAAATTTTATTTACAAAAACAGGCAGTCAGCTGGATTTGGCCTATGGCCCACAGTTTGCCAACTTTTGAATTTGTTGACTAAGACTTACCCTTGATGCTTGCTATAAAATGTATATGATGAAGGGTTAGAATTTATTATACCATAATAAGTATAAAAATCCAGACTGCTAAATAGACCTTGAATTTCCAGTGGAAACAGCTTTTAAGTCTTAATTGGCTGTTTCTCATCACCAATAACAGATTCTTATACATAATAAAACAAAAACTTGATAAATTCTATGAATAAGTATGTAGACTGTCACAAAAACTAGACAGCACATTCTGTTATAGTATTATTTAGAAAATGGCTGTGAAAGGAATTGGTCAAGAACTGTACATCTCCTTTATATATGGTCCTTCTTGTATGAATATCATAAGGTACCATTTTGGTGTTGTATAATGCTTTATTCAGGATACTCCTTTATCTAATCCACCTCACAGACCCTTTCAGAGGTTCTTCACTCTTAAAAGTGTTATAATTTGTTAGAGAGCAATGTAAGGACCAAAATTCACACCCAAAATAATGGTATTAACTTTGTTTTGATGTAAATTATTTTAGTTTATAATGGAATAATTTTACCATAGACATAGTTTCTTTTTTCCTAATGATAGCTGCACAGGGTGATTTTATGATGACACTAAGTTATTCTTTGGTCTTGTGTCAACAATAATCTTTCTAGCCCTCAGGTAGTTATAATTCTCTGGCTTTGTCCTAAAAACTAGGGCAGGAGAGATACAGAGAACATTAAGCCTGCTATATAAAACCTACTATAACCTACCGTAACAGTTTGCTTTATTTTAGAGGATAAAAACCTTAAAACCTAGTGTTGGTTTTATATAAGTACAACAGAGCAGACACCTAGAGTTTGAATTCTACCTACACATACATTTCCCAAGCTCTTTGAAAATGATCTAATAATGGTTAAACTAATAAAGCATACACTTGAAGATCGCTATTAAATTGAAATGAGGGAATAGTGGTGTTTACTATATTTCCATAAATATAAAGCCCCAGTGGTATTTTCTATTCTAAATTTAAATTACTTTTACTCCTAAGATTTTCATGAGGGACCTTAAATTTAAGATGAAGTGGACTTAGTAATCATAAGTGTTTCAAGTGTGTGTGTGTGTGTTTGCACGTGTGTTTTTAGCACATTTGTAATAACTTATTTGAAATAGATATGTTTTACTGTTTCCTGAGATGTGGTCCATAAGCTTTGGTGTTGGTTCTCATTGCTACTGTAACAAATTACAACAGAATGAGCATTTTACACAATACAAATTTTCTATCTTCATTTCTGCTGGTCAGAAATTTGGTATGGGTCCCACAGGGCTAAAATGAAGTGTCAGTAGTATTCCTTTCTGGAGATTCTAAGGATGAATTAGTTTCTTTGCTCGTTTGTGTTGTTAGTAGAATTTAGATCCTTGTGGCTATAGAACAAAGCTCGCTGCTTTCTTACTATCAGCTGAAGACTGATAGCAAGCTATCAGTCTGGCTATCAGCTGAAGACTATTCTCAGCTTCCAGGAGCCACCACATTCCTTGGCTTATGACCCCCCTCACTCCATCTTCCAAGCCGGAAAAGGTGGAAGTGTTAGTGACCTGGGTTCTCAGCCTTCCTTAATCAATAGAAATTGATAAGAGGCCAGACAAGAAAATTCAGGCAAGGCTTTACTGGGGCCCCTGCTGTAGCAGGAGCGAGTGAAAACAAGCAACAGGTTCCCTTGCTTGCACCCCAAGGTGGGGCGAGCTGGTTCCTTATGTGGGGTGAGAGTAGGAGTGTATCCAGGGGTCAGGCAGGAGGATGGCTTAGGTGGTCTGCCCACCCCTTTGGTCGTGTTGAGTGCAGGGGGTGTGCTCAGTGCCCTGCTTTTGCTCCTGGCTCTTCAGAAGTGGCAGTTGGGCTTTTGGGCTTTTTGTATCTTGTTGTCCATAATTTGCCCCAACTATGCATGTACGCAGCTATTTTTAGTCCCATATATTTTCTTTGTATTTTGTTGCTGAGGAGACATTTGTCCAGGTGTAAGCACTGCAGCAAAGGGTCCCAGGTGCCAGCTTGTCTACTGTACTTCTTACTGAATGTTCGAAGATACAGATTTGGCTTCAATTTTATTTTGGATACCTCAGTTTTTCATCCCTATACATTTAATTTATAAACTTTTATTTGGTCATGTCCCTCTACCATCAATCTCAGGGATAGTTAATTATTCACAGTTTTGTTCACTTTGCTTCATATCCTCGGAAGAAATTTCTGCTACCTCAGTGGTTTAAGTTTTCTACAGCAACATGAATCAAGAATATGGTAAATAAATGAGCCAATGGGACTTTTTTTTCCTTCATTAAACTTAAACACTGATCAGATCTTTTTTTTTTTTTTGGTATAACTTTTATTTTGGAGTATTACATTTAAGAAGACTAACACTCTTGAGTATGTCTAAACGGTAATGAAAAATATAATTAGTAGTTCTGACAACTATATTTTAAAAAATGTTTGATGAAGTTAAAGTTGTTTTGTCAAAAAAAAAAATTAAGTGACACATATTTTCCTATATTCCACTGGCTTTGTTAGAGAATGTTGATACTTCTAGTATTAAAGTATTTTATTATATCTTGAATTTATGTTAATATTATAACATTATTAAAATTATGGAAGCTCATTCTCCAAAAAAAACAGAAGAATTTCAGTTTTGGCATTTAGCAATATGCTTGGAAAGTTCTTCCACACATCACTAATATTTATTGAGCATCTATGGTGTACCAGTATATTCTGGTTACATAGGATACAATGTTGTACTACAACCACAACACAAATGAAAACAAAATACATAAAAGGAAAAATACTACCTCCCAAATATTACATTCTAACAAAAGAAAATGGACAAAATGAGTAAGAAAATTGTATAATACATGTACCAGAGCCTTCTAATTGTCTCTCAATATTTACTCCATCCTTCAGATTTTGGCTGGGAATATATCTGTCAGTTCTGGTCATTATTTTCCAGCATTAATGGCAGCAATATGAGGCCATGTGCCCAAATTCTTGCCAATGAATTATAGGTGAAATATTGGTATAAATCTGCATCCAATCCCTAAAGGAAATCTCTTGAAGGGTTTCGTTTGTAACAATGTCAGACTAGTCAATTTAGGATAAACCTGTTCATTGTGAATAATTAGAATAGCTGGATAAAATATGAAATAAAGAGTATCTATTTGGGGGCGCTGGAGGAGTATCAAGGCCAAGAGTATAGGTAAAAGAGAATTCCAGAGAGGTGAACCTTACATTTGATGTCAATTTTCACCTCTAGGTATTTTGCTATTTAAAAACATCAGCTAAATGGCTAGCTGAAAGCAGTGGGGAGAATATGGGTCCTAAACAGAGCTCTTAGAAATTTTACAGGGAAAAGGTAACCACAATAGGATTTTATAGCCTGATAAGAAACCGAACAAGAAAAAACTTGTAGTCTGATAAGAAAAAAAAAAAATCCACACTTGGGATTGGAACCCAATGAGCTACCTCATAGGGAGTACTTGAAACAAACCCATACCCTAAAAATTTAAGTCCTGTTTCTTAACAGCTCATTTTCTGAATTAACTAAATTTATCTGTTCGTAGCAAGATCATCTATAAGAATTAAATTATATCCCCTGTGGAAGACAATAACATCATCCTGAGCCCCAAAAGAGCTCTATTTTTTTCCACAAATAATGGTATCTCTCAATTAAACATAATCAGGCATTAAAATATGTTGGAAATCCATCAGGAAAAAAATAGCTAATAAAAATAGAAATGTAGATGACCCATATATTGGATTTATCAGTAGTGGTTTAAAAATCACTGTAATAGATCCAAGGGATTAAATAGCACTATGGAGTCTTTCACCAGGGAAATGAAAAATACAAAATATCAGATATTATTTCTATAATGGAAAATGAAGTTAATAGTTCAATGATGGTTTTAATAGTAAATTAGGCACAGCTGAAGAAAGAATGAGTAAACTAGAAAAAAGATTAGAACAAAATACCTAGATTAGAGCATGGAAAGAAAAATCGATATTTTACAAAGAATAAGAGCTGTATGGGATATGGTTTAAAATCTAAATTGCAGTGCTCTCTTCAGCAGCACATATACGAAAATCTAAATTGCATGTTGCTAGAGTCCTGAAAGGAGTAGAGAGAGGTTGTGAAAGATGCAATATTTGAAGACATAAGGACCAACAATTTCCAAAATTAACAAAAAACAGTTTGCTGGTTCAGGAAACTTGACAAATCTTAGGTCAGAATAACTACAAGAGAATCTATACCTAGACAGACGCATCATAGTAAAACTACTGAAAATTTTTTAAAAGAGAAAAAAAAATCTTTCAGATGTAAAGAATGACTTCCTATGTGTTCTATTTGGTGCTTTTTTTTTTCAACCATTAAGTCACTTTTTCTATTTTTATGTTCCCTGAAGACATTTTCAAACTTGACTTTGATTTTTTTTAAGGTAAGCATTATTGACTTACAATCTTGATCAGAAATCTTTGTGGACTCTCTCTGTGGTGTGTTGTTTCAGCTGCTACCTATTCAGTGACCCTTCTGTGCTTGTAATTATATTGCTTTGGGCTGTGTATTGTCTTTGTTTTATATCCAATAAGCCTCTTTGAGACATAGATGAAGAAGCCATCCTCCTGAGAAGAAATTTAATTAATTAAGTTTGTTTTCCAAACCATCTAAATCTTTTTTTGACTTTTGTCTGTTTTTTCTAATTTTTGTGTGTTTATCTTAGATATATCAACCTATTTAACCATGATGTGGCTCTTAGCGTTTTGGTATGTATGGTGAGGTTCTTTCGACCATCCAGGTGTTGGGGATTTAGGCTTCAAATCAAGAAGCCAATTTGCAAAACCCGACTTATGAGTACAAGTCTCAGGGAAACTGGTTTTCTGGCTCAGGAACAACTCAGCTTTCTTTGTATTTGCCTGAGGAACGTTTACTTCTGATTCAGCCAAACAGTGAAGTACCCCTCTTAGAAGCCTCTATCTTCAGCAAAAGGTACTTTTAAAACTTTTCTGTCCTGTTTGCCTCACAAATCCATTAAAACTGAAGTTCAGCTGTGCCTGGTTCAAGGTAAAAGTGATTTCAATGTTCCTCTTATTTCTCTGGGTTTTGGCTTTCTCCCCATTTCTTCGAAAATGGCTGTACCCTTTGACATTCCAAACAGCAAAGTAGGAGAGTTTCCTGTTGCTCCAAGACTTCAGCAGTATGTGGTATTGTCAGTGTTCTGGATTTGGGCCATTCAAATGGGTGTTTCATGGTATCTCATTGTTTTAATTTGAATTTCCCTGATGACATGATTTGGAGTATATTTTCATATGCTTATTTGTCATGTGTATATTTTCTTTGGTGAAGTGTCTGTTAAGTGGCCCATTTTTAAATTGGGCTGTTTGTTTTCATATTGTTGAGTTTTAGGAATATTTTGAATAACAGTCCTTTCTCAGATGTGTCTTTTGCAAATATTTTATCCCTGCCTGTGGCTTCTCTTCTTATTCTGTTGATATTGTATTTCACAGAGTAGCAGTTTTCAATTTTAATGAAGTCCCACTTAGCAATTATTTATTTCAAGTACCATACCTTTGGTGTTGTATCTAAATAGGTAGTGATATACCAACGGTCATCTAGGTTTTCTCCTGTGTTATCTTCCAAGAATTTTATAGTTTTGTGTTTTCCATGTAGATCTGTGCTCTGTTTTGAATTAGTTTTTGTGAGGGGTATAAAATCTGTGTCCAGATTTTCTTTCTTTTGTTTTTTTTTTTTTGCATGCGGATGTCCAGTTGTTCAAGTCATTTTGTTCAAAATATTGTCTTTCCCATTTTATTGCCTTTACTCCTTTGAAAAAGATCAGTTGGCTATATTCATGTGGGTCCTTTATGATTTTTTAGTACATTTTTCTTCATGTTTTTGTCAATTTTTCCTTAATGTTAGAAGACTACATTTTTGGGCACATAAGCATTCATGATGGTGGTACTTCTAGTGGATTATATATATTTTTAACATCTTTATTGGAGTATA
Source organism: Balaenoptera physalus (assembly GCF_965194825.1). Lineage (NCBI taxonomy): Eukaryota > Metazoa > Chordata > Mammalia > Artiodactyla > Balaenopteridae > Balaenoptera > Balaenoptera physalus. Next base: position 114,823,468 of record NC_138887.1, on the reverse strand, counting down.
ATTGCTTTACAATGGTGTGTTAGTTTCTGCTTTATAAAAAAGTGAATCAGCTATACGTATACATATATCCCCATATCTCCTCCCTCTTGCGTCTCGCTCCCACCCTCCCTATCCCACCCTTCTATGTGGTCACAAAGCACCGAGCTGATCTCCCTGTGCTATGCAGCTGCTTCCCACTAGCTATCTATTTTACATTTGGTAGTGCATATATGTCAATATCACTCTCTCACTTTGTCCCAACTTACCCTTCCCCCTCCCTGTGTCCTCAAGTCCATTCTCTATGTCTGCATCTTTATTCCTGTCCTGCCCCTAGGTTCTTCAGAACCTTTTTTTTTTTTTAGATTCCATATATATGTGTTAGCATATGGTATTTGTTTTTCTCTTTCTGACTTACTTAACTCTGTATGACAGACTCTAGGTCCATCCACTTCACTACAAATAACTCAACTTCATTCCTTTTATGGCTCAGTAATATTCCATTGTATATATGTGCCACATCTTCTTTATCCATTCATCTGTCGATGGACACTTAGGTTGCTTCCATGTCCTGGCTATTGTAAATAGTGCTGCAATGTGGTACATGTCTCTTTTTGAATTATGCTTTTCTCAGGGTATATGCCCAGTAGTGGAATTGCTGGATCATATGGTAGTTCTATTTTTAATTTTTTAAGGAACCTCCCTACTGTTCTCAATAGTGGCTGTATCAATTTACATTCCCACCAACAGTGCAAGAGGGTTCCCTTTTCTCCATACCCTCTCCAGCATTTATTGTTTGTAGATTTTGTGATGATGGACATTCTGACTGGTGTGCGGTGATACGTCATTATACTTTTGATTTGCATTTCTCTAATGATTAGTGCTGTTGAGCATCCTTTCATGTGTTTGTTGTCAATCTGTATATCTTCTTTGGAGAAATGTCTGTTTAGGTCTTCTGCCCATTTTTGGATCGGGTTGTTTGATTTTTTGATATTGAGCTGCATGAGCTGTTTGTATATTTTGGAGATTAATCCTTTGTCATTGCTTCATTTGCAAGTATTTTCTCCCATTCTGAGGGTTGTCTTTTCGTCTTGTTTATGGTTTCCTTTACTGTGCAAAAGCTTTTAAGTTTCATTAGGTCCCATTTGTTTATTTTTGTTTTTATTTCCATTTCCCTAGGAGGTGGGTCGAAAAGGATCTTGCTGTGATTTATGTCGTAGAGTGTCCTGCCTATGTTTTCCTCTCAGAGTTTGATAGTGTCGGCCTAACATTTAGGTCTTTAATCCATTTTGAGTTTATTTTGTGTATGGTGTTAGGCAGTGTTCCAATTTCATGCTTTTACATGTACCTGTCCATTTTTCCCAGCACCACTTATTGAAGAGGCAGTCTTTTCTCCATTGTATATTCTTGCCTCCTTTATCAAAGATAAGGTGACCATAGGTGTGTGGGTTTATCTCTGGGCTTTCTCTCCGGTTCCATTGATCTATATTTCTATTTTTGTGCCAGTACCATACTGTCTTGATTATTATAGCTTTGTAGTATAGTCTGAAGTCAGGGAGCCTGATTCCTCCAGCTCCATTTTTCTTTCTCAAGATTGCTTTGGTTATTCAGGGTCTTTTGTGTTTCCATACAAATTGTGAAATTTTTTATTCTAGTTCTGTGAAAAATGCCTTGGTAGTTTGATAGGGATTGCATTGGATCCGTAGGTTGCTTTGGGTAGTATAGTCATTTTCACAATATGGATTCTTCCAATCCAAGAACATGGTGTATCTCTCCATCTGTTTGTATCATCTTTAATTTCTTTCATCAGTGTCTTATTGTTTTCTGCATACAGGTCTTTTGTCTCCTTAGGTAGGATTATTCCTAGGTATTTTATTCTTTTTGTTGCAGTGGTAAATGGGAGTGTTTCCTTAATTTCTCTTTCAGATTTTTCATCATTAGTGTATAGGAATGCAAGAGGTTTCTGTGCATTAATTTTGTATCCTGAAACTTTACCAGATTTGTTGATTAGCTCTACTAGTTTTCTGATAACATCGATAGGCTTCTCCATGTATAGTATCATGTCATCTGCAAACAGTGACAGCTTTACTTCTTCTTTTACAATTTTTATTCCTTTTATTTCTTTTTCGTCTCTGATTGCTGTGGCTAAAACTTCCAAAACAATGTTGAATAATAGTGGTGAGAGTGGGCAACCTTGTCTTGTTCCTGATCTTAGTGGAAATGGTTTCAGTTTTTCACCATTGAGTATGATGTTGGCTGTGGGTTTGTCATATATGGCCTTTATTATGTTGAGGTAAATTCCCTCTATGCCTACTTTCTGGAGGGTTTTTTCATAAATGGGTGTTGAATTTTGTCAAAAGCTTCTTCTGCATCTATTGAGATGATCATGTGGTTTTTCTCCTTCAGTTTGTTAATATGGTGCATCACATTGATTGATTTGCGTATATTGAAGAATCCTTGCATTCCTGGGATAAATCACCCTTGATCATGGTGTATGATCCTTTTAATATGCTGCTGAATTCTGTTTGCTAGTATTTTGTTGAGGATTTTTGCATCTGTGTTCATCAATGATATTGGTCTGTAGTTTTTTTGTGACATCTTTGTCTTATTTTGGTATCATGGTGATGGTGGCCTTGTAGAATGAGTGCGTGTGTTCTTCCCTCTGCTATATTTTGGAATAGTTTAGGAAGGGTAAGTGTTAGGTTGTTAGGTCTTCTCTCAATCTTTGATAGAATTCGCCTGTGAAGCTATCTGGTCCTGGGCTTTTGTTTGCTGGAAGATTTTAATCACAGTGTCAATTTCAGTGCTTGTGATTGGCCTGTTTATATTTTCTAATTCTTCCTGGTTCAGTCTCAGAAGGTTGTGCTTTTCTAAGAATTTGTCCATTTCTTCCAGGTTGTCCATTTTATTGGCATATATTTGCTTGTAGTAATCTCTCATGATCCTTTTTATTTCTGCCGTGTCAGTTGTTACTTCTCCTTTTTCATTTTTAATTCTATTGATTTGAGTATTTTCCCTTTTTTTCTTGATGAGTCTGGCTAATGGTTTATTAATTGTGTTTATCTTCTCAAAGAAGCAGCTTTTAGTTTTATTGATCTTTGCTATTGTTTCCTTTATTTCTTTTTCATTTATTTCTGATTTGATTTTTATGATTTCTTTCCTTCTGCTAAGTTTGGGGTTTTTTTTTTGTTGTTGTTGTTCTTCTTTCTCTAATTACTTTAGGTGTATGGTTAGGTTATTTATTTGAGATTTTTCTTGTTTCTTGAGTTAGGGTTTTATTGCTATAAAATTCCCTCTTAGAACTGCTTTTGCTACATGTCATAGGTTTGGGTCATTGTGTTTTCATTGTCATCAGTTTCTAGGTATTTTTTGATTTCCTCTTTGATTTCTTCAGTGATCTCTTGGTTATTTAGTAGTGTATTGTTTAACCTCCATATGTTTGTATTTTTTACAGTTTTTTTTTTCATAATTGATATCTAGTCTCATAGCATTGTGGTAGAAGATACTTGATACGATTTCAATTTTCTTAAATTTACCAAGGCTTCATTTGTGACCCAAGATACGATCTGTCTTGGAGAATGTTCCATGAGCACTTGAGAAGAAAGTGTATTCTGTTGTTTTTGGATGGAATGTCCTATAAATATGAATTAAGTCCATGTTGTTTAATGTTTCATTTAAAGCTTGTGTTTCCTTGGTTATTTCCATTTTGGATGAGCTGTCCATTGGTTAACATGGGGTGTTAAAGTCCCCTACTCTGATTGTGTTACTGTCAGTTTCCCCTTTTATGGCTGTTAACATTTGCCTTATGTATTGAGGTGCTCCTATGTTGGGTGCATAAATAGGTACAATTGTTATATCTTCTTCTTGGATTGATCCTTTGATCATTTTATAGTGTCTTTCTTTGTCTCTTATAACAGTCTTTATTTTAAAGTGTATTTTGTCTGATATAAGAATTGCTACTCCAGATTTCTTTTGATTTCCATTTGCATGGAATATCTTTTTCCATCCCTTCACTTTCAGTCTGTATGTGTCCCTAGGTCTGAAGTGGGTCTCTTGTAGACAGCATATATACAGGTCTTGTTTTTGTATCCATTCAGCTAGTCCATGTCTTTTGGTTGGAGCATTTAATCTGTTTACATTTAAGGTAATTATTGATATGTATGTATGTTCCTATTACCTATTTTCTTAATTGTTTTGGGTTTGCTTTTGTACGTCTTTTCCTTCTCTTGTGTTTCCTGCCTAGAGAAGTTCCTTTAGCATTTGTTGTAAAGCTGGTTTGGTGGTGCTGATTTCTCTTAGCTTTCACTTTTCTGTAAGGGTTTTAATTTCTCTTTCGAATCTGAATGAAATCCTTGCTGGGTAGAGTAACCTTGGTTGTAGGTTTTTCCCTTTCATCACTTTGAATATGTCCTGCCACTCCCTTCTGGTTTGCACAGTTTCTCCTGAAAGATCAGCTGTTACCCTTATGGGGATTCCCTTGTATGTTATTTGTTTCTTTTCCCTTGCTGCTTTTTTTTTTTTTCTTTGTATTTAATTTTTGGTAATTTGATTAATATATGTCTTGGCATGTTTCTCCTTGGATTTATCCTGTATGGGACTCTCTGTGCTTTCTGGACTTGATTGACTATTTCCTTTCCCATATTTGGGATGTTTTCAACTATAAGCTCTTCAAATATTTTCTCAGTCCCTTTCTTTTTCTCTTCTTCTTCTGGGACCCCTATAATTCGAATGTTGTTGTGTTAAATGTTGTCCCAGAGGTCTCTGAGACTGTCCTCAATTCTTTTCATTCTTTTTTCTTTATTCCACTCTGTGGTAGTTATTTCCGCTCTTTTATCTTCCAGGTCACTTATTCTTTCTTCTGCCTCAGTTATTCTGCTATTGATTCCTTCTAAAGAATTTTTAATTTCATTTATTGTGTTGTTCATCATTGTTTGTTTGCTCTTTAGGTCTTCTAGGTCCTTATTAAATGTTTTTTGTATTTTCTCTGCTTTTTTCCCCCAGATTTTGGATCATCTTTTCTATCATTACTCTGAATTCTTTTTCAGGTAGACTGCCTATTTCCTCTTCATTAGTTTGGCCTGGTGCTTTTTTACTTTGCTCCTTCATCTGCTGCATATTTCTCTGTCTTCTCATTTTGCTTAACTTACTGTGTTTGGAGTCTCCTTTTCATAAGCTGAAGGTTCATAGTTCCCGTTGTTTTTGGTGTCTGCCCCCAGTGGGTAAGGTTGGTTTAGTGGGTTGTGTAGGCTTCCTGGTGGAGGGGACTGGTGCCTGTGTTCTGGTGCATGAGGCTGGATCTTGTCTTTCTGGTGGGCAGGACTGCATCTGGTGTTGTGTTTTGGGGTGTCTGTGAATTTATTATGAATTTAGGCAGCCTCTCTGCTAATGGGTGGGGTTGTGTTCCTGTCTTGCTAGTTGTTTGGCATGGGGTGTCCAGCACTGGAGCTTGCTGGTCATTGATTGGAGCTGGGTCTTAACGTTGAGATGGAGATCTCTGGGAGAGATCTCGTCGACTGATATTACATGGTGCTGGCCGATCTCTGGTGGTCCATTGTCTTGAACTCGGCTCTCCGACCTCAGAGGCTCAGGCCTGACACCTGGCTGGAGCACCAAGACCCTCTCAGCCACACAGCTGGAGGATGGCCAAGTCAGAAAGGAATCAAGTTTCTGGCCTTTGGATGGTGGCCGACTTGGGATTGGGGCTCCATAGCTCCACCTCAGCAGTTCGTGTAGCCACCCCGGGAGGTTCAGGGTGTTGGTTCTGTAGGGGGCCGTGTGCAGATGCCTTGCACCTGACACGTCAGATTGGCTTTCCCAGCTCAGAACTGTGGTGGGGACACAGCTTGGCACCTGTGTGGAGAAGCACTGTGCACACTGCCACAACCCAAGATGGCGGTCCCTGGCTGTGTGCCGGATTATTTCTTTATTCCTCATGTATGTAGTGACATGCTTAATACTTATTTATGCTTTACACCTGGTAACGTTTTTGTTCCTTACTCATTGGTACACCAGCTTCCAACTCTTGAGATGTCTGTCATTTCCTTATATCTCCAGGTATATTTAACCTTTCTGTGTCCTTTTGTTTGAAATATATGTCTTCCTTTTAAATCATGTGTAGCTAAAATTTTGAAAAAAAATGCAATTTAAATCTTAGTGTTTTAATGTATTATTAGTATTTTGTGTTCCAATTAATTGTTTTTTTAATAAGTTTTGGATAAAGTCACCACCATAATCTAGATAATGAACATAACAATACAACAAAGGAATCCCTCTCTCTGCACCCCACCCCCACCCTCCTTCCCCAGGCAAACACTGATCTCACTGTACATTAATTTCCTAAAATTTTACATTATGATTCTTACAGCATATACTTTTTTTTTCTTGTTTTTTTTCATTCAGCATGATTTTTGAGATTATATTATAGGGCATATCAGTCATCTATTTCTTTTTATTGCTGTGTGTTATTCTGTTATATGGATATATTGTAGTTTATTTATCCATTTACATGTTGATGGGGATTTAGGTTGTTTCCAGTTGTTGGCTATTGCAGATAAAGATGCTATGAATGATTTTGTACAAATCTTTCTATGAGCATATGCCTTCTTTCTCTTGGATAAATACTTAGTAATGTAGTGCCTGGATCCTATGATGGCATATATTTAAATTTTCAAGAAACCAAAAACTGTTTTCCAAAGTATTTGTACAACTACAGTGTAAGAGTTCCATGTATACACATTTGTACACATTCTTCCAGACACTTGATGTGTTCAGTCTTTTTCATTTTAGTCACCCTAATTAGGTTTGTAGTGGCATTTCCTTTGATTTTAATTTGCATTACATTGATGACTAATGATGTTGAGCATCTTTTTAGGTTTTTTTTTTTTTTTTTGCCGTTTATATATTTTTCATGGTGAAGTGTCTGTTCAAATTTTTGCCCATTTTTAAACTGAATCATTTTCTTTTGAGTTTTGAGAGTTTTAAAAATATATATTATAGATTCAAGTGCTTTATCAGATATATAATTTGCAAATATTTTCTCCCAGTCTGTGACTAAGAGACATAGTCTGCGTCTACTGCATGCCCTACTGAGGTGTTGAAATGATCTCTTTTCCACTGGTAAAAAATAAAGCAGTAGCCTAAGATTGTTCAGTTTTTCTCTTGGGAGCCAGAGAACTGAGGTTTGTGAGCAAATGATTTATTAACATTCAATTTTAAGACTTTATAATTCTATAGAATTCAATATTAACAACATAAAAATCAGTATACCATATTTTTTAAAAGGTAGTATTACTCTTACAAGTCAAATAAGAAAAGCAAAGGAGATTCTGATCTTTCCAGTGTCACACAAAAATGGGGCAGAATATACTTTCAGTGTTGGCAGTTAACCAAATCAACATAAGTGATATAATCTAGCAGAGGCCAGTTTTTAGATACTTAATATTTGATTGAGATAATTTAGTTAGTTATTAAAATCAGTTTCACTTATTCATAATAGTGAAAAAGGACATTATGGCTATATTAAGTTTGCAGTATTAGGCACATAAGTATAAGGAAATTGAAAGTTCAAGATCTCTCCAGCAATGTTATCTTGCCCATCTACATTTATTATGTTTAAATAATTTATAGGTAACTTCAAATAATCAATCTCATTGAATGTAAATTAGTCATTAATTAAAATAAGTAGCATATTCCCATATAGAACTTGATCAGTTTGGTTTAGGAATTCTCTGTTTAATTGAAATACTCTAACCTAATATTTAATTGAGGGAAAAACCTTGATGTTTTTCTCCTTGCATCACACAAAGTATGCAAAATGATTAAAGACAAGTTGAATTGATGGCTAGAAACATTGTCTTTGACCTTGAGTCGTTCCTCCTCTCTAAATGGTGGATTTGTTGCTGTGGCTCATCACAGAATCCCGTCTTACTCTTTCTCCACACTCTAGCACTTCTGCATTTGAGTCAGCAATACTTTTCCAAGTCCTTTACTTATGCATGGACTTTCCGAATTCTGTACTCTGTCTATAAATAAAGGAATTTTCTGTATTCTCCTATCTTCACTAAAGTCTTTTTATCTTACATCCATTAAAATTCCTTTTCATTCAATTGGCTTGAATTTTTTTAAGAGGGAACTCATTTCCTGCGTAAAAATATTTTTTAAAAATTGATGGGTTCATATGAGTATTTAATTTCATTTCCTTTGGTAGGAAGCATGCGATTAAGGAAATCAAAGATTTTCACTTCTCATACAATAATAGTTTAGTCTAAAAGAAGAAAGTATTTCGTTCCTATAAGGTCTCATTTTAGTTCTCAAACTGTATCTCCAACTATTATTTTCATAAAGATATTCATATCGATTTTTCTCACTCTTCCTTAAAATATTGTGCTTTCATGCTTTACTACATCACTCCATTTACCTGGCATATTCAGTAGTTAAATCCAGTTCCACTAATCTTTCATCTCCATTGTCTCTCCTCTTAAATTTGATGTTTATATTTATCTACACATTTAAAGTACCTACTTAAAACTTTCAATATTATAATACAACTTTTATTTCTTGTTCTCAATATGTTGAGTTCCTATTATCTAAATAAAGAAATAAAAACGCAAAGCTTCCTCTTGACTCATTCTTTTTGACTTTCCATACTTAACATCTGCTCATTATATTTAAAATGATATTTCAAAATTGAATATATTACATTTATTTGTATCTGAAAACCAAAGTCCCTTGTCTGTCTACAGGTTGTTCTAAAAGCCAAATCCACTGTTTGCATTATTATAATCATGTAGCTACTTTTCACTGAAAAACCAATTATTATGCTGGTATTATAATACTTCCAATGTGGGTCTAGTGTCACAATTTCTGTGCTACACAGGAAAGAACAGTATTTTGTCAATATCAAATAGATTCTCTCTTCTTATACACCATCAGTAGCTTCATGGCACATTTCAATCTGCTTAAATTTGTACATTACTTTCTGAAAAAGATTTATCTTATGAGTTTTTTGTTCACACTTGTCCTGATTATTCCTAGGCCAGATAGAAAGGATTCATTTACTTTGGACTTCTTATGTATTCCAGTATTTCTTTTATCCCACATTTATCTTCTGTGATTGTAAACTTTGTTTTGTGTAAATACATCCCCACATAACCTTCTCCAAAATGGTATATGGGAGGTACATTTTCTGATTTCTTGAATTTCTCAAAAGGCTTTATTTTGCCATTTCCATCAATTTATAGCTTGGCTGGACATAAAATTTTAAGTCAAAATATTATTGCTTCAGAATTTGGAAATAATTTTTACCATTTTTATTATCCAAAATTGTTAATTTAAAAGTATGAAATAATAATGACATTAAGTGCTTCAGAGAATACTAAGAAAAAAAGTATGCTGGATACTTTTGGGATGCTCTTTTAATACTTGGTCTTCTGAAACATCTCAGTGATGTGCCTTTGAATTAATATTTATTTATTGAGCTCAGCAGTTAGTGGCTTTTGTTAAATCTGGAGACAGGTCTCTTGTTCTGGGAGTTTTTCTTATTTAGTAATTTTCCCCTATTTTTCCATTAATGTTCCCATTTTGAAACTCTTGTTTATTAGATAACAAGCTATCTAGATTAATAGTCTTGACCAATTTATTTTCTGTTATAGACTTTCTCTTTTTATGTTTTCATATATATGTGCTGAAAGGATACCTCAAGTTTATCTTCTAATCCTCCTATTGATTTTTATTTTTACTTTGTCAATACATTTTTAATTTCCAAAGGTTCTTTTTTGAGAGTTATTTTTCATTCAATCCTATTCATGACTCTTGTTTTGTAGAAGTATCATCTAGAACTCTTCTAAAGATATTATACTTTAAAACATTCTCTTCCACCTTGAATGATCTGTTTCCTCCTGGGGTCACCTTTTTTTTGTATTTGACTTTTTTTTCTCATTTCATGCTGTTGATTTGCTTTGTAAATCTAGTAATCCTTAGTTTTTCATTCTAATCAAAGAGTAAATGATCAGATTAGTTAGTGCAGTTAGTAACTACATGTCTTTTCTCCGCAGCTGTTGGGTATGCAGGCTAGAATTTTTCACTTGCATTGTCTTTTGAATAAGATGTTTAATAAGGTAGTACAGGAACAGAGTTTGTTGACTGGCAAACTTTCCTTCATACTGAAATGGTGGAAAGCTATATTTCAAATGGGAGGCCCAGAAATTCAGAATTAGAAGCACTTTATTCTGAAATAATAACTTACATTCTAACAGGGTTAGTTTTTTCTAAGGTGTTCATTTAACTGTTTTGGAAATATACCCACAATTCAATACAGTTCTCTCTCTCTCTCGTGTGTGTGGGTCTGTGTAGGATGAACTTAAATGGCTTCACCTTGTATTTCACCACGTTTGTCACTCCTGTTATTATACCTGCTCAATCCAAGCAGAAAGACTTTCTGAGCTTCATCTGTGCAATTCAGAATCTCTTATTTTTGCATTTCTCATCTACCATAATCTGGAATTTGGGAGTTATGTGCTCCTTCAGAATGACCTGTATGATTCCATCTGCTTTTACTTTAACAGAAAATATAGAACCCCCAATATGTTAACCCTCCACCATTTTGTTCTTTCTACATTTATGGGTTTACCCTCAATTGAATCATTTGCAAATCCATAGTGTCTTTAGAGGATGGAGACACTCTAAAGTGTCTACACTTTATACATTTGCTTAATCTATCATATTTCTCTGAAACTATAAAGTATATGTTATTCTCTGCTATAAATTGTTACAGAAGGGGAACTTGAAAGTTACTTATCAAGATAATTAAAACTGCAAATGTCTCTTGAATTTGCAATTTTATTTTAGCAATTTATATTAGAGATTAACTTTTTGTCCTGATATATAATTACAAAGGTGATCAATGGAGGGTTGTTATAAAAGTTAAAAGTTAGAAAAAACCCTACATATTTAACAGAGGGAGAATATCAATAAAATATGGCACATATAATTTTAAGCTGACTTTTATAAGCATACTCAGTATTCTTGGAGTAACTTTTAGTTGTTTTTACTGTGTCATAAAATTTTTTTACAACTTGATTTGATTACATTTACACTTATTCATTTAGTTTATATTCAAATTTATTAACATAAGAATTTGAGGGAGTCTAACAGAACAACTAAAATGAAAACATGGCTAACTATAATAAATTGAAAAACACAAAGCTCATCTAATAGAAGAAGAGAGGATAGATATTAGTAAGAATGTGAAATGCACTTATTTATAAAATTATGGTCACAGTTTGGCTCAACAATAAATAGAACATAAGACAAAAACAAAGCTGGATAACCTTTTGCTTGAAACTAAACTCAAGCAGGAATTTATCTTATGATTGAAACTAAAAAATGTATTATTGTTTGAATGGTCTAACCTGACATGATGGTAGCAGTCTTAGAACAATGACTTTAAAAGTAGTACACTAAAAAATTGCTTTTCCCCTAAAGAAAGTGTCCCCTGTTTAAGGACAAAGGTAATTCCAAGAAGTGATAACTCATTGAAGGAATGTCTTCAACACTACAACAATGCCATCTATATACTTTATTTTTTGAGAATCTTATAGCTCTTTGGGTTGAGTCCCACATGTTCTGCTATTCTTAAAGTACAAATGCCATGTTAGGGTTGCCATTTCTGGAAAGGCTTTCAGAGTAGGAAAAACCCTGTGTCAGGTCTTCATCTCTCCCATAGATTTGTAAATCCAATTGCTGAATCCCAGTTCACAAGATCAGATTTCTCCATTCTTTGTGAACTGAGTTTCCATTATGTTCATTTACGTTTTTTTTTTTTCCTTCCCTGATCAGCCTTAATTAAAAGCACTCCGGTCTTCCCCAACATATTTCTTTATCAACCTTCAAATGCTAAGTTAAAGTCTAAATCCCTTGAATTCCTTAAGAGCCCAAGTTCCTTGTAAAAGTTGATTCAATACTCATTCAGATTTCTTTTACTGAAAAGCACCTTCAATAAGTTACTGTTGGGTTGGCCAGTAGTTCATTGGATTAATGAATACGTTGTTCAATAAAGTTCTTGGTGAAAATGAAAAATGTGTCTTTTATTTTTACTTAAAACTTAATGAACTTTTTGGCCGACCCAATATTTTAGAGTTTTGAGAATTCTATGTATACTTATATTCAGCCAAAATATGGAGAAGATGAAGGAAGAAAAATTATGTTTTAAGGTATTCAATGATTGTGGAAATGTTAATTATTATATGATATATATAATGTGACATTATCTACCATGCTCTTTTCCTTTATTGTAATGATTATGTATATAAGCAAAAGGGAAATGTTAAGAAAGAGAGAGGTGTGATCCAGATAAAGTAAATGCAACATGAATCCACTTAAAAAGCAAGTTATATGGCTGGATTTGAAAAAAATCTAAAAGGATATCTAATTAAATATAGTAATCATTTTTTCACAAAGTTGCTGAGTAAAAGGACAATATAAAAACAATCATTTGAATTTCTATATAATACCTTCAAGTTAAGAAATTAAAGTTGTGAAACTTTATAATAACTACAGCATCATTGAATATATATTAAAATCAATAACCATAAAATATACTGACTATATAGAAATGATCCTAAAATTATTCAATACCTCTTCACTGAAAATTATAAGACAAATTTAAAGAAGAATTAAATAAATGGGAATATTATGTCTCAATTAGAGATTAGAAGACAATATTTTAAAAGTGGCAATTCTCCCTAAACTGATTAGTAAATTCAATTCAATCCAGTAAAAATTCCCCCAATAATGTAAGCCTATGTATTTGAGTATTTGTAGAAATTGATAAGCCTATTGTAAATTTTAAATGGAAATGTAAATGGACAACCATCTGTAAGGTGAGAGACCTTGCTCTAATTATAATGAAGTTACAATAATCAAGACAATGTGACAATAGTACAAGAACAAACAAAAGGAACAGAATAGAGAGTCTACAGACAGAACCTAACACATATGTACATTTGATTTATAATAAACATAGCACTGTATAGCTGTGGGCAAAGTTTTGGGGAAAAATGGAACTTGTATCATATGTCAAACTACTTTACATAATTGCAGGTCAATTGTACATCTAACCATGAGAGACAAAATAATAAATGATTTAGAAAATAACATGGGAACTTATTTTCATTATCTTGGGGTAGGCAAAATTTCTTGAACTTACTTTAACCTAATGTTTCCAAAACTGATTTAACCACAGACTCGTGTGTGTGTGTGTGTGTGTGTTTAACCCATTGGAGAAATGATTTTTTTTCCTGAAACTCTTTGAGAAAGGCTACTTTGGGTTCTCCCCTTTCTTATCAAATTAGCAAAGGCCACTCACCAAACAGGATAATAATTATGAACTGAAATAAACTTATAGAACAATTCAAGAGATAGAGCTGGACCCTGGAATAAAAGAATCAAGGCAGGAATCTGCCCTTTTTCACAAGTTTATAAAGTTGGATTTATTTTTGGCTGTATGTCTAGACCCATTTCTAGTGTGACAGTAAAAGGATAACTAGACTCAAATAAGTATATATGTAGCAACTTTTCACTAAGAAGTATTAAGCAGAGAATTTAAAGAAGTTGTTAAATTTTTCTTTAAATTTATTTAAAAAGTGATTTAAAAGATATATTTGTATCATTTATGCATGGATTCTTAAACATTTTCTACAATTAAAGTAGCTAAATTTCACCCTATTTAAAGTAGATCATATTAAGGGCATTTTTGGTCCCAGCCTCTGTTTATATCTACTACTTATTTTTTCCTGAAAGGTACTTAATGGTTCTAAGACTCACATGTCTACTCTATAAACTGAGGATAATATTACCTGTCCTTAATTAAATGATAGAGCTATGTATTTCCTTATAGAAGCTATGTCCTTTAATGTAGTAACAAGTGTACACAACAGGAAGAATAATTACCCAAATGTGCAGGCACAATGGGAACTTCCTTTGTAGAGAGTTTTGCAGCATGGAACAATCTATTATAGATCCCAATCAAGGGTAAGTAGTCAAACTTATATGACACAAATTGGGTACTTAGTGCCGGTTCCAAATCTTTCAACTGACTAGAGAATTCTAAGAATCAGGTAGTTGGCCTGTAACACAGAGAGACTTCTTAAAAGGGAAGGAGTGGTTCACCCATCCTGGTGCTAATAACAGGACTAATCTGTATGGCTGTCCGTCATCACCAGCCATGGATTTGAAAGGGTGCTGGTTTCCCTTCCATTCACACTCAATTCTCTGCAATGGACTCTACTCCCTTCTCTAGATTAAAAGTAACTTATTTTTCTCTTCCATTTCTCCTTATGTTCATTTGGCTGCATTTAGTGTAATATGCACGGAAGATGCATGATATATTATGGATTTTATGTCTCATTTTGATATTAATAACGATGAGAGGTTTTGTAAGTATGTGAATGTACCTAAAAGAGTGCCTAGTAAAGAGTATGATGAAAGCTAAATTTATTAAGCATTTATTATGTGCTGGATATTGTGCTAACTGCTTAACATGTATAACTCCACTTGATCCAATTTTGGCCAGCATAATATTTATTTTAACTTTAACAATTAAAATATGAGATCCATAGAAATTGAATATGTTGCCCAGAGTCACACAGCTTTTACAGAAAGCCAGACTTTATACTCAGTTTTGTCTCAATCCAAATCTCAAGTTCATTGTGCTTGACCATTAGATCACACAGTAACCTTTAGACCATACAGTGAATATGGGATTTACAAGACTATGTGCATGAAAATTATAAAACAAATTGGGATAATCTCAAATTGTTCTTCATATGATGCTATTATTTTACTAGGTTGCTGGGAAGCATTTTTTTTATTTCAAATTTGAATTCAAATTTGACTTCAAAATAATTCTAGATTCCATCAATAAGACAGTACAGCTGATAAATGAGGAGTGGAAAGATTTAGGTCATAATATCAGACCACATAGTTTCATGTGAACTTGGACAGCTTGATAAATTAGTCTATTAGGTTTAAAACTTACTATGCTTGTAAAAAGTTATCTTTTGTGTAGTAGAGTGATTAAAAGATGATAGATCAGATAGACAGAATCTATTTTAAAGCATGATATAATAACATACTTCTAGAATGTGGCATTATATTTATATATAATTCAAATAAATTAACATGAACATATGCTTACATCAATATTCTTAATAAGTTTCAATCTTCTTGATATTAAAAATAGATTTTGTGTTGATGCTTGAAAATTAGATTTCTATGAACTGTGGCCATATCCATCATTTTATAAGTAAAAAATTTTTTGGAGGAGAAGCATAATCACTATCCTTGGTTGTGTATGTACGTGTGTGTGTGTGTGTGTGTGTGTGTGTGTATATATATATATATAAAATGACATTTATATACAAACATCATAAAATTGTGCATATTTTTGGTGACTACCATTGTTTGAATATTTTGAGATATAGTTTCTTTTCTTATACTAGTGTTTTAAGGACTTGTATATATGGTTGAAGTCATTAGTGGGCCAGAGGCTACTAATTCAAAAGTATTACCTAGATATAATTACCTAGATATAATTTAGATGCTTTGAAAAAGGCTTTTTGTACCTGAATATATCTAAAATAGGATTAAAATTACAGGAATAGTAATGTATCACTTGAGTCTCAGACACTTAGAGGTTTCTAAAGACTTCTAAACATTTCTTCCCTCAGTTTTCAAATATGTTTAAAATTCATTGTTTATGGAATTATTCCAGTTATTTGGAAAACCAAAAGCAAGTATAATTCAGTCAGCATTTCGTCTCAATGTTATATATACTTATACTATAAAAGCATAGACTTTTTAAAGGTCTTAATATAGTTAAAATTCTGACATATTGGAGATATTTTATAAAATATTTAATTTACTTACACATTTTACAGAAATTTTTTTCTTTATTATACTTTTTAATTGAGGTATAGTTGGTTTACAGTATTATATTAGTTTCATGTGTACAACATAGTGATTCAAAATTTTTATAGATTATACTCCATTTATACTTGTCATAAAATATTGGCTATATTCCCTGAGCAATCTTAAAACAGACATTTTCACTAGTAAAACACACTTGACAAAATTTTAGTCAAATTAAAATCCACCAAGGATTTTAAATACTTACTATGTTTCAGGAACATAGAAAATACAGATAAGGCATATGTTCTTATGTCAAGGAGTTCATGGTCTGGTGAGATAAACTAATAAATGGAGTAAGTGACATGACAGGAATACAAAGCATGATGATATCACAGATTTAAAAGTAGCAACTAACCCAGACTAAGCATAAGGTATCTAGGATGGGTTTTGAAATAATGGTGTATTATCATAAACTCATCCATCTGAAGACTCCAATCAGCTGCTATCTTAGATGCCGTGACTTTTCTAGGGGATATAGAGACAGCCCCTGGTATCTGGTTGTCAACTAATCATCTAGTGAATGCTTTTAACTCATTACCTGTAAATATAGACAAGAAGACCTATTTGAGTTCACTTAGAAAAGGAAAAATAAAAGTTGTGTTTACTTTCCTCAGGGATATATCAAGTCCCCTACTCTCTTTCAAAAAGTAATAAGTAGGGATCTCTCTGATTTTATCATCTCACAAGACATCATCCTGGTCCACTCTATTAATGATACCATCCTGATATACTGAATACCATAGAAATCTGAATGAGATACATACCTGCTTAAGTATGGAAAACAAAACCCCCTGAAAATTCAGGCTCTGACCCTCTAAGTTTCAAGGTTTTCTTTGCTTTGGGCCATGAAAAGATAACCACAATAAGACAAATGGCAAGAGGCTATACCTGGAATCTCCTGCTACCAAGAAGACAGCACAATGCCTTTTGGATTTTAGAGGCAACACATAACAAATGTATAACAGCATGTTGCTGTAATACACTTACCAAATAACCTCAAGCTTATTTTTTTGACTGGGATCAGAAAAATAGAAGGCTCTAGAATTCTGAAGCAAGTTGCCCCACCAGTTGCATATGAAAGAGGAAATTTATTGGCACTTAAAGTGTTGGTGACAGTTGGTTTCAGCAGCATTCCATCATTAAGTGGAAGAGGTATATATGAGACTGGGCTTGAACAGATTCTGAAGGCACAATTATTTACAGAAGCAGGGGGCTTAGACTCATGCATCTATTTCAGTACTTTGAAGAACTGCCTACTCTCTACGAAGGCACACTGTGGCTTTATGAAGCATTTCCTATGGCAAGTTGTCTTAAGAAGAAGAAACCTAAGTTTGGGTAACAGATGGTCCCACATGATACATTAGGAACACCTAAAATGAGTGACTATAGCATCACCCCCACTTGGGCATGATACAGAAGAACAAAGATGAAGGGGAATCTTCCAAGGAGTAGAACTTGGAGGAAATGTACCTGCTTATTTACTTTTCCTGGAAAAATATTGGATTCACTCTGAGTTTTGAGCAATGGCTAATGTTTTGGCTGAGTGGCCACAGACTCGGGAAGAAAAATATTGGAAAACTGGTGACAAAGATGTTTGGGGCAGACCTCATGGAATGGGCACAAAGTGTGAAAATGTTTTTGTCCTGTATGAATGTTCACCAAGGCAACCACAGCCAACCAGGCTCTCAAAATTCATGTGGACGAGATGGTCCATTATGTGGATGCCAGTGAATTTCTGTGCTCAGACATTCCAGTCGTTGCTGAAAAGGCCTGAGGGACCAAATGGCCATGGAAGCAGGCATGGCGATTATCTGTGGACTCAACAACATGGACTTCTACTTACTATGATGTGATTGTAACTATTAATGATGTCAACAACAACATGTCAACAACAGTGTCATTGAGCCACCAATATGGTAACGTCTCCCAAATGAACAAGCCAGCCACCTGGTGACAAATTGATTGCATTCGATCACTTCCATAATCGAAAGGAAAGCAATTTGTTCTTTTTGGAATAGACACTGATTCTGGAGATACACTTGCTTTCACTGCCATGTAATGACCCTGATAAAAACACCCTTCATGATTTTAAGGATTGCTTTACTCACTGTCAACAAATTCTTCCTTAGTTATTTCTTCTGAACAAGGAAATGATAGTGGAGCAAATGAAGTATAACAGTTGGCCCATGAATTCATTGTTCCTACCCTAGATCCCATATCCTGCCTTGTAGAATGGTAGAATGGGCTTCTGATGCCTCAGTCTTTGCAAGTATCTCAGGTTCTTTCCCATAGGTAGAAGTTTATTTCTGAATCTTATATACCAATATGTGCTTCTATTTCTCCCATAGCTAGGGTCTGAGTCCAGGATCTAAGGGATAGAAATGAGTCATTCCTCTTCATGTACAGAGAAACGTTTCTAGTAACAAATGATAGAAGTGATTTCTGACAGAATAGTCTTCAAGAGTTATTCCTCTTATTTTTGAACCGAATGAAATACAACTTTGGTCTCTGATGGTCCAGAGAACTTAGTTCCCTAAGAAATGTTCTCCATAAGGACACACAAGGACAATGCTGCAGGGAAGCTGGAAACTCTTTTCCCCAGAATCCCTTTTCCCTAGTGTTAAAATTTGCCAAGGAGAGGAAATTGCCAGAGATTCTGAAGGCAGGAAAGGAACAGAATCTATTATTCTATGGAGGCGTTTGTACCCAGATAAGAGTATTTATTTATTTTGAGTTCTTAAATTCCTCGGTTTACTAATGTTTGTTTAAATCCAGTATCCAATATACTGTGACATTTTATTTGACCACATTCTGGTATTTCACCTTTC
The DNA here is from genome assembly GCF_965194825.1 of Balaenoptera physalus. Taxonomy (NCBI): domain Eukaryota; kingdom Metazoa; phylum Chordata; class Mammalia; order Artiodactyla; family Balaenopteridae; genus Balaenoptera; species Balaenoptera physalus. The sequence continues at coordinate 114,804,698 of NC_138887.1, read as the reverse complement.
TATGGTTTGTTGATTTGTTTCACTGAATGATTAGAATTCAAAGTTCTGAGATCCACAGACTAGCAGTCTAGTTCCTTATTTCCAATGACTTTGGCTATCTCTGCAAAAAGAATTATTACCCTTACCTAAAATAATATGTCAAAATCTAAAATTATCATCTTCCATTGAGAACCACTCATTTTCTCTGCCTTCAGCAACACCTATAATCCAGTATAATTTAAAATATACATTGCTTAGTTCAAACCCCACCTCTTTCATGAAAACTTTCCCTACCATTAACTTTCTTTTGATCCCTTATACTTAGTCCACATCCTATATTGCACAATACAGCGTCTACATTTTCCCAGAAACATCTGGAGCGTTGACAACATGATTGGAAGGCTAGCTGTATCCAACGTTGCCTGTGAGGCACTCGGGAGAAAGTTTGAGAACTTCTTAACATCCATTTTATTCTCTATATTGATAAATTTCTGGGAAAAAAAAAAGCAACAAAGATTGACTAGCAGAAAAGTGATTTCTAGTTGGACCCTCTATTTGGTTTTCTTCTTTGGAGAGACTGAGCAAGAACTGAGTGCCTCAGGATCAGGGAAGTCCAGGGACAACATACAAAGCTAGCTCACTAAATTTAGGATAGTGAGAGAGAGAGAGAGAGAGAGAGTCACAGCATTACTCTGTCTGCTTTATATTCTACTGGACTCTGTGGCATCTGAGTGAATCAAGCGAGAGGTATTCTGTAAATGAGAATGGATATGTAGTGTCTTCACTGGAGACCAGAGGATGATTCCCCTGTATAGCAGTTGGAGTGCAGCCTCAGGCACAGGCAACAACCACAGAGACACTGAATCGGCCTGATAGAATAAAGTACGAGTCCCCTGACATCACCTATTTCTTGATTTTTTGTCTCAGGCTGATCATCTACATTTATCTACAGATGACCCTTGAACAACACAGGGGTTGGGGTGTCAGCCCTCCTTAGAGTCAAAAATCTGAGTATGACTTTACAGTTGCCTTCAATATGGAAGTTCCGCACGCATGGATCCAACCAACCGTGGATTCTGTAGTAAGTATTTAGTGCAAAAAAACCCCCAAAAAACAAAAAAATGGGTGTAAGTGGACCAGCACAGTTCAAATCAGTGTTGTTCAAGGATCAACTGTATTTGTAAGTAGTAACGATTGAAAGATTTATCTTAAGAATTTCAACATTGTTTATAGTTCTTTGAGGAGGTTCAAGTCTAAGAATTTTAGGGAAACCAGTCCATCCTTGAGGAGAGAAATTTCATTTCCATTTATTCCTAATATGCGGTTTTCAAAATTAAATAGAGTTCAGCCCAGAAGCAACCAGAGACCAATGAAAAGAAACAGCAGGCCGTGGTTAGCAAAGAACACTTGCAGAGAGTTTGGCCAATTTTTTTTTTCTGGTTTTAGCAACACATCTTTGCTCCTTTCTTCAAACACCTTTCAGGCCTAGCAGATAAATATTGGCCTATAGACAGCATGTCAACAAAAATTACTATCATGGTTATGAAACAGCACTAAGAATAAGGGTTAGTTTGACTGTTAATAGAGCACAAAGTACCCGAAAAAACAGGTTTGTGTGGAGGGATGATCTAAAAGGAGGGAGGTGTCCAGCCCCACTGCAGTTTATCTCTTTCATAAATTTTTCATTTCCTGGGGCATAACCTTTTTGTGTGTGTGATATGACAGATAAGTGGAATCCTGTGAGGAAAGGCCCAGAACCAAGAGAATGCCTCTGGAAACAAGCTTTGGGTCAAGAAATTTAAAAAGGAAAAATAAATTACATAAACCAACAGCTAGTTGCAACAAAATCCAGTTTACCTTTTACAAGTTTCATCTCCACCAGAGAGAAGACCACACTGAAAGTCATTTCAAAAAATTTACCTTTTATAAAATGTGTCCGGCTCAGACATAAATGCAAACCAGCACTAACTAGAATTATGCCAATGTTTATTCCAAAGAGGACTAGATGTGCACAGTTAATTAGTCTACAAACAATCATGTTTTAATAGTTGCAAACACTGTATTAGGTGAAAAGATGAAAACCTTGTGTTGGAGTGTTATAGAATCTGATTAGGGTCTACAACTTCGAGATTTAAACCAAAGTCTTACAAATAGCTATTAGAATATTTAACTTTTGTTTTTTTAAACGACATGTTAGTTTTGACTCGCTCTTGGTTTTCTCCCTCCTTTTCTTCCTTTCTTTCTTCTCTACTTCCTCCTCTGTGTCTCCCCTTCCTTTATTCCTCTTTCTCTCCTCTTATCTTTTCACCTCTGGTAGCTAATAGGGTGTTTTGCACCTTCTCTCTCCTTTTTTTTTTTTTTTTTTGGCTTTACACTTGAGTAAACATGTTCAAATGAATTAATTTTCCAGGCTCAAAATAATTCATTGGGTTGAAACAAAATTACTTGATAGATACAGAGATAGATAAATTGATGGATTGATAAAAACAACGAAGTAAGAAAACAGAAGTGTGAAAGGCTGGGAGGCACTTTAAAATGTATCCATATCATATTACACAGTGCAGTAACCTTCTGGAGTCCCATGTGTTTAAATCAAATACATTGAAAATAGCTGCCTTAATGTTGGCTCCCGTGTGATTAACTGGGCTAACAGCAAAAGTGACTTTAAAGATAGCTCAAGTTAGAGATTACAGAATTAGAAACCAGGCTATATGATTCACAGAGGTCTTTCTTATATCTATCATCTATTTGTCACTTCTTATCCTAAATCGCAGGTGTTCGTTAAATCCTTAAATCCATTCAATTTGTCCTCTTGCTTGAAATTTACTCTTACCTGCTTTCTCCAAATCCTCACATCCTACTGTTAATTTATCTTAAATATGTTTTTAGAGAGCTCCTTACTGTCCCTTCTTATGCCTTTTCATCCTCTCAGTAAACTGGTCAATGTATTAACTGTTCAAGGTGGAAACTCCATGTTTAATCCTTGGAAGGCACTTCTTAATCATGGCTTTGTTTAAAGCCACAGGTTCCCAGGCCTCTAAGAATTTTGCAACATAAAGTTGCTAACAATGTGTAATGACTGAGCCTCTTGGGGTTGGAAGAAGATAGAGGACTGATTTAATACAGTGGGATCCAGGATCCGAGGCAGGAAGGAAGATCAGGGTATATTAAATAAAAGCATTGTCACCTCATTTTTAAAAAGAAATAATTTCCTTTATAAGTCTATATTCATTGTGTTGCTTGGTATTCACATAATCAGAAAAACATGGGTGTATATGTATGTTTGTAATCATTTTATCTTCTTGGTGAATGACCCTTCTGCCATTTACAATAGCGCTAAAAATAACACACTTAGGAAAAAACTTTAATAAGCAGGCAAAAGAATTTTACACTGAAAAGTACAAAACATTGATGAAAGAAAGAAGATACAAACAAATGGAAAGACATCCTGTGTTCATTGATTGGAAGACAATATTTAAATGCCCACACTACTGAAATCAATCTGCAAATTTAGTGTAAACTCTCAAAATTTTCATGGTATTTTTATAGGAATAGAAAAAATAACTTCATATGGGACCAAAGACCACACATAGCCAAATAAATCTTGAGAAAGAACAAAGCTAGAGGCATCACACTTCCTGATTTAAAAATGTATCCCAGGGCTTCCCTGGTGGCGCAGTGGTTGAGAGTCTGCCTGACAATGCAGGAGACACGGGTTTGAGCCCTGGTCTGGGAAGATCCCACATGCCACAGAGCAGCTGGGCCCATGAGCCACAATTACTGAGCCTGCGCATCTGGAGCCTGTGCTCCGCAACAAGAGAGGCCGCAATAGTGAGAAGCCCGCACACCGCGATGAAGAGTGGCCCCCGCTCGCCGCAAGTAGAGAGAGCCCTCGCACACAAACGAAGACCCAACACAGCCAAAAATAAATAAATAAATAAATAAACTCTCTTTAAAAAAAAAAAAAGTATCCCAAAACTACAGTAATTAAAACACTACAGTACTGGCATAATGACAGGCATATAGATCAACGGAACAGAATGGAGAACCTAGAAATAAATCTACACATATATGGCCAATTACTCTTTGACAGGGGTGCCAGGGATCCACAATAAGAAAAGGAAAGTCTTTTTAACAAGTGGTGTTGGGAAAAGTGGCTATCCATATGCAAAATAATGAAATTGGACTCTTATTTTACTTCACACACAAAAATCAAACCAAAATGGATTAAAAACTTCGTTTTAAGACTGAAATTCTAAAACTCCTAGAAGAAAACATAGGTGAAAAGTTTCATGTCATTGGTCTTGGTAACGATTTCATGGATATGGCAACAAAAGCACAGGTAGCAAAAGCAAAATTAGAAAAGAGAGACCACATCAAACTGAAAAGCCTTGCACCGCAAGAGAAACAATTGGCAGAGTGAAATGTCAACTTTAAGGAGTGGGAGAAAATATCTGCAAACCATGTATCCGGTAAGGTGTCAATTTCCAAAATATTTAAGAAACTCCTACAACTCAGTAGCAATGAAAATCCTAGTAACTGGGTTCAAAAATGGGCTAAAGACTTGAAAAGACAATTCTCCAAAGAAGACATACATATGGCCATCAGGTATGAGAAAAGATTCTCATTGTCACTAATCATCAGGGAAATGCAGATGAAAACCAGAATGAGATATCACCTCATATCTTTCAGTATGACTATTACCAAAAATATCAAAAGACGTGCTGGGGAGGATGTGGAGAAACTGGAACCTTTGTGCACAGCTGGTGGGAATGCAAACTGGGGTAACTGCTGTGGAAAACGGTGTGGGAGTTCCTAAAAAACTAAAAATAGGGCTACCCTATGATCCAGCAATCCCACTTCTGGGGATGTGTCAGAAGAATTGAAAGCAGGATTTTGAAGAGATATTAATCTTCCTGTATTCATTGCAGCACTATCTCAGTAGCCAAGACATGAAAGCAACCTAAACATCCACTGAGTGATGAATGGATAAAGAAAATGGTATGCACATACAATGGAAAATGATTCAGCTTTTTAAACGTTCCACATTGTGTAGCAACATGGATGAACCTGGAAGACGTTACGCTCAGTGAAATAATCCAGTCACACAAAAGGATAAATACTGCATGATTTCACTTATATGAAGTATGTAAAATAGTCAGATTTATAGAATCAAAGAGTGGGATGGTGGTTGCCAGGGACTAGGGGGAGGAGGAGTGAAGAGTTGCTAATCAACGTGCATAAAGTTTCAGTTAAGCAAGATGAATACGTTTTAGAGATCTGCTGTATGGCATTGTGCTCACAGTTATGCTGTGTTGTACACTTACAAGATTAAGAGGAGATATCGCATGTTAAGTGTTCTTATCACAGTAAAATAAAGTTAAAAAACACCCCCCGCAAACACAAACAGAAAATGCACCTATAAATATGTATCCGGGCTTCCCTGGTGGTGCAGTGGTTGAGAATCTGCCTGCCAATGCAGGGGACACGGGTTCGAGCCCTGGTCTGGGAAGATCCCACATGCCGCGGAGCAACTAGGCCCATGAGCCACAATTACTGCGCCTGCGCGTCTGGAGCTTGTGCTCCGCAACAAGAGAGGCCGCGATAGTGAGAGACCCGCGCACCGCAATGAAGAGTGGCCCCCGCTTGCCGCAACTAGAGAAATCCCTTGCACAGAAACGAAGACCCAACACAGCCATAAATAAATAAATAAATAAATAAAAAATAAAAATAAAGGAATTCCTTAAAAAAAAAAAGAAGTATCCTCCCCATCTCACCAGACTGAGTAATTTTCCTTCTCTATTTTTTAAATTAATTTTTATTGGAGTATAGTTGATTTACAATGTTGTGTTAGCTTCTGTTGTACAGCAAAGTGATTCAGTTATACATATACATATATCCACTCCTTTTTAGATTCTTTCCCCATACAGGTCATTACGGAGTATTGAGTAGAGTTCCCTGTGCTATACAGTAGGTCCTCATTAGTGACAATTATCCATCTAAATGATAGATAATCATTTTCCTTTTCTAATGGGAAGCTGTTAAGCCCTCATCATTGGTTTACCTCTGTAATGATCTTCAGATGAATTCATTTCACATTTTGTTCAGCTCTTCTATTTGCCCTCAAGGGGAGGAGGGCCAGTTGGTCTGCTGTATGGATAATCTTCCATCATCAAAATGGTTCATTTACTTTTAGTTTTTGCAAATTCTGGGGAGCTGTGGTGGTCAGTAAAACACTGTTCTCTCCTAAATTTGTTTTCAGAATCACCTTTTGCCCTTAATGCCATATTAATCCCACCATAACAATCAATAAGGTCTGCGGTAAACCGCAAGCCTCATAGTATAAACAGTCCTCTTTATACAAAGATTATTTCCAAGCAGAAATAATCACTTAATCACCGTCACAGGAGGGAGCCACCAGCTTTTACATGATGATCCATTATTTCCTATCTTCACCTCTGCTGTGGGCTAGCATTTCAAGAACTTTCTATCCAGAAACATGTGGAATAAAATACCAAAGGTCCGTAAGTTAACCAGTATGTTTCTTCATACATATTGACATTTTAAAATTCTATTTACCAATCATGGCACATTTCATAATCAAATACCGAGGGCAACTCCAACCGCGGAAATCACCAGACTTCAAAAGAAGGTCAGATTATGAGGACTGTTTCTCATATGTAAGGCATTTCTTCCATGCTACCTGGACGGTCCTCCATTTTTCATTTTCCCTAGAGAACATAGGGAACACTGCTAGTTGGAAAATAAAGTTCGATCTCTTTTAAAAACCCTTAAATGAATTACATTGCCTCTGATTATTAATGTAACAATTTTGTGATGTCTCTGAAAAATAGGCCAAAGTGAACAAACCAAACAGCTAAGCCAAGATTTTAATTTCCTTTCTGATTTTCAGCCTCTACCGGAAGTTTGATTGCCACCTTCCTAGCCTCTGCTCCTTGGACCCAAAGCCAATGCCACATGTTTTTGGTTTTTATTTAAGTGTCACTCCACTTTTGGGGATACTTAATCAGTTTTCTATTAGTGTGTAATAACTCCACCAAAATTTAGTGCCTTATTATAAAACTTTTATTTTTTACTTGTGATGGTCTGTCCTCCTGCTGGTCTTACCTTGTTTCACTCATGGAGTTGCAGGCCTGGAGCTTACCTACTGGGGCTGGGTAGTGTGTGATGGCCTCATTCACATGTGTAGCAGTGGGTGTTGGCTGTTGGCTGAACTATATTGTGCCAATATTCAGTCATGGTAATGGCGCAAGACACAAACCTCTTAAGGCCTAAGCTTGGAAGTTGTACAATTTTATCTCATTCAATTAGTCGAAATTAGTCCCAAAGCCAGGTGAACATTCAAGTTATAGGGACCAACAACCCCTCTTAAAGAGATGAGCTATAAATGATTTGTGGCCATTTTTAATCTACCTATGTCCCATTTACATTAGGTGATTTTATTCTCAGATCTCAGTTTCCCAGGATTCATAGGGATGTGAGTTCATAGGGAATATCCAAATTCTGTATAGAGTTGGTATTAAGTTCTCTCAGGTGCTCTCAATCTGTTTTGTACCAACTTATTTTTTCTTCTTACTCTTCCAAATTTCCTTTCATTTCAATGATCCCTAAAATTAACAATTTTAATTTATTTCCCAGAGTAAACATTCTTGAAATCATGTTTAATTCATCCTGTATTTTCTTTATCCTTCATTTTCTCTATCTTCGTTTTCTATATCTAATATGGCAAAACCTATTTGAAATAACTGTTTTAATCCAGTTGCCTGACCATCAATCACAACTGTATGTCCATAACACAAGACCCTGACATCTGGCTTTCCTTTTACTAGTTTCCCTCCATTTTACCTATTTTATTTGATTATACATCCTAATCTACGGCTACTTTAATTATCCCCCTCTCTTGATCAGAATCCTTGTTCTCATTCATACAGCTAGATATTCTAAGAATTTCCAAACTTTTGAGTTTTTTTTTAATGATATGATTCTACCTTATCCAATTTTACTATTAATCAATATGTATATATCTTTATTTCCAGGCTTTATTACTGTATATATTTTATATATGGCATATTCATTTCTGAATCTCTATATTTGCTATTCTATTCATTACAAACATGCAGCAATTTTCTTTCATTTGTTTGCATATGTGAATATAGTATCAGTGCCCAATTTAATTAGGGTGTGCTCCTCTAAGCTTTCTCTGACTCCTCAAACTAAAACAGATATCTGACCTTCTTAAAATACTAGTTTATTTATACATTACAAGCATATAGCTTAACATCTAAACTTTTATGGTTTCTTTGTACTTCATAAGTTCATGAGTGATTTTATTTAGTTGCCTAAGTAATGACAGAAGGGAATGGGAACCAAAGTGAGGTTGGAATGCTAAGTGTTCAATAGCAAGAAGGACAGTGCCTGTATTTACTCAGGAGAAAATAAGGAAAGAGTGGGTATAAAAAGAGGAAATCTTGCTGTAAGTCTGTAGAGGGAGTTCTCATCTAATAATGCTTAACTAGTATTTACTAAGTATTATAGAATGTATATCATATGCCTCTGCTGCCCCCAGCTCTCACTGTGTAGTCATTACCTCCAATCTGGCCATAGATTTGGCAGAGTTATGTGCTGGCTTGGGTTCCATTCATACTGACAGTGTCTCAGATGGTCACTCTTCACTTTCCACTTGGACTTTCTGACAGCTATGGGAACAGGCTACAGCCTGCTGGACAGCACCTTCACATCAATCAGTCTTGAAATGTGGGGTCATTAAAAAGCCCAAGGGAAATCCTTAGCCACTGTGGGTTGGGAAACAAAGAATAAATATTACCTTATTCAATCATAGGGTGGACAATTTTGAGAAGGTTGTAGGCAGGATCAAGTCTCAGTTGCCCACGGCAGTGAACTCTATAATGTACTCCTATTTGGGTTTTTCTTCATTTCCTCATTTTTTCTGTTCCCTCTCTGTTATCTCTAAATGGACTATGTACACATGTGCCTTGATTTAGAAGTTTGCTTCAGGCTGAGGCAGTGAGCAAGTTCCTTTTTTAAAAAAAATTTATTAGAGTATAGTTGATTTACAATATTGTGTTAGTTTCGCTGGTGTACAGCAAAGTGATTCAGTTATACATATATTCATTCTTTTTCAGATTCTTTTCTCATATAGGTTATCACAGAATATTAAGTAGAGTTCCCTATGCTATAACAGTAGGTCCTTTTTGGTTGTCTATCTTATGTATAGTAGTGTGTGTATGTTAATCCCGAGCTCCTGATTTATCCTTCCCCTCCACGTTTCCCCTTTGGTAACCAGAAGTTTGTTTCTGATCTTTTTCTGTAAATGAGAATACTGTGCTGTAGTCAGAGGCTTGAGATAGTTTGGAAAGGGAAAACTGAGTTGTACAGAAGAACATAACAGAAATGACTGGCAAGATTTTTTTTCCCTGAAATATACACATTTGTATTTTCTCTTTCGTTAGGTTATCTCCCTAAAGGTAAACTTATACTTAATAATTCTTGTGTTTCCTATAGCATGTTGCTGAGTACATGACAGATAATTATACATACTTGTTGATTTTCTAATAAACTGATTCATTATGAATTGCTGTTTTTTGGTATGGACTTAAAATCCTATATATAGATACAGATTACATACATATTTTATATACATGTGTATATCAGTATTATATATTCATTAAGGAAAGAATCTGTACCAGAAATATACTATTAATCCAAAAGAATTTTTTTTGATTATAAAATAATAGATTTGGAATTCTTACAATCTGTGGCTGTTATGATGACTACCATTTGAAACCTAGAAAAATGTAATTGTTAAAAATTCAGAAGATTGAACTGTTTTTACATTTTTTCTGTCATAAAGCAACTGATTTTGTTTAGTAATACTGTAAGTCAATGTGAGAGAAACGACAATAAGGCATTAATCAAACGAAGCCCTCATACATAGGCGTTCAATGAAGAATTTCACTATGCCCAAAGAGTGATCATTTTTAGATTACATCAAAAATATTGTGAACCACATTTTTTTCAGTGGTTAAAAATGTAGATATAGGGACAATTTCCAGAATGGTGGTCTGAGGATGGAACTTCATGGACCTTATCCCCAGTAAGCAACCATAATTGGTGAAACTGATTTTAAAAAGTCAACTATTTAATGTCTGTGGAATTTTCCCAAAGAACATATAGCGAACAACAAAACATTTATTCAAGAAAATTGGCTAAATCTCTGTGAGAACAGTGTGAGTCTATGGCACTTGAACCACGACACTCCTTCCAAACCCACCCACCTCAGTGTGACAGAAGCTCTAGTCTGAGTGAGTGTGGTCAAGAAGATAGGGTTCCCTCCCCCCAAATCTCCCCATCAAGTGCTATGGTTTCACCTTGGGAGGCACAGGTGGCCAACATTTTAAATTCTCTTCCCCTAGTTCCATGTTATAGAGGCTAATTATCAAGTGAGTGCAATTGAGAGGTCTGAGGATAATTTCCTCCACCCAGCCCCAATTTTGGGGAGAGGGCAAGGCCAAGAATATTGGGCCCTATTTACCTTTGCCCTACTTCACTTATAGGGTGGATGTGCCTATCCAAGAGAGACAAACCAAGAGGACACAGGCTCTCACACTTCCCCATCCCCGCTCTGGAACAGTGGTGCAATATTGGTACATGGTACAACAGGATGAATCTTGAAAATATTACACTAAAGAAAGAAGGCAATTATAGGATACAACATATTATATGATTCTATTTCTATGAAATGTACAGAATGGGCAAATCTATACAAACAGAAAGTAGATCAATGGTTTCCTTCTAGAGTGATGGAATTGTTCTGAAATTGATTGTGGTGGTGGTCGACCAATTCGGCATTAAAACATACGATTGAAGAGCCTTTAGTGTACTCATATGTGTCGTGAACCTCCAAGGTGGAGCTATATTGACATTTTCCAAACACACAGCTTTTCATATTGCTCTTTTTATTTACATTTATATGTGTATATACTTTTAAATGACTAATGTTCAAAAAACTATATTTTGGAAAACTTAAGCTAAAAAGCTTTGAACGGTGATTTTGACTTTGATTTAGTGAACTCCATCCATGGATGGGCTTTCAGAGATCCATAATCCTCCTTATTGTGGTATTACCATGCAATTTTTGTTCTTTTATTTTCTCTTGTATATTCGGTAACACATTATGGCTATTGAACCATACATAGCAAGCAGAACATAAAATGTACACATTGCATGGAGGAAAGAGAAAAGATGAAGTGGACAAAATTTCTTTGAGAATTCCCTTTGTCAAAAAACAATTTTCTACTAGAGAAAACAAGAATCGCACTCATATTTCCTTAGCTGAAATGAGGCACTTATAATCAGTTGTAATCAATGAATCACCCTCAAATAATATTAAGAAAATAATGATTGGCATATGACTGGAGGAGGTAATACATTTTTCCCCTTCGGTTCTGTCTGAGGTTCTTGTCTCAAAGTCTTGGTTGTGTCTGTTTTGAACACCATGGCAGCCTAGGACCATGGAATTTTGAGTCACAGAATATTTACTTTTAATAAAGAACTGGAAGAATTCCAGGTCATCTGTGAATGTTGTTTAGCAAGGGACAATTAAATGTTTTGGATTAATTTCTTTCTACTGGTATGTTGAAATGTTTTACTTATTGCAATTAAAAGAATATGCAATATAGAGGCAACTTGAATTTACAAATCCTGAAATCCCTAACATTGTATGCATAATTTTGCTTGGAGGTATGCTTTTTCTGTTAGGAGGGGAATGACACTCAACAGATAATCGCTCAGAAAAGGTTCAGAAACAGTGGGTTAGAGGCTCAATGAAGATGAAACTGTCTCAAGAATGAACATATTATGGTGCTAAGAAATACAAATGGTCAAGTCATTTAGATGATGTCAGTCCAGCTGAGCTGTGAGAGAGAGGGAGCCCAGCCATCAGGTGTCAGAGCTGTCAGTCAAAGCAACAACCAAAAATTAGAGAGTGAAGCCTTTAATCACTTACTGCACTGGTATAAGCAAGTGCCTAAAACCAGAGAAGGTTTAGAAGTGCCCTATTCTATTTCCCCACGGATCAGCAACCGGTTAAGAGTCAAGTGGATCAACGCAGACATGGGGGTCATCTCCCTATTGAGGGAGCCCAGAACAAAAGGCACCGGCTGTTACATGGAATTGTGGGGATGGCATGGGGCCTTGCTACTGGGAGAGAGAGACAGTCATCACTTGGGATCCAAGGGGGATTGGTTCCAGGACTCCCACAGATACTACCAATCAGATTTTAGAAAGAACTGTTCAAAGGTTTGTTTTCCAATACTGTCTATTAATAGTGAATTATAATGAGATACTTTCAGAACAATCTCAGATGAGTGTATTTAAGAATAAGGGCTTTATACCTATCCTAGGTTTCAATTAAGCATGACTGTAATTTTTTTGGGGGGAGGGGGGAGGATGGAGATACAGCACAGAGGAGTCAGAGCTTAACAATTCCTCTCTGTTTTGTTAAAAATTCTTAGATGCTGATATGCATGAAGATATGAATTTTCAGTTTTATGGAAATAGTCCAAACAGAATGGTTGAGAAGAAATTGAAATTGGATATTGTTGATCATGCAGTGTGAAAACATTTTAAAAATATATGATACTGGCTAGAGAAGGAAAGTAAAGAGTAGATAATGGCGCTGATAATGTTCCATAATTGTAACACTAGACATAGTTTCACTAAATGACCAAATGAACCATTACTGGCATAGTTTAAAGTTAAAAAGAAATAATAAACATGAAATATGGATGGAATAGTTTAAATGTTGCAAAGAGCTAATAAGAGTAACAGTCATGTCCTGTTAAAGCAAAGCCTTTATTTTATTCAATGACAGAGTTTGTAATGATCAAAACACTAAAGTGAAGTAGCTGTAAAAGTAAAAACTTTGTTATATGCTTTAAAAATAGATTGAATCTTATCTTAGATTTTGCTATGTAGTTTAGTAAAAATAAATAATAATAAATATTATACATAAAGATTTTCATAGTTGCAGCCATGACCCTTAAGAAGGTGCTTAAAAATAAAATGAAAATCACATTACTTAAATACAAAGTAGGAAATCTTGGTTTGGAAAAACTCCATCACCAAGGTTAAAAGCACACTGAAACATTTGGTGTGGAAGAATCAGTTCACTTTCAATGAAGTATTTGCAATATTCAATCTTTTATATGGTAGTTAATTTCTTCCCAATGCTGTTGGTTTTATTTTGCTTTAGTAGTCTGGAGCGAAGTAAACAAGGATCTTCAGTTTTTAATAAGGAAGTTGAAATGCTTTGGGGAGTTCTTGGGCTCTTTTGAAGATTATCATGAAACTAGGAAGCATCCACTAAACCAGTGAAATGAAACTCCCTATTTTTCTTTGTATATTTTCCACTACTGTTATACTTTTTACACTCCTCAGAGTATCTTGTTGTATTTTCTGCCTATTGAATATCTGTAATGTTGGCTTTATTCCTTTATTGATAATTATTTAGGCATGTTAAAACTGATAGTGTCCAGTTAGGGAACTGTAGAAATATAGTATTTAATCAACAGAGTGGAAACAGAATTCTAGCCTTAGGACTGTTGCTGTCTTCCTCTATGGTTTATGGGAGACTCCATATATCTCAAATTGACTATAAAATTGTGGTAATGGAATTCATACTGGTTGAAATACTGATATCTATATTGAAGGGTGTATAATAAGAAAAGAGTTTTATTTCTTTCATTTTTAGTGGAACACTCTCTGAGTACTCTGGTACTCTCCCATATTACTGTCAAAATGCCTTTTTGGTAAGTTTCACATTGTGTCAATTGCATGCCCCAGTGGATTTTATTCACTAAATGTGGGGTATAAATTTATCACATATGAATATGAATCTGTTAAAGTAATTTACTTTAAAATTCTATCTGTTCAATTTGAGAGGATTCAGTATTTGAAATTTAGAAAGAATTATTGTTCTTTGATAGTTTGCAGTTGAACTTCTTTCAGCTGTAATATCTTTAATAGTAGTTTAAGTGCATTGCAAAAAAATTGTGTACTGAATATATTTTTATTAAAGTGTTTACAAAGTTCTTAGAAATGACATCCTACACTTGAAATATTTTGAAAATTAAAGTTGAAGAATATTCAATAGGATATTTATTTACTTGTTACTTATAAAATTATATCAGAGTAAAATCCCAGTTATATATCATCTATGAAGGTATTGCCTCAGTGACTGATATGTAATCCTTCTTAAACTCTAAATAAGTGATGTGCTGTGTACCACAAAGTATCAGGTGGTTGAACTGAACACACCTTTTTTTATTGTTTATAATTGGGGTAAATACAATTACTGGTGTATATATCTACCTACTAGAGATCTGACAATACATTTATGTTTTATAGGATACAAATGTGATGATGACATAGTCCTTTAAAGAATTTATACTTTAATAATTTATTTTTCCTATAAATTGTAAGTTCAAATCAACCCAGGAAAATTTATTTAGTTTTCTTTAAATATTTTGCAATTGTCAAGGGAAAACAAAAAATAAAATGGTTAATTGAGTGATTTTAATGCCAGTGAATTTAAAACGATAACAGAATATTCTAATAACTGATGTTCAGCTTAGAGATTCTTTATACAAACAAGTGTATAACTCTGTGAACATCAGCCAGTCACAAGTTACCATATGATTCAGCTTTAATGATTTTATCTTTCTGATCTTTGAACAAATCTCTTCAACCCCCTCCTCCAGAATATTAGATTCTTTCTTGAGATCTACTCTGTGGTATTTTGAGATCCATCTCTACTAAGCAGCGAGTATTTTCATACTCAAAGTATTTTGTCTTTTTTTTTTTCTTTTTTCTAACACCTACTTCTCTTTGCCTTCAAATTTCTGATGTTTCCTGAATTTTCTTTCTGGGTAAATCTCCTTTAGTGAGTCTCTGGATTAGAAAAGATCAAACAATGAATGAAAAAGAACTCAGATGTTAACAAAAACTTAAATCATAGAAGTATTAGAATATGAGGCATAAAACATGCCTATTAAAATCTTGCAGAAAAGCAAAACAAGTTGCAAATGAATAAATGATAATCAAAATATTTTGAGTGCTGGAGAGCAGTGGAAAAATGTCTTTGACATTTTTACTGAAAATAATTTTACCTTAGATTTCTAGGTAGTCAAATCCTAATAAATTGTGATAGTCAAATAAAAAGACAGTTTTAGACATACAAAATCACAGAAAATTTATCTCCTATATGACTTAGTTTAGGATATGAATGGAGCTTATTCAGCACCAAAGTTAGGAAGAAATCTGAGGAAAAGGAAGATATGAGTTCTGGAGAAAAGGGGATCTGGCACAGGAAAACATTATCAATGATCAGCCTATTATAGTAAGAAAAAAGGCTCTACTAGAAAGGGCTGTGAGAAATAAAGCAATGATACCAAGCCTTTGAACATTTGGAGAAAAATAAAGAATACTAAAAGCACTGGTGACTGGTATATGGCTAGTTTGAACGATAAGTTTATATAAATTTATTTATGGAGATATGATTAAATTATTAACTCCTGGGGGAACATTACACAAGAAAATAATTGTTAACATAATAAACTAGTGTCACAAGAAACCATGTTTAGACAGTCAAAATAATGTAAATATTGATCAGTGTTTTATCTATAAGTTAGAATATACTTATATTAAGAGGATGTGGGGAAGGGATTTTAGCTTTAAAATATTTGGTAATATTTGATTTTTTTAAACAGATATACATTTAAAAAATAAAGTCCAAAAGGACTTTATATTTCAATAATTCACAAAATTATATTACCCAAACCCTTTCATCATTCACTCAGTAGAGTTTTCCAACTTTTTTTTAAGTTATCAGCCTTCTTCCCAGAAGAATCCATTTTATTTCCAGATCTTATTTTAATCTCAGCAAAGATTAACGCAAGCCTTAAGATATTTGAAACCTGTTTTGCATTTTCATTAATCTTTAGTCAAGTGGGGCTATACCCCACTCACTTAAAATTTTTTCTTAGAAGGTATTTTACTCTACAGTTCAAAGCTATAATAAACTTTTTTTTGAAAGGTTGCATTGAAATATAAAAAGCATTTTAGATATTTTACACTTTAAAATTTTTCGAAATAGAACTTCTTCTCCAAAAGTAGCTTAAACTGGAAATATTTTTATATATGTAAAAGCAAACCAATAATGAATCAACAGATTAAAAGTAATTATTAATATATTTACAAAAGAATAACAGAAACTCAAATGATTTTCTATGCTTTATAAATAGATACTTATTACATAAATGAATGAGTTTTGGTAGAATTTTACTAAAACAATAAACATGTATACAGTGTGTTTTAAAAATTGTGTAGAAAATTGAATTGATCAGGTACATATTTGAAAATCTGTTGTGATGTTATACTTTAGTTTACAACTATTAGTGATATTTCCTTCTCTGTTTTCTAAGTCATCGGTTCATTTCTGATGTAGTTAAAAAACAAATAAAAAGCAAGCAAGCTGACCAAATTTCCTTTTTAAGAATTAAATGCAAAGTAAGTGTAGAAAATATCTTCCTGATTGATGGCTTAAGCCTTCTTCCCTGTGAAATTGGCATGAGTTGTAGCTAAGTTCATTATTATTCATAACTGTCTCAAGGTCAATTTCACTTTCTTTCATTTTCTTTTATATCACTTGTGGTTAAACTTGTTGAAGAAATGACCTCTGAAGAACGTAAGAATTAGAATGAATATTCAGAGCCTGAAAATAAGGGCAGTAACATGCATTTTATTTTAATATTTAGGGAAAGATCTCTTCTGAACAAAGTAATGACTTTCTCTTTACTGGTTTTCAGGTGGGGTGTAATTGAAAGGATTTTTTGGGTAAACTACCTACCCAGTACTCATCATACTTTCCCTTTTGCTAATAAACTCTGGGGTTCTTTATATTGTACATATCCACTGGAACAGTCTTTCCCAACTCTGAGTGTATCTTGGATTCACCTGGGAAAGTTTCACACCATAGGAATGCCTTTGCCCTTCCACAGAAATTCTGATTTCATTAATCCTAATGAATCCTAGGCCTTGGTATTTTTAGAAGCAATACTACTGCTGATACTCCAGTTGATAACAGTATGTAGCCAGGATTGAAAAACAATACTAGAATTAGTCATGAGTTTAGATTTCAACAGAAACCCATTCTCCATGATTTAAACAGGGAAAGAAAATATTAAAGGATATTTAATATTAAAATATTAAAGGATATTTAAACAGGGAAAGAAAATATTAAAGGCTCTTCATCCAGAAGAGCCAAAGAATCAGGTTTGGGAGCAGAAAAGGCATAACATTGACCCTGTGTCACCACCTGACTACTCCAGGGCTAAGGTACCATGGTTACGATAGAGACTCCGGCCACTTCTGCCCCTAGTGTTATATTTTTATGCTGCCACCTTCTCAAGACTTGATTTCACCATCTACCTTTGTGAACAGCTCATGACTGAACTGCATTTAAGTAATTCTCATTCTGCATTTTGTTGGCTGATTTAGATTACATGCTTGTTGCTTAGGTGCATGGGATGCTGGGAAAATGTATTCCCAGGTGGTGTTAAGGGAACACTAAGAAAATTTAGGAAGGCTACAGTGGCCTACTGGTATTGAGAGAGAGAAATTGGATCCAAAAAAAAACTACTTAAGTTTTGAGGTTTTGTGAGGGATATGGGAAATTAGGGGTGGGGGGAAATGGGTGAATATTCTTAGAGGGGTGGCTATGTTATGCATTGGATTTATTCTGATATCTTTAGCAAGAAAAAAGTGAGAAAAATGATACAATTAAGTCATTTGGGGACAGATATAATTATATTAATAACCTGAAAATTATCATTCTATAACACTTTTTCTATAACACAGAAATCCTTAATCTATTACAACTAAATCTATAGAAAAGTAGAAGAAATTATATTTTCAGAAGGAAAACTGGATAGAACAGTTCTTGTAAAATCAACCAAAATTTTGAATTAAAATTTTTATTGAAGTATAGTTGATCTACGATGTCGTGTTAAAATATTTTTCTTTTTAAACCCAATGGCAAACACGCATAAATGTAAGGAAAAGAGCCCAGAAATGGAACTAAATCAGGAACTTGAAATTAAGAGCATTCAAAGGCCTTCTCTCAATGGGCAGTTCTGTCAAAACTTGAAGCAATTCAATAATTACTTTGAAGACTTGGTGGAATAAAGGGGGCAAAAAATAAACCCCAGAGCTCACAGAAAATAGGGAATCTGACAAAATGTCTCTCTACAAAGCTGCTACCCCAAAGGCTACACCTGCAGTATAAGAGTGAAAACGAAATAATACTTTCACACAAAAAGGTAAAAGAAACAGCCGCATAGCTCTGGGAGATCAGCTCGGTGCTTTGTGACCACCTAGAGGGGTGGGATAGGGAGGGTGGGATGGAGGGAGATGCAAGAGGGAAGAGATATGGGGACATCTGTATATGTATAACTGATTCACTTTATTATAAAGTAGAAACTAACACACCATTGTAAAGCAATTATACTCCAATAAATATGTTTAAAAAAGAAACTTGTTTTCTTAACCCTTAAACTAGATGGAGAGAAGAAAAAACATTCCATCTGAGAATTTATAAACACCAGTGATCCCTTGCATAGTTTTGTAGTACATATTTGTGCTACTTGTGTGGCCCACGAAGACCTGAAAGGAAAAATTAGAGGAAGTCTGGAATTGAAAGCACGCACAGGTGACAGGCAAACATAAATCCTTTCAACAGGAACTCAAAGTTAATCAGGGCCTTGGAAAATTTCCCACTGAAAGAAGGCATAAAATTCAGAAAGTAATAGAAAAGATACTGGTAAACATCTAGACCAATGTAAGCAAGGCTTGGCTGTATATTATAACCTACAAAATGCCACTTAAGGGGTATAATAAAAGCAAGCTAAAATAGAGGAGAAATATGATATACAATAGAAGGAATTAATGGAGCTAAGCCTTGTACTCTTTGGAGCCCAGAGGTGTATGCAGGGGTGTTATTGAAGTTGATTAACTTTAGATATGCTTAAGCCTAGTAGCAATTATTTCAGGTATTGTTAAAAATGATATATCAATAACCATTTGCAGAATGGACATAGAGAATAGCATTTAAAATAGTAAAAGGAGAAAGATGGAGTAAAGAAAACCTTATCAATCAAATTTAAGAAAAGTACAAGTAGGCAAAGCTGACACTGGCTGTAATAACAACCCCCAAATCGGTCTCTTACCGCAATTAAGTTTTGTTTTTCTCTCAAGTCAGTCTAATGCATTTCCAGGATGGAGCTGGGCAGTGTGGGCAGGCTGATTTTCCACAAACTCTTAGCCCAGCAGATGGTTCTGCTACTTTTAGGACCTCAGCATCCTCTCCTTGATCCTTTGCAGAGCCACTTTCCAAGGAATTGTTCACAGGAAAATGTCTCAAGAGCAGAATTCAGATATCACTTCTTCTCTGAAATTATTAACAATATCCCTAAATACTGATGGTCCCCTCACTGGAGACCCGTTTCACATTGCGCATATGTCTTTAAGGGACCTGCACCCCACATTTTTACCAAAATATAACCACTTTTTCTAGCAAGTGTTTATATTAGGATGTTCTTGGATCTGAAGGATTTCTAAAAGACTTCTGCTGAGCAACTGTTTAGTAAGCCGAGTGACATAAACTTGGGATTGGAATAACACAAGTCATTTTTACCTGTTCACATCAGACTAGAGGAGCCCTTGCACCACACTCTTGTTCTTCATTTAGTGGTGGATTGAGACTGGACTAATGGTTTGGGCACAAGGCTCATGATAGAACCAGAGGTGTTCTTCCATTTTCTTGTCCTACCCTTGGTATTAAGCAGTCCATGAGTCTGGGCCTTGGGGAAGGATATTTCTCAGAAATCATAGAGCTCTTCCCCTGTAATAGCAAAACTGCAATCTTCTATTTCTTCAAACACTAAAAAAAAACCCTTAATATTTGAATTTCTTTGTGATTTTAAAGTGTTTGTTGTTTCTGCTTGTTCTTAAAATATCTCATTTTGCTTGGGTTTGGTAATCTCATTGTGAGCTCATCTATATTGAATTTTTTAAAGGTTTTATTTTTTTTTGCTTTCTAAAGGTTTGACATTTTTGTGTTTCAACTTCTGTCATATTTTGTCTTTTTTTCTTTTTTTTTTTTGCATTCATCAAAGATTATGGTCTGAATAATTTAAATTTTTTACAATTAAAAATTTCCCGGACTAGTATCTGATTAAATTTTACAAATTTCCCATGAGTAATTAAATATCGTATTAGCCTTTGACTCTTAAAGAGTCCTGGAGAGGTTGAACTGGCTAGGAAAAATTGCAAATTTGCGTCTGATTCTTAGCTCAATCTGCTTGTCAGTGAGGTGTTGACTGCTCAAGCCAAGGTTGTCCATTTGAAATCCACTCCTTTACAGGACCATTGCAAGGCCACAAATTCTGTGACACTGAAGGTTTAACCACACGTAGTAAATAAATATATGGGGAATTCTGCCACGTGCCAGGGCACTGTGCAAGAACAAGGCATACATGACTCCTGAAGAAGAGCAGCTTTATATGGTTTGATATAATAACAAATGGATTCAATTTTGACAGTGTGAGCTGATTTCTCAATCCGTAGTCATCACCTTTTCCTGATTCTCTGGGCTCTACAATTTGGGTTGGAGGATATGCCTGCTCATCTTGTGGGCTTCCTCTCCTAAGATGGGATCGATAGGCATCTGCTTGGCAGCCATGTCAGGTGGCACAGCAAGGGGTGCCATGAGGATTGCCAACCTCTACTCTTCTAGTTACACATTATTGGGTGATCTTTCTGACCTTAATCTCTTTCACCTCCAAGATCCAGTTCAGTGTACCCCCAAAAAATGTTTTAAAATTCCTCCTAAACCTAGTTTCTTGTGGAAACAGGATAGCCTCCATTCCCTTCCATTTTATCAAGAGCCTCCAAAACAGCCCTTCCTTTTGCCTGAGAAGTAGTAGGTTCCCTTGGTGGTTATTGGCAGCCATAAAATGTTCATCTTTCTCACAAGAAAAGAGGAAAAAGAAGCATTTGTACCTCCCTCAAGTGAGGGTGATTATTTCTGAAATGTTCCTTCTCAATCACTTGATAAGGGTATTCCAAATTTTGATAGAGATTCATGTCACAGTTTCTCTGCATGTGTCTTGTCCATCACATCCTCAGCAGATTTGGAAGGATGCCTGTTTTGCCCATGTTTGTACCTACTTCATAGGGTTGTTGCATGGATTAAATGAGGTGACGAATGTAAAAATGATTAGAAAGTGCCTGGCAGAGTATAAGTTCCATGTAAGCATTTCCTATTATTATCTGTAGTATTATTGCTATTAAGAGTATCCATTCACCACATGCCCTGAGCATAGATGCCTAAACTAATCCTGTTGAAATCCAACAAAGTAAAAATCAGATTCTGGTCTACTAGCTTAATTCCCAATTTGTTTTATCTCCAGGCTGGACCTATCCTTGTGGCTGGCTCCTTTGACTCACGGAGACTCTTTGTCATTTGTTCTTACTCCTCTGTCTTCATCATCTTCAGTAGTTGGAAAAAGTGAAAACAAAATCAAGTGTGGTTAGAATGAGCTTGAATTGGAGTACCATTCAGTGTTTACTTTCCACCTACCTACTGTACTAGTTCAGGTCCATGCTTCTTGGATTTCAATATCCCCTAGCTAGCACATTCTGTACCAATTTTCCAGAATGGATAAAAATTCAATCCCTCTGGAAGAAATTCACAAGGCTAATCTATAAATCTTTCTCTTTGATTATTTTTTATTCTTCCCAAAGTCTTTTCTTTGAGATGTAATTCAGCTAGAATGAATACAAGAACTCAAGGAGGACAATCAGCCATTTCTTCAAGTTTTAATCTTCTCAACATGAAAACAATACTGTTACTGAGGCATCTTGGTATAGTGTCTTAGGTGGTGCTCAAATGCCTATGACTTGAGTATCTACTTTTTGGAAAGAATCTTCCGTATCTGACAATAAATTGTTTCACTTTTTGGAAGGCACACAACCTTCCCCAGAGCCTGCCTCAATATTATAGACCATGTCTTACGTCACGTAATCAGACTGAGTCAGATAGGATTATATTAGCCACACTGTATTTTTTTCTCTACAAGGAGAAATTTAGTTTATTTTAGAAAATCAGAGACTGAAATAGGGGTTTTAAATTATTTTTGATTCCCATGGTTTCTTAAAGTTCTATGAATCTCCGAGAAATTAATCTTGAAAAATTCACTATGACTGCATTGGCCCTTGCACATTTCTTAAATTTCTATCAATTATCTTGAATTTTCTCAAGATTTTTGAAGCAGCCTCTAGGATACTTTCAAACTCAATTTCATTCGAGTCCATCATTTTCTCCAAATCATCAGATTTGGAGAATATTTGTATTATTCTTGCAATCCAATTTTCCATGCATCTTAAATCTATTAATCTCAAAAAGTCATTTGGGTTAAGTCCTGGGTGTTAGTCAGTGTCAGCTATTTCTTCTTCAAGGAATGTCCACAATCTAGGACAAGAACTCCCTCCCTTCCCTTAAGGTAAACAGTACAGATGTCCTCTTCAACACTAATATGTAAGAAATATCTCCTTATTTTCTGAAATATGCAATTTGATTCAGTCCCCATCTCCCTGACTGGGTAATTCTCTCTGGGCAGGAGGAAATTTAAGCTCAGTCATGGAAGTGGGGGGCTCTGCTTTCCTACTATTTCTACAAAATGAAATACTCCCCCAAATTTGAGAACGGTCCTTTGGTTTTATGCCAAGTATGAGCGCCATTAAACTATTTAGTATCTAAATCTTCAAGGTCTATTCAAAACCAAACTATGCTGGTCAGGGATCAGTTGCCTCCTTGTTCAACTCAATCACTGGATATTTTCTGCTTTTTCAAGACCAATAACACTATCAGAAACCCTGCTACTTGAAACGTGCATATATCCATTCCTTTTAAATTTCAATAATTTATAGATATAAGAGATCCTAACCATAGCGGGTATTAGCTATACGGCTGCCATAATAAAGTTCCATGACCTAGAAGGCTTAAAAAAACCCAGAAACTTATTCTTTCATAGTGCTGGAGGCCAGAAATATGAAATCAAAGTGTTGGCAGAGCCATGCTCCATCCCAAGCCTGTAGGGAAGAATCCCTCTTTGCCTCTTCTAGCTTTGGGTGGTTCCATCTCCATCTTCCCTCTGTGGGTCTGTATCTCTGTACCCAAATTTCCCTCTTCTCATAAAGAAAACAGTCATATTGGAATTAGAGCCTACTCTAATCCAGTATAACCTCACCTTAACTTGATATCATCTGAAAAGACCATGTTTCCAAATCAGGTCATATTTCACAGGTTCTGGATGGACATGAATTTTGGAAGGGCACTGTTCAACCCAGTACACAGGAGACCCAAATGCTCTACAGGTGTGGGCTGTCCAGTCTCTATCTGTTCAAGTTGGGAAATTTCCCCCTTCTCAGGTAATCTGGTTTGTCTGAAAAGTTAATGTTTTTTTTTTTTAAATTTCTGTCAAGTTTCCCCTAGGAAGAGGAAATATTACCTTTTGGAATAATAGACTTAAAACTGGGCAGAGGCAATTTTTTGCAGTACACAGAAACATTCCAAGGAGTACACAGTTGATCCAAGGATAACATGGGTGTTAGAGCCGCTGACCCTCCACACAGTCAAAAATCTGGTATAGTTTTATAGTTAGCCTTTGTATTCCTGGTTTCTTCATATCCAAGGTTCCACATTTGAGGATCAACTACAGATCATATAGCACTGTAGTACATATTTAGTGAAAGAAATCCACATGTACATGGACCTGGGCAGTTCAAACCCATGCTGCTCAAAGGGCAAAGAGTATTTTCAGTAAATCATATCCTAGAAATTCAAATTCCATACCTGTTCTTTCCTAAGATTTATCAGCCTGAGATTGTGCCATCCAAAGAGGATTTGCTAGGGTGTAAAACAAAGCGACGGTTTGAAATAAGAATTATTTTCCAGAAAGACACCTTTAATTAAGGCAGCCTTATTTGTCCCTGTCTCATGTACATTTCTGTTTCTAAAGTGGCCTTAGAAACAGATAGTTTGTTGGGATTTATATATATATTTTAGAGCAGGACAGTAGAGAAACAATGACAGTTTTCATTTGGAGAAATTCCCTCTCTCATTCACCAACTATCGTGAAAGAATTAATTACTCCTGAGAGAGTCCTGTGAAAGGAAAGCAAGCGAGCTTATGTAAGAAATATTGAAGGTGGCAGAAGCACACTATTTCACCCATCCAAGATATTCATGGGAAGACTCTGTCTTATCTATCTTAGAACTAGAATTCAGAAACAAGCTGGTTGTCATAGGAATGCATATTAATATGTTTATTTGAATTGAAAAATTAAGTCAGACTTTCTCTGACAGAAAGAATTCTGATCTGGCTGATTAGTTGGAAAATATTGACTGGTTTTTCCAATTAGCTTATATGGCTGACATTTTCCAAATTGGATAAGGTAAATCTGTATGTCCAGGTTTTGACAAACATATATCATAAAGACTGTGATGAGATTAAAACATTTTATCCAAAACATTTATTGGCAAAGACATATTGAAATGAACAATATTTCAATCTTCCCAAACATTTCTGAATATATTGAGTTAATCAAGGTGTGTTGAGGTTAAAGATTAACAGTATAATTAAAAGGCATTTGATAAGGCTCAGTAAGATTTTTTGTTTGTGGGTTTTTTCTTTTTCATTTTCTCATAGTCTCAAGAAATTAAGAACTGAATGAGTCGACAGAGTAATACATTCATTTGCAGTATCCACAAATTATGTCCAACATAATTTAACCTTATATGGGCACTTATATGGACAAGTTTATTTAAACCACTTTTTTTTATTAAAAACTAAAAATATAGTGTAACTGTTTAAACTGGTGATGAATAATTTCAGATTCCAACCTAAAAGAATGTGTGAGAGAGCATACAGTGCAATTTTTAAAGTACAAACTAATTAAAATATTTCAAAAAATCACTATTCTGGAAAATAGAGACTGGGTTATTGTCTTTGGCTGTGAGTGTGGAGCAGGAAAGAGGTGCAGGGAAATTGACTAATACATTCTTCATTCTTTTGTGATGAACCTATAGCAAAAAATAAGGTATATATATTTTATTAATCAGATTATTCTGCTACACTGTGTTTCTTGGAGCAATTTTTGTGACTTTTTAAATTATTTTTGTTCTTATTCATCCATATAAAACAATTCCTATTTCTTTTAATTCTTTTCAGATTTGGCTAGGACCATGTTTTCGTAGCACTTAATTCTACAAAAAAAAAAAAAAAAGTGATTTTTTTAAAACCTGGGTTTGACTATCCCAAGACAAAGAATCTTGTTTATAATAGTAAAGTAGGACTTATCAAACCCAGGTATCTCTATATTGTGAAATATGTAACTCATATATTAAAGGGCTAACCCTAGTAGAATACACCCAGAAAACAGCTCTATCAAACATAATTTACCACATTTGCTTCTTCTACCACTTGGTTACATCTAGCTAGGAGAGATCCAATTGATTTCTGTTCTATTTGAACTATAAGAAGATTACACAGATTTAGGTATTTAAAGTAAAACAAAACATACCTGAATTTAAGGTTTAAAAAAAAACAAAACAAAACCTTAAGCTAAGTCAAATGACAAGGGACAAATAGAGAAAATATTTGCCAATCATACTGTAAAGGACCAAACTTACTGCACATACAGCATCTAGAAATTGAGAAGAAACTACTATCAAACCAAAGGAAAAATGTACAAAGGTATTAACAGGGAATCCTCTGAAACACAGGGACCTTAAACTACAAAGAGGAATAATCTCAGTCTTAACTGGAGAAATGCAAATATAAAGGACACTAAGATATAATTTCTTCCTTCTCAGATTGAGAAAAATCCAAAAGTTTAACATGATCAGTTGCAGAGTCTGTTGAGAAATGGATATACTGATAAGTTGTTGCAGTGCAAGATGGTACTATTGCTATGGAGTGAAATTTGGCAATACTTATCAAAATAAAAATTGCATTTACCCTTTGACCCAGAAGTCTCCGTTCTGGAAATTTAGCCTCACTCTGCTAGTTCAGTTTTTGTGGCAGCAATAAGCAACACGGAAATCTCGGTGGCTTGCAACAAAAGCATTTAATTATTGCTTGAATTACATGAGGGCAGCAGGTCAGCTTCTGGTCTGTCTGGGGCCTTCTCATTCCTGGACCAGGGCTGAAGTATCTCCTGCTATCAGGTTCATGCTGTTCTTAATGCAGGGGCAGAAGCTAAAGGGGCTTAGTGGAAACACAGTGGACTTCAAGTCTCTGCTTGAAATTAGCACACTCTTACTTCTGCCCACATTCTATTGGGCAAAGAAGTCACATGACTAAGTCTAAAGTCATCGGGACAATGAAGTATACTCCGCCTATGGGGAAGCATTGCAAAGGCTCATGGGGAGGACTGTGAACGCCGAATCCTATTACAGACAGGAAGCAAGGACCTGGAAGCCCTGCCTGCCTGTCTATGGAAGATAAGAAATACATACAAGGTTTTTCATTGTTGCATTGTTAGTAATAATAAGAGCATTGATATGTAAACATTTATGCAGAGGTATCAGACAGACTGACTCTCTCAATACATCTATCCTTTCTCTTAGAAGAGTGTATGGTTGACGGTAATGTTCTCTGTGTTAAAAATTCCTATTTCCAGCAGCCATTGTGCTTGAGTTTTTTTCAAGGTGCAAAGTGATCTTTCCTGGACTACAGATCTTACATCATTTAAAACATGAACTTGTGCTTCCAATTCATTCATTCAATAAATATATATGGAGGGCCTGGTATGGTTCAGGCTGACTTATGTTGAAGCAGTCTGATGGATTCGGGTTGTAGGAAAGGCATAATTAACCCTGCAGAGAACAAAATTCAGTATCTCTCAATCCTGGTTTTTCTTACTTGGCTGCCTCTGCCAACGTCCTAGCCCAGCTTATTGGTACAGGGGTTTGAGAGAAATGAAGAAGGGGTAGACTTTTGACACTAGGAACTAGGAGTTTATGACAAGAAATTCTTTGGAAGAAAATTAAGTCAACTTAAAAAATGTGCTTGAGGGTGTTTGTTTGGGCCTAATATTACTGCAGAAATGTCTGCGGAAGGTCCAAGTCACCAGTCACCAGTGCATAGCCAGCGTAAGCTTTTAAAAGGTTTGTTTGTTTGTTTGTTTTTTGAGGATTTCTGGCCTGAGAAGGCTCTGAAGGAACATTCTAACTTGGGAAGGCAGATAGTATTTTACAGGGCTTTAAAAGTAGGGAAGCAGGCAAAACGTAGCTTGTTTTGGACATAATTGATTAAGGATGGTTCTCAAAAAAGAGAAAAACTGTACTTATGGATTAGAAGCCATTGTTTGGGCATTTTTAGAAGGACAATTAGGAGAATGTGTGAGAAAGCCATTTCAGACAAGAACCCAGGAGGGCCACAGTGAAGTGTTCTCAGTTCTCCAGTGTCGTGTGCACTTTACTGGTAAGAAATACTTAAGTTCCGTTGGTAATATTAAGAACTGGAGATTTCGGGTGTCTGCCAGAAGCAAATTCTTGGGATTTTTTTTGATACATGGCACTGTTACCAAGAGAAGCTTTTTGAGCAGGGGTTGGCAGACTACAGCTTCAGCCTGTTTCTCTAAATAAAGTTTTATCGAAACACAGCTATACCTGTTTATTTACATATTATCTACGACTGCCTTCACAGTATAACAGCAGAGTTGAGTAGCTGACACATTTTCTTAGGACCTACAAAGGTGAAAACATTTACTATTTATCTCTTTGTAGAAAAACCTTGTAGATACTTGTTCTAGTCGTAGGTTGGTGGTTATATTTGTCGGCTAGCGCTGCCATAACAAAGTACCACAGTCTAGGTGACTTAAGCAAGAGAGTGTTTCTCACAGTTTTGGAGACTGGAAATCTAAGATCTAAGTGCCCTCAGGTTTGGTTTCTGGCGATGCATTTCTTCTTGGCTTTTAGATGGTCACCTTCTTGCTATATCCGCACAGGGCCTTCCCTCTGTGTGTGTGCAGATAGAGAGCAAGAGCTCTCGTCTGTCCTTCTCATCAGACTAGGGCCTCACCCTTATGACCTCATTTAATTGAAGTTACCCTGTCTGCAAATGCAGTCACATTGGGGGTTAGGGTTTTGGCATTCAAATTTTGAGGGAACAAAATTCAGTGCATACGGTGCCTCTAACCTTGATTCAGGGAGCAAATGGGACGGTGATCTCTATGAGCATGTTGCAAATTGGGACTGAGCTAAATGTTTCCCAAATATCCAAAGAGCTAAAACAATTAATTATTATAGATGAAAGCAGAACCAAAAAAGGCAGGTCAATAGCATTTGTCAAACTTTCTTTTCAGGCTAAAATTGTGTTATGTTTATCTGACATGTCCCTATTCTGAGGGATCCAGTTTTAAAGGATTATATAATTCAGGCTGTTCCTAATTTCTTTCTTTCTCAGGAAATATAGTATTTGGTCTTCCAGGGCCTCCTAAGAGCAAGTGTTTAAATGTCTTATGGAATTGGGTATACACTGAGCGGCTAAATATTAGTTTTCTAAATATTGCAAAAGCTATTTTACTTAATGGTATTTATAGTACTCTCTTCTGCAAAACAAAAACACAAAAAACAATAACTGTGTCTCACAGATTTGTGTGATATTGATAAAATATTTTTAAATACTTGAAAATTGTGTTGCTTAAAAGAATAGTTTCCTTTTTTCCAGAACAGTCCCCATTATATTTCTTTTTCTTTCTTTTTTTTTTTTTTTTTACCAATCAATAGACTTTAAAAGTCCTACTCAATGATACATTACACTTTGATATTTAAAGTGATTAGAAATATTGTTTCAAGAAAAATGTTTATAGTCCCCACCTTACTATAACCACCAAATGCTTTCAACCCTCTGGCAACCACTTGAGAACTTAGAAATGGCTTTTATCTCTTCAGATGCTTCCTTCCAACTCCTGGGATTTGATGAGCTCATTTAATTATTTTCAAAATATGTTATCATCGTGTTTTCTCTTGTCCTTAATTAAATTAATACAAGTTTCCGGTTATATTCATTCCTCAATGCTTT
Organism: Balaenoptera physalus; assembly: GCF_965194825.1. Lineage (NCBI taxonomy): Eukaryota > Metazoa > Chordata > Mammalia > Artiodactyla > Balaenopteridae > Balaenoptera > Balaenoptera physalus. The sequence continues at coordinate 114,775,471 of NC_138887.1, read as the reverse complement.
TTACTTTCGGTCTGTCTTTGTCTTCAGGTGTCTCTTTGGGTCCATTTATCGTTTTACTCAAGTCCTTTCTCAAGTGTGGAAATATGGAACATGGGTAGACACATTTTCTAAATTCTTGCATAGGCACAAGTATCTTTCTAATCACCCAGAGAGATGGATTAGTTCTTGGGATTCTTAGATTTTGAACCATTGTCTCATGAACCATTCTATGAACTATTCTCTCTCAAACTTTTCCATTTCTTCCTAGTTCCCTGTGTTACATAGGAAAAATCTCAACCGAGTTTGATTCACCTCCACATTTAGTCTAGAAATCTGTAAGATTTTTTTTCTTTATTCTTCCACATCTGGAATTCTTCCACACTCTTCCAACCAGAGTATGTTGACATGTGTGTAAGCTTTGTCATGAATTCTGTTTGTGACTCAGGGATCTCTTTCAGCCTTATAAGGCAAACCATTCCACAGCTGAGGGGAGTATTCATCTATTGTGTTAATCATTACCCTATAAGCTCTCTTTATTTTCTTTTGTTCCCTTTTGCAGAATTTTTAAGAATGCCCCATTGAAAATTCTTTTTATATCTATCTTGGTCTGTTTGAGATTTTTATCAGGTTTCATAATTTTTCCCTCATGATTCCTGTCTGTCTCTGTCTCTTTCCAATCCACCACTAATTATATTCTCAATGATAACAACTCTTTTTACAGTTCATCTATAGAAACTTTATTATAAACATTTAAAAAATTCTGTAAAGTCTTTCGTTTGGGCTCTAATCACATAACCACAAGAATTATTATATTTTAAATTTTGTTTGGACTCTTTTCCTTCAGTTCTAATTAAAAGGCAGCCCCTTCTTCTAGATGTTCAGCTTGATTTTTATCCTTTAGGCTTTGATTCCCTTAGATGTGGGGTTTTAGTTTAGTTTAGTTAGTTTGTTTCTTTTGCCATCTTGTATCATTTTACTAGAGCCTCTTGACCGGAGTCTGGCTAGTTTGGTAAGGGCGCAATTTTTTTTTTTTTTCTTGAGGGTTATCAGTAACAGATGGGCTTTGCTGAATTGAGTTTTCCTGCCATCGTCAGAAACTGAAAGAAATCTAGACATCCAGGGTAGTTCCCTATCCCATGGGTGGCAGAATTGGAGAGTCAGTTTAGAAGCACCAGCATTAAAGTGACTGTTGAAAGTCTGTCCTCAGGGCATTTACAAGGTTCTGCCACCTGACTCTGCAGAGAACCTGGAAAGCATAAACTCTGCCTCAAGCAGTGGTTCTCTAACTTGGATGCAGATTTAAAAAAAAACCAGGGATTCTGGGTTATTCACAGTGCTCAGGTCACATCCAAGACCTACTCAATTAGAATTTCTAGGATTGAAACCCCAGCATCAGTACTTTTTATAGTTCCCCACTTGATTCTAACAAGTAACCAACACTGACTTAAGGGCTCCAGGAAACGCAGACCCTCTCTTTTATCACTGATAACCTCGGCTCTCCCCCTGGACCAACACTTATTCTACTAGTAGACTTGACCTGTTTTGATTCTTGTGCTACTCCAGATAGATGGGGAGGATGGGATGGAACTGTGTTTGTTACCTTCCCAGAATTCGACATGTGGGAGATGTTCTCTCTCTTTTGAATTTTTAAAATTAATTGCCTGTAAACGATCACACACATAATCACTTGATTAAAATTAATTTTTTCAGTATTTATCAGCTTCTCTCAGGAAGAGAATTTACCTTCTTTTCTCTTTAACAGTACAAGTAGGAGATCACTCCCACTGGTCGTATACTTTGATTCAGTGTTTTCATTCCCTCAGCACTTGGACAGTTTTTTGTTCTTATGAGATGCTTTTTCAACCTCACAAAAGTTGAAGAGAAAGCCTTATAATTTATATTCTAAACGCCTAGTATTAAAATTATTTTTCAAGTTCTGGCCTAGTATTCTCTTTAACTTAGTATGTTTAATTTATCTAAATAAATAAAAGGAAATGATTTCCCAAAATGACAATGTGACACATTCCCACCAATTTTTATTTCTTGAAATATATTTATATCATTTAGCTTGTCATGGAAGCACATCAAATAGCTTTTCTCCATCCTCAAAATATCTAACGCTGTTCCTTTTAAAATATTCTCTAATGTTTAATGAAGCATATGCTATGGCTTAAGAATCTGGGAATCTTATTGCTTAGTTTTAAATTCAGTTTCACTCTAGATACTTTCAGCCTTTATACTATTAAGTGACCTTAAATATTTAGTCTTTAAGAATAGATCAAATGAGATTTAATCAGCTTCATGAGAAGCCATTCTCTTTTAAATAATTAGATTGCTTTAAAACTAAGAAAAAAATCGGTATGATAGATTTTCCACTGATAATATGAAAAAAAGTCACAATAGACATTTTCTTGTTTTATCCTGCTGCAAAGAAATAGACAAGTCTTAATTTGGGGAGAATTTACAAGGTAAAAACTTAGAAAATATAACAAGATGAATCCATCTGTTTCTCAAGAATTGTCCATTTTATGAACACGTATAGTATTTTAGAAGCCCAGCAGGGCATATTTCTTGAAACTCATATTGAAAAAGGCATATCCGTAGGCAGCAGAAGTATTAACAGTAGGGGGCCAGCAAACTTAATGCTACTATACATATGTATTATTTGCTCTTTTCATACCCAGAACACTTTCTCCGACACATGTATTGCTGGTTTGTCAGTTGATTTGTTAAACTATGGAATAAGTCAATATACAAATAGCTAAATAATATTGACCATATTTCTTCACTTATTTTTTCCTGAATTTAACTTGTCTTACTTTCAAAAATTCTTGTTAAAATTCTAGCTTCCTGCCCTCTTATAAGAAGTTGGTCTTTGTAATAAAAATATAGTACAATAATTTCTAGCAGGATTTTGGAGAGCCGAGAAGAAGTATTAAATTTTTATTTTGAGAACACCTTATTCAAGGAGAAATTATTCTGAAAACTCAAAGGCACATTTTTATTATCATATTTGTGACATTCAAAGTTTATGTTCATTTGAAGATAAGTTCTCTATCATTGATAAATACAGATTTTTTCTATGTATATAAACTCAGCTTTGAAACGTTTTTAATAAATCTACTCTAATTGCAATGGACTCCTATTTATATGTTCCCAAAGTTAATAACAGAGTCAGGGAGTGGTCAATATCTTCCACTGCTGCTTTTCCTATATTCTTTCTTAGTACCAATTGTGATGTACAGCCCTGGGCTTGTCTGGGAGGACCCTATGGCAGCTTCTAGCATCCACTTAGCTCAGGAAATACAGTGTGATACTGCATCTGATCTTAACTTTATCTCTAAATGTGGTCACGTAAGCTATTGAGTTCTCACTTGCACTAGCAAAACTGGCACCATAACATAGGGCAGAAAGATTGAGATTCCGTCTCCTCCGTTTCCCTTTTGGACAAACATGGAAATAAATAATTGTAGCCAGCACACATTACCGTGAAGAGAAAAGGAAAAGCATTTTTCTTTCCTATGACTTCTACTGGGATTGAAAACTATTTAAAAAAGAGCGTAGTTAACATTTACATCTCATACAAGTTTTTTTTCCAGCTTATCTTTCTCTAGATGACCCCCAAAGAAAGTTATCTTAGTTATAGAGGGAAATTTTCACTTGAGCAGTCATTTTCTGAAGGATATTTCTTACTGAAAAGTCTTTGAAATACCATTTTTCATCTACCCACTAAACCTATTGAAAATGTCTCCACAGTACCTGAAACATTTTCTCTGTTGAAATATATCATTTTACATTACTCAGATGTTCTGAAAATTCATAAAGTGTCAATCATAATTTATTGAAATTTCTTTCTGCCAGTCAGAAATGAATAAAACTATACAGTGCATTCAAGCGGAAAAAGAAAAGAAAAATGAAGAGAGTAACTCTGTACTTTTGGTTTAGAAGTAACAGAAGATTGTTCTGAGTAAACAACCTTAATTTCAGCAGTTCTCTATAATTTTTATTATTTATTTATTTCAAGCTCGTGAAAAACTGAGCCTAAAATCGTGTGGCAAACTTTACACTGTAGATCTCTAATAAGATTGTTCTTTTACTGACATCAATAATTATTCAGTATTTTTCTGTGGGATTCCAACAATTTAGCCTTGTTTCCTTTATGCCTCGGCTGTCTTTTACTTATTTACTTTCTAGAAGATGGCTGAAGGACCCCTGCTGCCCATTCCTTTTGTAGGTTCTGAGCCTTGGGAGTGTCTAGGTTTGTTCTTATCTCTGCTGATTTTGAACTTTTTTCCTGCACTTCCATCTGCTTTTGTTTCTCTAGCTAAACACATCCAGCTGATTAATGCGAAAATGATGTTATATTGAATGGCTCTTTTTCTTACTTTACGGGAGAGTTAAGGATACAAGGTACCAACAACAGAGGATTGGTATAAGGATTGTATGAATTAATAATGGTAATCATAACATGAGCCTGGCATAGCTCAACATATGTTCTTAGTATTTTTTGTTATTATTACAAGTCCTGTCATTTCAGAAAAAAAGAGAAAATAGAATTGCTCCAAATTACTTACCTTACTTTTTCAATGCGCAGTATCTGTGTATGCTGGAAACTATATAAATTTTAGCAGGTACATTTCTCAAAAATACAATTGGATGGATATCTGGAAGTGACTTCATTCCTCAATTAAACTTGAGCCATCTTTGAGGAAACATATATTTTTGAATGGCTTCACCACGATTTGTTTATTCCCCTGTGGTAGACATTATGTTTTTAAATACATTTTTTTGCTGTTATATACAATTCACAGTAATGAACTTGTGTCTTTTTCTTTGCAAACTTCTTTAAGTGTATCTGTCAGGTTAAAACCAAGAAGTAGACTTGCTAAGCTAAAGGACATGAGACACTTTCATTTAGATCCATATCATGAAACTGCTCTCTGAAGTCGATGCTGTTCAACATTAGCTCTAAGAATGAATGCGTGTTCCCGGTCCCCATGTTTTTCTAACACGGCTAAATATATATTTTCAGTGTCAACAATTTAAGAAGTGAGAAGTGACATCTAGTTCTACTTCAGATTTCTCCAGTTATGACTGAAATCTGGCATGGTCTCATATGTTATTGGTTATTTTTAAGGGGAGAGAAGCATCTGCCTTATCTGTTCTTCATTTTTATCCTAAAGATCCCAGGCATTCCTCCCGCTCTGAAATTACTTTTGTGTTTGTTGTATATCCTGCCTCTTTTTTGTCTTTCATTCCATCTGCTTTAGGTTCTCATTTAATACAATCCCACCTCTTTTCCTCACAATTTCAACTATATTGACTGTTACCATTTCTTGCTTATAGCACATTTAAAAACACATGTCTCTATTACACTGAGTTGTTGTGAGGACTGGATGAGCTGATACAGGCAAAGGTTTGAAACGGTGCATGGTACACAAGCGCAGGTCAAAGCCTGGCATGAAATCATTCTTCTTTGCGTTTAAAAAAATTAACATCTTATAATAAGTTGATTATCATATTATACAAAATTAAGGTTACTTTTTATTTGTAAGAGCTCTTTTTATTAAGACAATATTGTCTTATATGTTGCCTTTTACATTTTTCTGGGTTTTTTCCCCTGGAAAAACGAATGTTTATGTACATTTATTTTCTGTGTGGTTTTCACTATGGGATTATTTTAAGTGGATATTGCTTATAAATAAATGAAATCAAATAATGAGAAGGAAAATAGGGAAATTATAAGGGGGAAATTAAACAGAAAAATAATCCAGGTAAGAATAAAAACTAAAAATTTGTCTGAGCTCAAATATAAATAGGTACAAAAATTAAGAAAGTAGGAAACAAAAAAGAAGAAAAAAGTTAATATAAAAATTAGGCAAGATGAGGAAACAAGAAAACAAATGAAAAAATATTGTGCTAAAATTAAATGTGATTCAAGAAGAGAAATTAACAGAAAAAAAGTATGTTGGTCCTTCCTAGCCATTAGAACCAATTTCTTTTTTCCAAATATGTAGCATAACTGTTATCAATACACCATGTAGATATGCTACTTTATTGCTCCTCATCGAAACCAGAAACATATCCACATTTAGGGTCCAAAATCAGAAGGCCTAAATTCAAGTGCTGGCAACTGGGGAAATTACCTTCGGCTAATTCTTTGAAGTTGCTAAAACCATAGACACCGATTTCAGAGTTTCTCCAACTCAACTGAGAGAGTGTTAACACTCAGATCTATATATTCAGTTAGACTATGAAGTTAAATTGAGATCCCTTCCCTCCCCTAACCAATAACATAAATATATGGTAAAGAATAGTTTATTGTTTTACTGTAGAATTTGTTGTAATATTTTAGGGGATGAAGAAAATATCTGGGACACCATTATTATTTTATGTTGTCAGTTGTATAACCTTGGACAAGGTGATTAATGTCAAAGTACCTTACTTTTTGAATCTAAAAGTAACTCTTAGGGGCACAAGGATAAAAATAGAAAATAGATACTAAATATGTATTCAATATGCTTACTATGATATAACCTAACACTGGCTATTATTGTAAAACAATACAATTTATAGAGTCAATGCAATTCCACTCATAATCCCAGCAATTTCTTTTTGTGGAGTTGGCAGGTCAATTTTAAAATTAATTTGGAAATGCAAAAGACCTAAGAAAATTAAGGCAATCTTGAAAAAAAATTAAAAACAAGCAAACTTACATTATCAGATTTCAAGAGTTATAAAATGAAAGTAATCAAGACAATATGATATTGGGAAAAGGACAGTCATGCAATATAATGGAACACAATGGAATATAATAAACATTCCAAAACTAGACCTGCTCATATACGAAGACCTGATTTAGCACAAAGACACCATGGCAATTTGGTGAGAATGAATGGCATTTCAATACATGGTGCCAGATTAACTGGATATCTGTATGGTAAAAACAAACAAACAAACAAAAAAACCCCTGAAACTTGAACCTTTATAACTTACACAGAAATTAATTCAAGCTGTATTAGGAACCTAGAGGCAAAAAGAAAACAAAAAAGCTTCCAGATGAAAACAGGGCAATATTTTCATGATCTTGGGTAGGAAAAATTTCTTTTATCCCCCCACACTTTACTATGAAAAATTTGAAAGACATTTGTCATAAGTACCTGTATATACATACCTTAAATTACACTATTAACACTTCACCCTACTTGTTTTATCATATTAAATTATATCAACTTTCTTTTCTCCAAGGATGAAACCTTAGATTCTCCTAGGAACAAATTCCATAATTACCCTTTTTTTTTTCACTTCATGAGTTATAGACTAACAATACCAATATCAACACAAATTCGATTTCTAACCAAATGATTTTAATATGATTTAGGGTTCCTATTCTTTTTAGTTGGTATCCCACTAGTGATGTAAAGATAATTATGTTTTAAATTCACTTGAAATATTTTTCTATCTTTGATTATACCAGCAATTCATTATACAAGTCAATTCATTTGCTTCATGTTACTCTGAGTTTTTTAGGGATTGCTTATTTAATTAGAGTTTGATTTTTACCTAAAATTTACATGGTCTTAAACTCAGGTTGATGGAAATAATATATTAAAAGAAGTGTAACTTCTATCCCTGTACATACCACCTTGTTTTCTCCCACCTCTCCATAAATAATCATTATCTAAAATTAATTTTGTTTTAAACTACCATTGTTTTTGTTTTTTAAAATTTATTTATTTATTTATTTTTGGCTGCATTGGGTCTTTGTTGTTGTGTGCGGGCTTCTCGTTGCGGTGGCTTCTCTTGTTGTGGAGCACGGGCTCTAGGCTCACGGGTTCAGTAGCTGTGGCTCGTGGGCTCTAGAAAGCAGGCTCAGTAGTTGTGGCGCACGGGCTTAGCTGCTCTGCGGCATGTGAGATCCTCCCGGACCGGGGATCGAACCCCTGTCCCCTGCATTGGCAGGTGGATTCTTAACCACTGCGCCACCAGGGAAGTCCTTACCATTGTTTTATTTTAACATAATGAAAATGTTCTCCTCTTGCTTTGTTCATTTGTTTTTGTTTTTAATAGCCTTTAGTTTTTTAGGGCAGTTTTATATTCACAACAATATTGAGCAGAAGATACAGAGATTTCCTGTGTAGTCCCTACCCTATCACATGCACAGCCTCATCATTATCACCATACCCCACCTGAGCGATAAAGGCGCTACAATTGATGAACCTACATGTCACATCAGTATTATTCAAATTCCATACTTTACATTAGGATTCACTCAACTCATCCGTCCTTCCTCCCTAACCACTAGCAACCACTGATCTTTTTACTGTCTCCATAGATTTTTTCTTTTCCAGAATATCATGTAGTTGAAATCATACATTATGTAGTATTTTCATTGGCTTCTTTCACTTAGTGATATTCATTTAAGTTTCCTCCATATCTTTTCACGGTTTGACAGCTCATTTCTTTTTAGTGCAAAATAATATTTCATTGTCTGGTTGTACCACAGTTTATGTACCCATTCACCTACTGAAAGACATCTTGGTTACTTCCAAGTTTTGACAGTTATAAATCAAGCTGCTATAAGCATCCTTGTGCAGGCTTCTATGTGGACATTCAACTCCTTAGGGTAAACACCAAGGAATGAAGTTGTTGGATCATATGGTAAGAATATGTTTAATTAGGTCAGAAACAGCCAAACTGTTTTCCAAAGTAATTGTACCATTTTGCATTCTTAGCACAATGATTGAGAGTTCATGTTGCCCCACATCCCTGCCAGGTTTTTCTGTTGTCAGTGTTCTGGATTTTAGCCACGGTGAGATGTGTGTAGTGGTGTAACCTTGTTGTTTGCGTCTCCCTGATGACATATGATGTGGAACATCTTTTCATATGCTTATTTGCCTTCTGTATATCTCTGGTGAGGTGTCTAGTGCCTTCTGTATATCTCTGGTGAGGTGTCTAGTAAACTCTTTGGTGCACATTTTTTTTTTTTTAAATATATATGTTTACCTACTTTTCTTTCTTTTTTATTAATTAATTAATTAATCAATTAATTTTATTTTTGGCTGTGTTGGGTCTTCGTTTCTGTGCGAGGGCTTTCTCTAGTTGCGGCAAGTGGGGGCCACTCTTCATCGCGGTGCGCGGGCCTCTCACTATCGCGGCCTCTCTTGTTGCAGAGCACAGGCTTCAGACGCGCAGGCTCAGTAGTTGTGGCTCACGGGCCTAGTTGTTCCATGGCATGTGGGATCTTTCCAGACCAGGGCTCGAACCCGTGTCCCCTGCATTGGCAGGCAGATTCTCAACCATTGCGCCACCAGGGAAGCCCTGGTGCACTTTTTAATTGGGTTGTTTGTTTGCTTATTGTTGAAATTTAAGAATTTTTTGGATTACAGTCATTTACAGATGTGTCTTTCGCCAGTCTTTTCTCCCAGTCTATGGCTTGTTTTTTCATTTTCTTGATAGTGTTCCGTAATTAATTTTCACTTGATTTTAATGAAGCCCAGCATATCCATTCTTTCCTTCGTGGATTGTGTTTTGGTGTCATTTCTAAAAAGCCACTGCCATACCCAAGGTCTTCTAGCATTTCTCCTATGTTATCTTCTAGAAGTTTTATAATTCTGCATTTTACGTTTAGGTCTGTAGTCAGTTTTGAGTTATTTTATGCAGGATATAAGGTCTGTATCTAGACTCATTTCTTTGCATGTGGATGTCCAGTTGTTTTGAAACTTGTTGAAGAAACTGTCTTTGCTCTATTATATACCCTTTGCTTCTTTGTCAAAGATCAGTTGATTATATTTATGGGGGTCTGTTTTGGGGCTCTCTCTTCTGTTCCTTTGATCTATTTGTCTATTTTTTGCCTTCCTCCTATCCTTTCCTGGATCTGTACTTTGGTGTCTGACATTAATTTGGGGAAATTCTCAGTCATTTTTGTTTCAAATATTTCTTCTGTTCCTTTTTCTATTTCTTTTCTTGGTATTCCCATAAACATATGTTATACCTTTTGTATTTGTCCCACAGTTTGGGGATGTTATGGGAATATTTTTTTCAGTCTTTTTTCAATTTTTTTTTAGCTTTGGGGATTTCTATTGAGATATCCTCAGACTCAGATTCTTTCCTTAGTTGTATCCCATGTAATAATAAGCCCAATAAAGACATTCTTGATTACTGTTAACAGTATTTTTGATTTGTAATATTTCTTTTTTTGGAAGTATTTTATTTTATTTTATTTAAATTTTATTTATTTTTGCCTGCATTGGGTCTTCGTTGCTGTGTGCAGGCTTTCTCTAGTTGCGGCGAGCGGGGGCTACTCTTGATTGTGGTGTGTGGGCTTCTCACCGCGGTGGCTTCTCTTGTTGTGGAGCACGGGCTCTAGGTGCCTGGGCTCAGTAGTTGTGGCTCACAAGCTCTAGAGCACAGGCTCAGTAGTTGTGGCACACGGGCTTAGTTGCTCCAGAGCATGTGGGATCTTCCCAGGCCAGGAATCGAACCCGTGTCCCTTGCATTGGCAGGCGGATTCTTAACCACTGAGTCAAAAGGGAAGACCCATGTAGTATTTCTTTTTGTTTTTGTTTTTTCCTTAAGATTTCAACTCTTTACTTACCTTTACTTCCATCTATTCTTTCATGCTATCTACTTTTTTTTCCATTAATGCCATTAGCATCTTAATCATAGTTGATTTATATTCCAACTTCCTTGCCATACCTGTGTCTGGTTCTGGTGCTTACTCTGCCTATTCAAGCTCTATCCTTTGCTTTTTTGCATGTAATATATATTTTTGGTAGCCAGGCCTGATATACTGGGTAAGAAAAACAAACTGCTGTAAATAGGCCTTCAGTAATATGATGAGGTGGGGCTAGGGGAAGAGAAGCATCCTATTGTCCTATGATTATGTTTCAGTCTTTCAGTGGCTTGGGCCCTGGTGTGTGAACTTCACAAGTGTTTCTCATTATTTTCTCCCTGCTCAGGTGGGTCAGGTTGGCAACCTGGGCTGTAGTTTGTTATTTTCCTTCCTTCTAGTGGAAGCCTTGACAGCTGAGATTGGGTGTTTCCCTTCCTCCCACTCACTGAGGCTCTGATAAAACCCCCCGCGGGTTAGGCTCTGGTTAGTTTCTCCAGAGGACAGGCCGTGTTAAGAAGAACAAAATGCTCTGGTGTATCTCAGAGTGGTTCATTTTCCCTTCCTCCTGCTTGAAGCACAAGGGGATTTTTCTCAGTCACTCTGAGAACCTGGTAGAACCCCAGGAGACTAAAAAACTCAAAAGTCTGGAGGCCTTCGTCCCCCATCTCAGATGACTGGACTCCCCTGGAGTTTTTATCACTCAGACTTGTCTACACTGAGCCACAAGCATCTTGTCGTTTCAAATGCCCGTTTTCCTACCTTGGTGCTGCTTCCTGAAGATGTTTCAGGTCCCTGGGTGTCTGTTCTGGTAAGTTATCCTTCTCTGTATTTGCCTGTCTCTCCAGTTTTGGGGGAAGCGTTATACCCGGAAATGTCATTCCTCTTACAATTCTAAGAAGAGCTTATGATTTTTCAGTTTGTTTAGCATTTACTTCTTAGTACAGAGTGGTGACTTCTAAGCTTCTTTCATACTGGACCACAATCTGGAAATCTCTCCTCTTTGCTTTTTTAATAAACAATCCAAGGTAGAGTGAACTCCTTAACTGTATATAGAGGTATATTTTATTCATTTTGAAATCCTCATGGTAACAGTTGTTCTATTTTTTATTAATTCTACAGTTTACAAATATATTCAATTAATTTCCTATTGATAGACATTGCGTTGCCTCTCAGTTTTGCTAGTACAAATAGTGCCACAGTGAATAGTCTGTGCCTGTGACATTTTATGGTTTTACCACTGTATCTTTAGGGTAGATGTCTTGAAGTGGGAGTTCTGGATCAAAGGGTCAATATGTATTTAATTTTGCTAATATTGCCAAACTCCTCTGCTTAGAGACTGTATTACTTTGCAACCCCACCAGCACTCTCTGAGAATGAGGCCTAGTCACAGCTTTATGCAATTGTGTGTTTTGTCAAATGTACGCATTTATGCTAATCTGACAGGTGATAATGGTCTCGGTGTTTTGATTTACATTTCTCTAATTGTAGCAAGGTTAACTATTTTATCGTAAATGTAATGGGCATTTGAATTTATTTTGAATGTATGTACTGGTGTAATGAATTTATCTCCTGCTAATTTGGGTTAGAGTATTGATTTACTTTTTTTCTTTGCTATTTTTAGGAGCAAAGAAAATTCCTTTCGGTATTAGGAATATTAACGTTTTCAGTGATAAAAGTTGCAAATAGACAAAACTTTTAAACAGTGATTTTATTTAAGTAGTAGCGTGAAGTGTGATATTTACAGTCTACCTCTCTATATTTCTGAACTTTTCACGTTTTGAAAATAGGCAAAATCAAGAATTGTGGAATAAATGATATGCTTATTTTCCTCTATTAATGGACATTTTTCTTCTAACTCTAATTCTTCACTTCACAGACTTTGTTTCCTGCACAGAAAGAAATTTAGACTCTAATTTTCTTTAAATTTGTCTATTAAAATTTTCACTAACCGAGAATTCATAACTAGAGTCATAAATTTCTGTGTAGGGAAATGCTTTCCCATTTAAAAAAATCCAGCCTCCTTGCTTGACACTCTAGTAATTGTGACCCAGAGAGATGACTTTGATCCCCTAGGGCCCCAAACTGAGTAAAAGTTCATGGATCCCTGAATTCCTTGTGCCAGGGGGTGTGGTCCCAGCAGTATCAGCAGTAGTAGTGATGTGCCAGGTGATAGGAAGACTGCAGGGCATAAAAAGAAAACTCTACATTTTCTTCTCTTGTTTTGCTTAAAATCTATTGGAAAAGTAGGGCATTCAGATATATAAAATCACATTCCTGGGCTCCACCACAGATTCTGCTTAAGTTGATCTGAAAAGTAGGAGGAATGTGGTGATAGTTGCTCTAAGATGTGACAACAGTAAGTTCAGTATCAGGGGTCCTACCCCATCTTCCCACAATATGAATTTCAGTGCTTTCAAAGAAGTAAATGTTGCTGTTTAATCATTTTATTTTAACCACTACTAATCATACTGAGCATTAGGCAATCACTTTAATTTCATTAGTCTTTTTGTCTGTAATTTTCAGATTAATTTTGTAAACATTCCTCAGAAGATAAGAATGGAGAAGGTGATTATTTGTACCCTGAGAGAGAAATTTACAGAGAGAAGTTAAGCAAATGTTTCCATTAAAAATAGATAACACACTGGATTTTATATGTGACTTCAATTATGTTATGTTCTAGGGATAGAAAAGTTTTTTTTTTAACCTGGGAATATTTATGGACATATAATGCAAACTATGACACAAACTTATTCTCCTTGAAGTTATTCATTTAGAGTACTCACAGAGGAGAGAATATCTGATATGACAAGCTTGTTATGTTTGTTACTGCATTTTAATGAGTTTTTGACATAAGCCCTACCAAAGAAGATAACTGTAGTAAATGTCAAGTAATAAAAGACTGTACTTTGATGCAAATAAATTTGTTATTTTTGTTAGGTGGTGAATCAGACTGCTTAAGACATTCAAATACTGTCTTCCATTTCTAACAAATCTTTTTTTCATTTTAATAAAAAGTATTTCCTGACATTCTGGAAAGGTGTTTCTTGAAAGAAATAGGAACTGAGCATTGTTCTTAATAAGCTTAATTAAAAAATAAAATATGTAAGCCGACATTTTAAAATATGATACTCATTTAATTTCCATGTTTTCCAGACACTTATCATGATACCATAGTTTTCCCCTTTGTTAGGTCTAGAATTTAGTGAAAAGGCAGGATGACAGATTTAACCATATGTTTTAACCTGGGAAACATGTTGTGGATTTTATAAAACTGAATTTCAATTAAATTGAAGTTTCCCATACTCTGTAATAGAGAATAATTTTAAAAATCTTTAATATGTAGCTCAAGTTCCTCTTCTGTCTCTTTTTGTCTTTCCTCTCTCCTTCCCATTTTCCTTTCTTCAAGAGATTTTCATCTCTATTTATATTCTAACTGCTTCCAAATATATGCCTGGAGCTCAGACCTCTCCCCTGTGTTCTAAGTGTCTATACTTAGCTTCCTGCCAGGCTATCTTAAATGAATGTGGCCAAGAAATTTCAAACACAACATATACAGCATTAAACATATACATTTTCTTTTCAAACATCCCCTCCTACTCTATTTCTATCTGTTGTTCACCAATCAACTAGTATAAAACTGTGACTACCCTTCCCTCTAACTTATACTAAATAATTGATTAGTTTTCTTCCTCCAATTTGTTTCTTAAATAGCATTATTATCCCTTTGATAAAGGACTACATTCAGGTATTTACTCATAACTAGATAACATGTTCTAATGTGTCTTTAAACCCATCCGCATTTCTGTTACTGAAGTTTTTTTTTTTTTTTTAAATTACAAGACCTATCACCTTATTCTCCTGTGCATAGATCTTGCGACTGTCCACTGTGTACAAAATAAAGGACAAACTCTTCTTCATAACACTCAAGAAGCTTCATGTTTTGCTCCCGTTCAATCTGAGTCTTCGTCTCCCTCATATTACCTTATAAACTAGCATTTCCGGAGTGTGGCTGGTGCAGGCACGAGCATGGCCTTTCACATTCTGCTGCTCCTATTAAAATCTGCTCACCATCAGTTACTGACTCTTCCCCCCTTTCGGCACCACTGTATTGATAAAGCCTCTGTGAAGTTATCTAAGATGCCATCTCCATTCTCCAGATGAAACTAACACCTGTTTAAAGTGGTGCTTCAAGCATAAAACAATTGACATACATAAAACAAGGATCACACTTTACCCTACTCATTTGTAAATAAGCTCACCCTCTAAACTGTGGGCATTTTGTGTGCAGGATCATTTTGGTACCCCTAGCATAGCACTCACCTTCTGGTAGCTACTTATGATCTATTACTTCATAAAGAGAGGCTGATTGAAAGCCAAGACACTCATTCCTTTTTTGTCTCTTATCACATGGCCATGTTCAAGTTTCAGTTTCTTCGAGCTTCAGTGTTTGCAGCTGTCAAGGAGGTTTGGTTAGATTTTAATGTTCTTTCAACTAGCTGATTTTTCTCAGTTGTTTCTTTGATCTTTGGTAATATTTGTTGTTTGTTCTATATAGACAGATTTTTAAAATTGTAATTACTAAAGAATAGTTGCATCAGCCTAGGTGAATATTAACACACCTGCTTCATTTGGAAGCATTTGCTTTTGTTTGTTAATAAGACACAGTTTAAAGAATAGTACATGAGTTTTCATTAGAACTGAGGTTAAAAAAGATTTTAAAACTGCTTGTTACTGAAATCTGGGACAGATCACTGGCAATATTTAATATATTCTATATATGAAACATAGTCTTTCAAGGAGCTCAGATTATTTTCTAAATATGATTTTATTAATCTTTCAATCCAGCTATGGAATTGCAACAGATGGGTCAGCTCTTTTATAGTATTTATGCTTTGCGAATTGTAAAGAAATTGAGGTAAAGCAATATCATATTTTTTATAAGGTTCTTTCAGCACAGAGTTACCCAGCATGAGGTAGCACACAGGGAGAGTCTGTCCTTAATAACATCAAGTCTGTTCATCAAACACAATGAGCTGTGTGCACGTGTTTTCTTCCTTCCCTCTCCTCATCCTTCTTCTTCTTTTCACAAATATGTTTTCAAGTGATGTGTAGAACAATTTTCAGGGACTTATTTGAAGTAACTATATTTCTCTCTATTGGTATTATATAGTACCTGCTTGTCTTTAAAGATAAATTTTCATTTCATTTTATATTAGTTTAGTTAGGCTACAGTGAGTTTGAAGAATTTCACTAGGTAAATTGTGGCCAGAAATTGCAATATATTGAAGTTATTAAATAATTTTTTATATTTTGACATTTACTTATGTATGTTACTCATAACATACTTATGCGTGTTACTCATTCCCATATTCAAGAAAAGTTTTATTTTTGAGAATATTCTTTCTTAATTTTGTTAATTTATTGTGTTCTAAATATTGATCCTAGTGATGATGTTGAGATAAATGAAATGTCTGTTTTCAGTGACTAAATATGACTTATAGGAAATTTTTGGATAGAACTGTCCCCGTTGATTTCAGTGAATGTTTTTTACAGTAAGTAAAATAGTTTTAATAAGAAGTGTTAAGGGTTCATGTGTGTGTGTGCGTGTGTGCATGCACACTTCTTTTTTTGATACTTGTGTATTTAGCAATGATAAATGAAGAAATCTATATTTTGAGGTATACGTTTTTACATAATCTATTATTAATATATGTGGCAGGAACAGAGATCATGTTCAGTCTTTGACTTTCTTTTGAAAAGAAAGGAAATTCTAAGAAAAAAGAAGGTGAAGCATAAAAAGCTATTATCTCTGCACATTCTTATAATATTTTTGAGACAAAAAAATACTGAGGAGACAACACATACACAAAGAAAACTCTGAAAAATTACCAAGAGGAATTGAAAATGAGAGATTGCTATCTCCCTAGAGAATTTAAGTTCACTTTCTTCATGATGGAGAATTCCTCCCCTCAAAAAAGAATGAATAAATAAAATGAAATGATATGTTTAATTAAAATATTGAGAACACTAAGTAAATTAGTATTCCTATGGATAATCATGATGTTAGGAGAGGCATGAAATATGGAAGGAAAAGATTCAAAATCTATTGAGGTTCCTTTCTAAGCCTGAAATAAGATATAACAGGTATACCCTAAGGAAAAGTAGTAACATTGTCACGGTGCAAATAAACCATATGTTTACAAACATATTTTAAGTAGGAGGGAACATCTTGAGAGCAGTGCAGTCTAACCAAGGCCCAAGTTTTTCTAAGTCTTGATTCTTTACGAGCATTCAGGGAAGATACTTAGAAATGCTTAGAACAATGTTATGGAACAGACTGACTATATATTATTTATTCTTTCCTCAATTTTATATTTGAAATCTTTCAAAAATGGAGAAAAAAGGAAAGGCTAGTACACTAAAAACCTGTATCCCTTCCCATCTAGGTTTAAGAAGTATTAACATTTTTCTACATTTACTTTTCATCTCTCTGACATTCTCTCTGTAAATATGTAGAGAACCATTTTAAAAATAATTTGCAGACATTATGAAACTTTCACTCTAAATGCTTCGGCATGCATTTACTACAAATATTATATTCTCTGACACAGTTGGAACACTCTCTCCTCATCTGTATCTATATAAGTAAAAAATAGTGGTAAAGTGACAGTAATTTAACAATATTATCTAATAGTCAATCAATTTTCAAATTTCTCAAATAACCCCCCAATGACTTTTATTGTCGTCATCCCCAACAAGGATTCACATTGCATTTGGTTGCTACAAATTTCAAATCTAAGAGCATTCCCATGTTTTAACAATTTTTTGAATAACATTGATGTTTTTGAAGAGTGTGGTTCAGTTTTCTTATAACAAATGTTGACTGTATCTTCTTGTTTCTTCATTTTTCTCATTGAACTTGTTCTGTTATCCCCTGTATTTCCTGTCAACTGGAAGTTGAGTCTACAGGCTTGATTAGATTCAGATTATACCTTGGGCAAGAACAATTTACAAATGATGTTGCATCATATCTGCAGGCCCAGTAAGAACTCCTTCATGCTGACCTCTGTTTCCTATAACATAACCCAGTTAGGCTTTACACAGTTCCTTGCTTCTTGCCACTACCAGAGGGCCCAATTTGATGTGCCCCAGATCTAGAAATTCTCAAGTGGGAGGAATGTGAAAATTTGTGAGCAAGAGGGCATATTTTGATAAACTGAAGTACTACTCAGTAAATATCCATTCATCTCTCTCTCTCTCTCTCTCCCTCCCTCCCTCCCCCTCCCTCTTCCCCTCCCCCTCCCCCTCTCTCTCTCCTTCTTTTGCCTTGGGGCAGAGTGTACCTCCCTTGCCCTGTTACTTTGGGGCTAGCCCCATGATTTGCTGTGGTCAATAGAATGTGAGTCGATATGAAAGCAGAAGCTTTAAATGTACTTAGTTGTTTTGTCTATCATGATCTGTTGATTCACCATGAGAATATGCCTTGGATAGGTTCTAGGTAAAGGAGAATGAGGCATCCATAGAGCAGAACTAAACTCAATCCACAGACAGGGTATAAACAACTTAAAAAAGAACAGCCACAGCCAATGCTGCAGTAAAAAATAATAACAATATTCTCATTTCAGTTGCTAAATTTTGCATTCTTTTCTTATGCAGTATTGTTGTGATAATAGCTGACTGATGCGTAGGTTAGAGTATATGCATAAGTAATCCTGCTACATATTGCCAAATTTCCATCCCGATAAGAAAATACCACTTTTACTACCAAAAGCAATGTAAAAGAGTTAGTGTTTTCACCCAGACTTGTCAACAGAATGTATCATCAAACTTTGAATATTACTCAAGCTGATGAAAAATGCTATGTAATGTGCATTTTTAAAAAATTTTATTTATTTATTTATTTATGGCTGTGTTGGGTCTTTGTTTCTGTGTGAGGGCTTTCTCTAGTTGTGGCAAGCGGGGGCCACTCTTCATCGCGGTGTGCGGGCCTCTCACTATCGTGGCCTCTCTTGTTGTGAAGCACAGGCTCCAGACGTGCAGGCTCAGTAATTGTGGCTCACAGGCCCAGTTGCTCTGCGGCATGTGGGATCTTCCCAGACCAGGGCTCGAACCCGTGTCCCCTTCATTGGCAGGCAGATTCTCAACCACTGCGCCACCAGGGAAGCCCGTGCATTTTTTATTGTAGTAAAAGCGAGCATATTTGATGTGTTTAAGGACATTTCACATACACCCTTCTTCTGAGACTATTCATATCCTTATTTTTAACAAGTTGGTGTTTTTTACTTCTTGATTTTCAATATTTGTTTACATTTAAGGATGTTAATGCTTTGTCTGCTATGTAAGTTGCAAGTATTTTTTCAGTTTGATTTCCTATATGGTATATTTTGTCAAGAAATATTGTATGTAGTTTGAAAAATTATATTTCTGAGTTAGCTAGAAAGACCTTACTCCCATGTTTTAAAGAAATTTAGTCATATGCACTTCTGGTTCTTGTATGGTTAACTTGTAACACAATGCATGTGTGCATGCACACACACACACTTAACAATCACAATGAATGAGAAAATAAGCCTCTACGAACAAGAGTAAGTAGACCTAACAAAGAATTAAATTAGTCCTAAAATATATCAGATACCAGAATATTCAGATGAAAAATACAAAACCAGTATTTTAATTATGTCTAAGTAAACAGAAGAGACATATTAGATGAACAAGGCATGACAGGCAAGTCAGTATTTTAAAAGATTCAAACAGTACTTAAAGCAAGATCAAATGTTTGACATTAAAATTTCAGTGAGTGGATAAAACATCAGTATAAACCCAGCTGGAAAAGAATGATTGCTGTGGCTAGTAGATCTGAAGAAATTACTTAAAGTGAATCACAGAGGAACGTGAGACTGAAAATGTGGCAGAATGTCTAAGAGTCTAAAGAGCATGAAGTAAAGCATCTAATAATTGAGCAAATAAAAGTTGAAAAAAAAGAAAGAAAAATGAGGATTAAAATGAAGGAAGCTCAAGAATAGTATGGTTCAGAATATTCTAAAATTTATAAAAACATGAATTCTCAGGTTTAGAATAAAACAAATCTGAAAAAGGATCATATGAAGTTACACATACCTAGATACTTCACAGTGAAACTTTAGATCACCAAAAACAAAAAGAAGGTCAAAGTGCCTAGGGAGAAATCTAGATTTACTATGGAGGACTGATAATTATAGACAGACAGCAGATTTTTCAATGGAAGCAAATGAAGCTGCAAAGAAATGGAATGTTTTCTACACAGTGTATTGACAGAATAAGTGTGAAATAATATTCTAAAATACTGTATACAACACAACTTATAGTTTTACATTTAAAGCCTTACTAATTAAAATTCCAAAATAAAAGTACTTTGAGAAGAAGAAAAAAAATTTCAAAAAGAAATGTGAAGTAAAATATGACAAGATAAGGAAAAAGAAAATGGTGGATAAACCCAAAAAGTGACTATATAAAATAACAATGATAATATCTAATTGAAATATAAGGAAAAATAATATATAGGTGAACACATTTCAAAAACTGGGTATCATTCAAATCAGTATTTCTGAAAAAAAGTAAGTGGATTAGAAACATAAAGTTAGAAATGATAATATCAACAAGACACAAATACATGGAAGAACATTTTTAGAGTGTAGCTTAATTACCTAAGCTTCAAAGATTAAAATGGCCTTATAGAATTACTAAAACTGACTGTAAATAATATAAAAATATGAACATTCATTTATTTATTATTAATAATTATGTTATATATGTTCCTTAGTTTACAATGCATTTTTAAATTTTTAAAGTACAGGTATTGTATAAAAGATGTGTGAGAAAATAAAAGTGTGTATCTACATATGCCTATACATGTGTACATGCATTTAGTTTTGGAATTTTTACTTTGCATGTTATGAAAAACGTTTTACTTTATTGTATGAAGTTTAAACACTTTACTTAGACAACCCACTTTCTGCTTTCTATGCATTTACCCAGCTATAGCTTAAATTCGTTTTTGAGATATAGAAAAACATTAAAACTGTGAGGAGAGACATGCCTAGAATGTGAACAGCTCTGATATTTTGTTGCTAGTTCATATTTGGAAATTCTTCAGCAATGTTCAAATAATATTCATTACTGTAGACTCTCAAAATAGAATTTTGCTAATTAACATATTTCTTTTACATATCCAAGTATTAAAACTTTTAAGAGCAAAGTGAGTAGTATAAAAAAGCCAAACTTCTCATTGTCTGCATTTCTCCATAGAATTTAGATTTTCGAAAGAATATTTACAATTACACATATCAACTTCTTTTAGAAGAGTGAATAAAAACCCATATTTAAAGAAAAAGTACTAATAAAGTTAGAAATGGCTAACACCACCTTAGCCCTAATATGTTCCAAATATTTTGAAGATTCTTACATATATTAATTGATTTAATCCTTAAAATACTATTATTTCTGCTCGCAAGTAAGAAAAGGATATCTTAGTGAATTAAAATAATGAGGAACACGTAGAATGTGGTAGTGTTAGAAGTGAAGCAGGTGATTTAACAACATAGCCTGTGCTTCTTATACCATTACACAAAGGAGAGTCAAAAATTACACATTTCCCTACCCTGAAACTGGGCAGAGGAGAAAAATGATGGAGAAAATGAGTGGGACCAAGAGAAGGTGTATTTGAATATAGTACAACTTGACCTGTTTTTAAAATTTAGTGACACAGTTCAGGCCCTTGCAGTAGAACAGAATCATAGAACAATGCAACGAAGATGTCCTTAAGTCTGAAGAACCAAAAATGAAAGTGTTGTGCTTAGAAGGAGGAGAGCTAATGAGGAAAGGAGGATGGAGATACAGGCGCGTGATTCTGAGGAAAAAGAGCAGCTGACGTAAGCCATATTTGAATACACCTTGTTACCTTATAGTAAGTTTGAGTGAGTGGGATTGATAGAGAAGATACAGAGCTTACGTGAGTGGCAGCAATGCAAAATTAACAAGAAACCAATAACAGTGTAAGGTATGCAAACTAATATATTGATGGAGAACAGAGAGATAAGTTAGACATTAGTTGGTATAAACATATGTTGGAGTGCTTGGAGCCACTGGATTCATTATAATTGCACACTTTTCAGAGCTCAGGAGACCAAAGCAGGTAAGAAACAGGAGCAAGTAGATTAACCAAGGGTCTAAGGATTGGAAAGACGGATGCAGAAAAGAGAAGATACAAGGCTTTAATCATTTAAAAGTCCATCCTCAAAGAGATCTAAGTAATAAACTGTGTAGGGCCAGAAATTGTAAAATCGTTTTCCTCTGATTTACTGCCAGAGAGTATTTGATGATGGAACAGCTTCAAATTATCACACATCTGCACATGACATTATTTTATGTGAATTATGGAAAACGTCTGGTGATTAAAAGCCCAACCAAAACAATGAACCTAAGGAGTAAATATACAATTGGACCATTTTCACGCAGTTTGGAAAATGCGAATTGTATCTGTGTATTGTTTTTACCCTGGCCAATAAATATATTTAAGAGTTTTAGAATTTAGCATGGTTGAAGAAAAAGTGTAGTTGTGGTCTAAATGGAACATGGACCAGAGTGGACCAGACACTTTGACGCATGGAGACTTAGCTGGCAGCATCAGTCTGCCTCATCTACTCAAGTTCCTTCTGCTTATCCTGCAGCACGGATAACAGAGGCTCATGTGTTATGTTGGAAGGGATTGGACTTGTTATAAGGCTGCTTAGAAAGTTATTTTTATTTTGGAGTAAAGACATCTTTGTTTTTGCTGTCTCAGCTTTGTGTGAGACATGATTTGCCTTCTGTAGTGTCAAAGGCAATCATGTGGTCTTTAAAAATCTCCCAGTATTCTTTTCACAAATTCTATCTTAATTATGCACACACCCAATTTTCTATCAGCTTTGTTGGAGTTAGAATATAGGTAATTGGTATTGGAAGGCATAAAAGAGAATACACTTAAAAGAGGAAAACCTTTTGGCCTAGTTAGAATAGAGGTGATGTTTCTGATCATCCAGGCCAGGCTGGGTAGAGAAGCATGTGAATCTTGGAAAAAGCTGATGGAGGAAGAAATTGGAGGTGGTGTCAAGAAAAATAAAGCCACAATGAATGGGAAGGAATCATGTTATCATCTCAGAGAAGTAGAAAATTTTAAATGCACGGGATTTTGACTGAAGTTAAGTTTTCTGTATGAGACCATGGCATCAGAGTATATTCCAGTAGAAATGCCCTTAACTTCTAATCCCTTAAGAATGTTTTAGAAAATTGTCTCTAAACAAATGACCATCTAAACTTTTATTAACACATCAATGGATGGGAACAACTGATAGGAAAGATTATCTCACAGGTATTTAATCCTAATTTTAAGGACCTAGTTCCTTCTTATATTAAGCGATATTTCTTTTCCTATAACTTGCATTCATGGAATCCAATTTTATCTTCTGGGACAACCTAGACAATTTTCTACATTGCTCTTTTCCTCATATTAAAAAGATTTAAGTATTTTTAGGGCTTTTTTTGTTTCCTTCAAGTCTTCTGTTTTCAAGATAAATATTTTCCATTTCATCAGCTAATTTTTAATTGTATCATTTCAAGCAGTCTCACCTATTCTCTTCTAGATCTTTTGTATTTGCCAACAGCTCGTAACAGGTATGGCCTACAAGCCTAAGTGGACTATCTAAAATACAATTCCAAGTCCAAAGGAGAGTGACTATTATTTCTCTTCTTATGTACATTATAATCTTTAAAGTGGTCTAAGCTCTATGTTTATCATTTCCCTAATATTTTGACTCTTCATTTCATATGCAGAGAACTAAATTCCCTACCTTTTGTTTTCCATACATCATGCTGTTAGTCAGGCTTTACCATCTTGCACTTGACATTTACATTCATGTCCCCATTAAATGTCATCTTCTTTCAATCTATATTGGATTTTTATTTTTTACTATCCTTCCCACATTCATGCTATTTAAAAATTAGTTACGTGCACGATCAATGTTAGCCTTGAAAGACTTAGATAAAAATGATTGAAACTATATGACTGCAGGACATGGTAAAGATAAAATCACTAGAATATATATAATGACAAGAGGAAGAGGTAAATGCGGGAAAAGGATTGGGAAGAAAGAAGAATCGTATTGAACTACAACCCTGCTAGCAAACAGGGTGTTCTTCAGATATAATTAACTTTGCGGGGAGGGAGCTAAAACAAAGATATTTGCACCAGCAGGATCCAACATGTTGGCACTTCAACATGGACAGATTTCCAGGAGGGATGGAGAGAGGGAAGGGGGTGGGGGAACTTATATACCATATATTCATTTCATTTAGGCTTACTTCTGGTGGGTGATTTTTCTTTTCCAAGCTAAAGCTTATTCTTTTTCTTATGGAGAAATATTATATATTTTAATCAAGGCAGTGCCTGAACTAAGTGGTGTGATAAAACCCAAAACTGACATTAGATAATATAACAGAAATGAAGTATGAATCAAAAGACCTCCTTTCCTAAATAATTGAATTCCTAACCCATGTCTTTGAATTTCAGATCTTACTCATTCATTTTATAATGGCTTTCTAAATTGGCTTTCTCCAGCTGATATGCCAAAAACACTTGATAGCCCAAATTTTCCCATTATAGAACTACTTTGATAAACTAACTTTGAAGTCAGTTGGATCATTACAGGCAAAAAGAAATGCAATGCTTGCAAATTTAGGTCAATATATAGAGATCTTCTTAAAGACGATTTTGTAGTTGGATGCAGACATTTTCATGTCAAGGTGCTAAGTATTAAGGATACAAATAATTAAAGTTTCAGAGCTTACCCTTAGTGTGTTTGAAATCTCATAAGGTAGAAAATAAATGTAATACTCATTTATTCTTTCATCATTTATTGAACAAATATTGACAAAATAAATTCCATGTGCCAGACACTTCTAGGCATTTGGGATACATTAATTAAAACGTTCTTGCCTTCATGAAGCTTGTATTGGAGCCATCAGAGATAGACAATAAACAGTACAGGAATTAAATAAGTAAATTAAATGATATGCCAAAATGTGATATTGCTATATATAACATAAGAACACGAAAAGGAGTTATTTAGGCTTTAGAGGTGGGGGAAGGATGCTGTTTTATACTGAGTCCTCATTGAGAAGGAAAGATAAGAAAATATTTGAATGAAGTGACGGAGTTAGCCTTGGAAGAAGAGTATTACAAACAGGAGAGCAGAGAAAAAAACCTATAGGGACATGCTTGGTGTGTTTAAGGAATTAGTGCGGGACCACAGTGACTGAGGCAGAGTACCAGTGGGGATAGAGTAGGAGATGAGGAAAGAAAGGGATAGGTTGAGAGATTATAAATGATGTGGTAGGTAGCTTCTAACGTGGCCCCAATGATTCCCCACCTCCTGGTGGTCATAACCTCTGTCATCCTCTACCCTCGAGTGTGGGATGAACCTAGTTAATTGTTTCTAGCCAGTAGAATATGGCAAAAGTGATAGAGTATCACGTCCGTGATTAGGTTACAAAAGATAGTGACTTTCATCTTGCTGGTACTCTCTTTCTTCCTGGAACTCTTTCTTGCTCTCTTCCTTACTCATTCTGATAAAAAGCCAGCTGCTGTGTTGTGAGATGCTCTGGGGAGAGGTCTACATGGTAAGGAATTGAAAGACACCTCTGACCAACAGCTCACAAGAACCTAAGTCTTTAAATTCTACTACCAATCTTGTGAGTGATTTAGAAAACAGTACCTTCCCTGTTGAACCTTGAGGTGGTTGAAGTCTCACAGAGTTGCCACATAAATGTATGCTCAGTTAAATCTGAAGTTCAGATAAACAGTAAAATTTGTTGTGTGTGTAAGTATACAATATTTTGGACAGGTGCTAAGATTGTTTGTTGTTTATCTGAAATAAAAATTTAATTGGTCTTCCTATATATTATCTGCTAAAACCAGCAACCCTACTTGTGAATGACCCAGAACCAGAGGAATGATCTAATCTTCTCCCTGATTCCTGACCAGAATAATAAATAAGAATAATAAATGTGTGTTTATTGCTGTTAGGTTTCAGGGCCATTTGTTATGCAGCAACAGCTAGCTAAAATAAGGTAGTTTTGATAAAAGTCAAAGGAGAAAAGTGCTAATCCAGGTTTGAATGAAGACCTGGGAGGTATTGAGGAAGAAAGTAGGGTTTGTACTATGATTTAATTAATTGGTAAGAATGCTAAGGTGGATTAGAATATACATAGAAGTTTAAGCTTCTCCCTTCTTCTTTTACATTGGCCTAGAGGATATCACAACTCTTCTATTCACTAATTTACACATCCATAATAATCATAAATTGTCTCTTTGAACATATTCCTAAAGTAACTTCATTGTATTAACTTTGCAAAAAATTAAAATATTTTATGATATGTTCTTGCTGTATCTCCATGCTATAACAATAGCAAATATATATGTATATAGCACTACCTATGTGCCAGTTACTGTTCTAAATGCTTTCTGTATATTAATTTAACTGCCATAATAACTAAATAAATAATGTTATTATTTATATAGATGATGAAGTTGAGACGCAGATGGTAAGGTAATTTGCCTAGGATCATAGAGATGGTAAGAGACAGACCAATACACACTCAGTGGACACCATACTTTCTGATTTTAATAAACATAAACTACTTTTTTTCTGTTGTCATCTGGCACAAACTCTAGATTCATCTTTAACTATTTAGATGACTAATATTTTATCATAAGAATATACATTTAATCTCTTAGAAGCTTCATTATTATCTTTTCCATGAAATCCATCCCTTGCAAATCCAAATTGTCACAGTCAGCTCGATGTTACACATGAGGCTTACTTTCATGTGATCTGTTTATCCCCTCTGACAGGTACTCAATCAACCTGGGTATAAATCCTGGTTCTGTTCCAAGTGAACTTCAAAACCTTTAGCAATTAAAAAAAATTTCTCTTAGTCTCAGTTTTTCTCAACTATGAAATGGGAATAATAATAACTATTATAATAAGACATGGAGAAGATTTTAAAATATATTTTACATAAAGTGCCTATATGGCACCTGAGTTAAGAAATGCATACCAAACGCTAATTCCATGTCACCTCCCATTTTTCATTGTGCCTAACCTCCAATCATTTCCATCTAATCCCCTGAAATCTGGCCAGAATTCACAGCTAACACTGAAATATTCTCTTCGGACACATCAGTGATTCGTTTCTGTCCAAAAGCAGAAGCATTTCCTCCGTCCTAATTGGGCCCCTTGTTGTCTTTAGGGTTTTTGACACATTTACTACCCCTTTGATTTAAAAATTTATTGCTCCCTGACTTGTTGCATCATCTTACTAGAATCTTACCATTTTCTTTGACCCTTTCTTTTTGTGTGATTTTGCTACTAATAAGGAGATGACTCTATCAGTCGCCAAATGTTACTAAGCCTGTCCCATGTGATCTGTAGATTGGGCTTCTCAAGATCTACATCCTTACACATTGACTCAATTTCTTCTAATCGTATTAGTTTATTCCTGAAGTTCTTATGGTTAGTCACCTAATTCTTCCTTATGTCAGGTATTGATTTGTGGCCTCTCAACTCCCAGTCTACCCGTATTTACCTTGCTTTATGACTTATGAATATTTCTTTTTGGTCAGCTGATGTTAAGCTTTGTCAGTAAAGGATGCTGGAGACATACTGTGGAGGAAGGGGATTCTCCTCCTGGTTCTGGTGCACTTTTCTCTCTCTTGCTCTGGCTGCCAGCATTGTACACACCAAGACAGTGTTTGCCTTTCAGCAGGTTTGCTTGCCCATCCTGTCACATGGTGTCCTGCCCACCAGCCTCAGCTCCCAGCAGTCTGGCAGGAAGCTTCCTGCTCATCAGGATTTATCTGCTAGCTGTGGGCCAGCTCTACCAAGGGACAATGTAGGCACCATCTTCACCATTTAGTTGGTTTCTTACTTCTCAGCCTTGCCCCCACAGTGGGACTTAATGTCCCTGCAACTCAGGAACTTTGTCAAGCATCAGTGGGTTATGGCCACACCCTCTCCAAGAAGGCTTGAATCTCAGCCTTGGGGAGGAAGCCTCTTCTCTAGTTGGTTTCTTCCTTGCCTAGTTCTCTCAGCCCCCTAGGCTATTCTATAAAATTCTATTTTATTTTCCCTTAGTAGGTTTTCCCCTGTTTGTAATTAATACTTTTTAAAAAGTCTTTATTGAATTTGTTACAATATTGCTTCTGTTTTATGTTTTGGTTTTTTGGCCGCAAGGCATGTGGGATCTTAGCTCCCCGACCAGGGATCGAACCTGCACGCCCTGAATTGGAAGGTGAAGTCTTAACCACCGGACCACCAGGAAAGTCCCTATTAATACGTTTTTAATATTACTTTTTAAGTATTCAAACTACTGGTATGGTTTATGTGTCCTAACTGAATTCTAACTGTTACAGGATAGGTATGTGAAAGGTCCTAGGAGGTAAATCCTAAAAGATGGTATTGTGGAATTAGTTTAATCATGTTTGTGGTCCTAGCATAGTGCTGGTCTCCTTGCCAATGGGAAGTGAGATGCTAATAAACCATATGAATGCATCTGACTTAGTATGTTAGGCCAAGTAATTCTCCAAAATGGCTGTACACATTTACACTTTGACCAACAGTGTATTTGAGCTCCCGTTACTTTATATCCCTGTGAATACTTGCCATGTGTATCTTCTTGGCTTTAGCCATATTGGCAAATGTATAGTGCTATCCATTTATGGTTTTAATTAATTTTTATTTATATTAAGATTAATGAGGTTGAGTACCTTTTCATATACTTACTGTCCATGTGAATATCCTTTTAACCATTTCCTGTTTGGATATCTTGCCCATTTTTTCCATTGGCTCAGCTACTTTTTACTTATTGATTTATAGGAGTTCTTGATATATTCCATAAAACATAACTTTTATTAGTTGCATGTATTGCAAATACTTTTTTTCAGTCTATGGAGATACCGTTTAGAATAATAAGAACATGTAAATGCTAAAGAATAAATCTTAAAATAAATTTACAAGACACCACTGTAAAACTGTAAGTTGAAGAAATAATATGATCTACACAAGATGTGCTATGTTTATGGATAGTAAACCTATAAAATGTAGAGATACCGATTCTACCAATCCTATCTATAAAATCAAAAAATCCTCAATCAAAATCTAAGCTAGTCTGATTGGAAATTGAAAAAACTGATTGCAAAATTCATATGGAAACATGACAAGCTTGAAGATTTACTCTACCAGATATCAAGACCTGCTCTAAAGCATCACTAATTTATAGTGTGAATATGGCACAAATATACATATATTTGTATTTATATATATATAAAGCAATGAAAAACAACAGTTTAGTAACAGAACCAGCACTCTTTTCCTCAGAGTTGTGTGCATGGTGCCTAGAGATGATTGATTTGCAAGTCTTTGGCCTCTATTTATATAAAAATATTTGCTCTCCAGGTTTCTTCCAAATCCTATACTGTATTGGCATCTTATATTACTTCCTCTTCAATTTTCCCTAAATAGGATTCATGAGGAAAGTTTTGAATATTTCTTTGCATATATCTCTGACACACAGCAAGGGATTTCCCTTTGAAATCTACCGTATAATGTTTATTTCCACAGAAATTTTCGTATGTTTTATTTCTTAAATTATTTCAAGATAGTATTTAGCATGTCAGTTTCCAAATTACATTATATTTCCTCTACTCTCCTGTGAGTAAATTAATTCCTTTTTTGAAGTTACTGTGATACTTTATCAGAGATTAAATTTAGCATCTCTCTTTAAATTTAGAGACGTAATTGTGGTGGTTGGGTGGGAGGGGAAGGCCGTTTCATCTGATCAGCATTGTTCCCAATGAAAAACATCGTGTGGTGACAGACTTGTGTGTTTTCAGTGAAGGACATTTCATTTCCAAGGGCTAGTTTTATAGAGAATATTATTGCCCATTCATGAAAACAGCAAGAGCCAGTGATAACAACATGCTTACCTTTGAAGATATTGTTCTGCTTTTGAGCTTCCTTGAAAAGATCATGCCAGTTTGGGATGGCATTCCCAATAGGAAAAATTGAAAACTCTATTACAACCATCACTAACATACATGTCAAGTTTGATCTCGCTTTCTTCCCTGCTGATTCAGGTAATTACTCTTAAAAATAGTTTCACATTTTTTTTTCCTGCCATTAAAGGCAAGGTACTGCTCAAGCGATCAGTACAGTACAAATGATAAGTTATTTTTTCCTCAGTCTTTCACCTCTTCCTTGTTGATATTAATTTAAAATCGTTGCATTTTGAAAAAAATAATAGAAAATTTATCTTTCAAAGGATGAGTAGAGGAGAGTATAGACATCTAAAGGAAAGATGAACTATTTTGAACTACTTCATAAAAGAAAATTTTATGAATGTTATTGAAAAATGTACTTAATAGATTTTTTGTTTACAAATAAAAGATTAAAATTTATGGAAATATTTTATATTTATATTAAGACAGCTGTGAGAAGGGAGAGGGTAGGTGACATCCTCCAGCTGTTAACTTAGGTTTTGCCTCAGCTGTACAAACAGAGATCTCGTTTTGCTTAGGACACTCCCAGTAGCTGAGCAAGGCAGGGGTCGTTGAGGATGTGCTTTTCCAGGGTGGATGGTGGCCAGTGTCTGAGCAAAGCCACTGTGAAAGGTCCTAGACGTTTGCACCCACTGTGGGACTCCCTTATTGGGCAGGATTTACTCTGAAGCTCACCTTTGGGTTGAGAGACTCTGATGACAGGTCTTTATCATGGTCTGATCAGTCCCCTGCCCAATCCTGCTTCTCCCCCTGATCGTTCACAAGTGTTCCTCCCTGATAAACCTTTTCCACACCTATCTCCATGTCGGCATCTACTTCCCAGAGAACTGGACTTATGCCAGGGAAGTTTTTAAATATAATATAGAGTCTTGTTAGCAATCAGAGACAAAAGGAGACAGAGACAAAGCAGAGACATAAAGTTAAACCAAATAGTGCCGGACTTTTTATCTATTGAAATAAATTGGCTTAAAGCTTCATAGTTAAAGCTATTTACTGTGGATTCTTTTAAGCATCTTTGAAATGCTTTCTGTAAGAGTAGTAGAAAAGAGAAGAAAATTCTTCAAAGCAAAAACATGTACATGCTGACTGAACAATTTGATATCAACCAATGACTGCTATGATGGTGAGACCATTGTTAAAAATTACTTTCATGTTGTTAATTGCTTTTTTCTTTCTAAGTAAATGCTCTTTTGGAGAAAAGTAAGTTGATATCTTAATATCAGTGGAAAAGTAGACAATTTCATTAGTATGTTTCAGGAATGATGACTATTATTAGCAGGGAAGAATATTTGTCAAATACTCTGATTTTTAAAATTAAAAAAAGAGACCTAAAAAATTTTTACTTACAGTTTTGCTCTACTTTTGCTCAGTGACAACTATTACTTTGGAACTACATTTTAACTACACAAGCATATTTGAATTTAATGATCTTTATTTTAATCAAAAGAAACCAAATTTAGAAGTTAAATTGATATCTACCTCTACAGTATTATAATTGAACTATATACATGATGTTAGTTAATGCAATTGTGGATTGCCCTGTTTAATATGGACCAGAATTTGGCCTTTAGATATAGCATTTTCAGAGATGTTCAAATACATGTAATAATATTTGAGATGCACATATATCCTTATGAAAACATTGCTAACATAAAGCTCTTCCTTTCTTTTGTTTTGAGGGAGTTGAAGAGAGTCCCTGTTTAGATGCTGGGGTTATGCCCTACAAACACTACCACTGTTCTGCTTTCCTGTATTCTGAATTCCATAATATCAGTACAGAGGAGTCATACCAGGAAGGGATAGAAACTTGATGCTTTTAATAAGGTTTCAAAAAGTTTGGGCTGTTGGAGAGATTGTTTCTCACAGATAGCCATACTTAACCATAGTTTCCTGTTTCAAGAGGCTTCCTGCTAGGACACTGGGTAACATTTATTTACCTCTCTCCTAGCTATTCTTAGGTGTTATTATTTATATGACTTATTTTAGCATTTGATTATATTCAACTTAGCACTTTCTTGTTATATTTTTGGATTATCCCCTACTTTTGAAAGTACCTAATATGTCACTTTTTCCCCAAATACTGTCACTTTCATGGATGAACTATGTCAAGTATTTGTTTGGTATCCATTTTTTTCCTACAATATTCCAACTTCTATTAGGGATGAACATGTCATCTACTTAAACATCCATGAGAATATTTAAAGTTTAATAAATCTTTTATTGAATGGAACTGACAGTAAGTCTCCTGTGGATAATACTGTGCTTAGTGTTATCTTCAGTTAATATGGCTCAATGAATGGAGTGAGCCGTTCATGGATAGTGAATTTCAGATGTACATGTTTTCCACGAATAAAATTCAGTATCTATGAGAATCACTTGTTGAGGGAGCTGAAGACTAAATAATCAAGGAAAACATATTTATTTTCTCTTATAGTATTTTCTCTTATAGTATGGGATTTAGTTGTAGCTACATGTGAGAAAATATTACAATGTGTAGTTTTCTTTAACTCAAATATGATTCGCTTCTTTGTCCTTGGTCTCTCTTCCTTTACCTCTCTAAATTCCATTGGTGATGTAAACAGAATGTCCCGCACTGCCACCTTGGTTTCTTTTCTGTCAGACTCAAGAAGCAAGGCTTATTTGTGTGGCCTTAAGTGAAATAAAGATGGGCCTAATTTGTATGGTTGCATCCTACCTTTGCAGAATCTACTTAATGGGTCTTAAAAACTTTTGAGATTGTTTCAAGAGTTAATAGACACAGGGGAATTTAAGCCTAGAAGTATTTTCCCAAAGTCACTCAATGATATATTTATAATATATGATTCAAATTAAAAATATATAATTATATACATACTTATATATAATTAAGAGTCAGTGTTTAGCATTCTCTTCAACATTATGTTTTGTATATTTATTTTTATTTGTGTGTAGGAGATGTATAATATAGATATAACTTAATAAAAAAAATTTTCATTCCATACGTGCTTTTACTCTGTATATATTCATTTATTCATTAAACAAATATTAAGTTCTTCATATATTTCAGTTATTGTTCCAAACTCTTGGACAAGGTGGTAAAGAAGAAGGTAAATCTCTGTTTCCAGGGACTTCAATTGCTGAGTTCTTGAGAATCTAAATTGTTTCAGACTCTTGCATATATGATAAGCAGTTTTTATGTTATAATTCCAGGTGAAATTGACCTGTCTGAGCAAACTTGTTAGACTGCTAAAACCTTGTCAGTCTTACGTGTGAATTATTTATCATCATGTAGACATGTTTAATAGTTTAAAATCCACCTACTAATAATTGCTGTCTTTACCTCATGCCTAGTATTTGTGGGTAACACAGGTAAGAACTTTTGTACATAGTCAAGTATACTGTAGCATTCCACAAGAGTATCTACACCATATAAAAATCCCAAGATGTTCAAGGAAACAGATAATAGATTCCATAGTCACAGACACATAGACACAAGTGCGTACGTACACCTGTGTGTGTATGTGCTGTATGTGTCCCACAAGCTGATTGTATAGGTGCAGAAATTAGAGAGTAAGTAACTATCACTGTTTTTGGGGACCACTCATCTCCACGCAACAATGCTGGCCTAAAGCAGAGCATATCAAGAGAGCTGTAATTCCATTCCTTCAGGGCAGATATATGACAGATGCAATGGAAAAAAATGGATTCAATACAAATATTTCCAGAAGGTTGTCAGCTTTTTTTACTTTTTGCTGAGCCGCCTCGGGGGAAAAGGAGACATTACCAATTAAGATAGGGTTGTGGGAATCAACACAAAGGAAACAGAGAGGACCCTGCTAATACAATATCACTCTCATCCAAACAACTGCACTAGCGAGAAAATAGAGTGCTCAATTGATAGAGTGGCAGTGCATTTTTCGGGAGATAATTTTTGCATTTAGATTTTTAAGTAGCTAAAGTGTTCAGTTCCATTCCCTGAAAAGACAACAAAAATCATAGACTAATTGAACTATCAAAAAGAAATGTTTAAGGAATTTGAGGCCAGATGATAATCCATTCTGGAAAGAAATTTAACGTTCTCTAGCTCTGTTGAGACAGTTGATAAAAGATCAACTAGCCATGAAATATACCAGTCAACTAGCGATGAAATATACCAGTCAATATTCTAGTTTATTTTAAATTGTCTTAGGATCAATTGATATTCTGCTGCTTTTTAACATCCATAGTATTTGGTGTCCACCTATATTTAGATGTGTCTCTATTAATTCAATATTTTTCATGAGCAAACCTTGTTAGTAATTTGAAAACTGCAAACTAGTTTAGGTTTTGAATGCCAGCCTGAGAAGAATGGTCAGTATAAAATTTCTAGATGATGACAAAGCCACAGGAATGTGTTTTGAGCTCTCGAGTATGATGCAATGGAAAGAGTTTAGGAATTATATCAGAATTTCAGAGCTCAAAGATACCTGTGCTACATTTACTGGTCATGCGATGCTGTACAATGCTATTTCAATATTTTAAAAAATGGAAATAGTCATACCTACTTTGGAATATTTTCTTTTTAAGGACTTCTAATTAAAGTATAACATTTATACAAAAGTGTACCTATCATTAGTATACAGCTGGAAGCAGTTCACAAATTGACTCTTAAAACCGGTACCCAATTCAAAAAACAGAGGATTCACACCTGAGAATCCCTTCTTATGCTCCCCTCCAGTCTCTACTGCCTCCCAAGTTTAGCTACTATTAATTTTTTCCACTTTAAAAAATTGAGGTAAAATTTGTATTACATAAAATTAACCATTGCAAAATACATCATTCAGTGGCAATTAGTACATTCACAGTATTGTGCAACCATCACTTTTATCAAATGCCAAGACATTATCATCTCCCCGATGATAATGTGTATGGGAAACCCCATACACATTGAGTAATCACTTCTCATTCTCCCTTCCCTTGAGCTCCTGGTAACCACCAAACGCCTTTCTGTCCCTCTGGATTTACCTCTTCTGGATGTTCCGTATAAATGTCATTATACACTACATGGCCTTTTGTGTATGTCTTCTCTCACTTAGCATGAAGTTTTTGAGGTCCAACCATGTTGGAGTATGTGTCAGTACTTCGTTCCTTTTTACAGCTAAATAATATTCCATTGTATGTATATGAGTGTGTGTGTATCTTACAACTCAACACAAACAACTCAATTAAAAAATAGACAAAGAACTTGAATAGACATTTCTCCAAAGAAGATATACAAAGGACAAACAAGAATATTAGGTCATATTAGTCATTAGGGAAATGGAAATCAAAACAACAAGGTAGTATTTTATACCCACTAGGATGGTTATAATTAAACATATGGAAAATAACAAGTATTGGTGAGGAAGTGGGGAAATTCAAACCCTCATACGTTGTTTGTGAGAACCACAAACATGGAAAAACATTTTGGTGGTTCTTCAAAAACTTAAACAGAGAATTGCCATACGACCCAGCAATTCCACTTCTGGGTATAAACCCCAAAGAACTGATAACATGTATTCAAACAAATACTTGTTCAGTAATGTTCATTGCTGATATGAATAAGCATCTTGACACAGGGAGATTAGACTGGGCCCTAAATGTAATCACAAGTGTCCTTATAAGAGTTAGGCAGAGGGAGATTTGATGAAAGTAGTTGTGACCACAGACACAGGCAGTTGGAGTAATGTGGGGAAAGGGTCATGAACCAAGGAATTCAGGTGGCCTCCAGGAGTTAAAAAAAAAGGCAAGTAAACAGAGTGTCCCCTAGAATCTCCAGAAGGAAGTAGCTCTGTTAACACTTTGACTTCAGCTTAGTTAAACTAATTTTAGACTTCTGGCCTCCAGAATTGTAAGAGAATAAATTTGCATTGTCTGTAGCCACCGAGTACATAGGAATTCATTACAGCAGTCATAGGAAACTGGTACAGGGTCAATTATTATTATTTTTATTCCACATGGCTAGCCAAATGATCTGGATTATTTATTACTAATCCATATTTTATCCCCTGTACTACAGTATCATCTTGTCATAAATCAGGTGGCCATATATTTATAGATCCATTTCGAGATTCTCTTCAATTCCCTGGTAGATTTGTTTGTCTCTGCATCAATACCACACCATTTGAGTTTCTATAGATAAATAATAAATCATGATTTATGGTAGAATAAATCCACCAGCTTTATTTTTCTATTTAGGTTTGTCTTGGTTATTTTTCATATTTTACATTTCCATAAAAACCTTTAAAATTAGGTTTGCATTTTAGATAAAGTATTTACTAGATTTTGGGGGGAATTGCTTTACATCTATAGATCAATTGGGGAAGAACTAACACAACACTGAGCCTTTCAATCTATGAAGATTTTATATCTCTCAATGTATTTAAGATTTATTTAATTTTTCCTTCTAATTTTTTTCTGTATTGAGGTTGGGCACATCTTTCTTTTTTAAAAAATATATTTCTATATATTTGATGCTTTTAAAGCTACTTGGAATCTGTTTTTAACATTTTAATTTACTGTTTGTTGCTAGCATACAGTCTAATTTTGTGTGTTATGTGTATGATGATTTGTATCCAGTGGCCTTGATAAATTTTCTTATTAACTGTAATAGTTTGTAGAGTCTTTGTTTTGTCTATGTACATTATGTTTTTATTTGGAAATAAGAATGCTTTTATTTCTTTCCAATATTTTTGGTTTTTCTTCAATTATTGTACTTTCTAAGATGTCCGGTTCAATGCTGAATAGAAATGGTGGTAGGAATCTTTGTGTCATTTTTAGTCACCAGGGACAAAGATTTTAATATTTCATTATTAATTATAGTGTTTTATGTATTCAGTTCTATGGATAGTATTTTTAAGATGAAAGGACTTTCCTTCTATTTCTACTTGGCTGAGAGTTATTTATCAGGAATGATATTGAATATTTTCCATATTTTCTGCATAATTTATTGCTGAGGTGTTTTTTGTAAACCTCTTATAAGAATAGGAATTTTCCTTCTATTTCTAATTTCCAGAAATTATTTAACAAGAATGGATGAAATATTTTTAAATCCTTTTTTTAAAACCTATTATCATGATACTATGGTTTTTAATTCCTGTTTTTAAATTTTTCCTATTCCATCTTTTCTTTATCCTTTGCTTCTTTTTTCGTGACTTTCAGTGGATAATGTATTTTTGTTTTACCAATTTTTACTATAACACTTAGTATTCTCTTCAGTGTTTACAATTTGCATTCTTAACATTACAATCCATCTTGAGTTACTGTTCTATGACATCAAACAAGCTATAAAACATCACATTATAATTCTATTTAACACCATCTGCATGTAGTCATTATATATTTTATCTTTACATGTAAGACCTATAATACATTATTATTGTTGTTTCAAAAACATCAGTAGTCTTTACATATAAAAATAATTTTCAACATGTGTCTTAGGGATGGGAGATGGGGGTTGGGGATGAAGTTTTAGACGTTTCCCCTTGGCTTTTCCCAACAGAGAAATTTGAGGAAATAATAAAAATCTCATTAAAATAGAACCAGACTGGGCAGGGTAAAAATTGATGCTAGAACGTAGTTAAATACTGAGAGTACATGGAAAACTAGGAGATTAAAGGTCAAGTTGGGAGCAAAGAAGGTAGGTAAGGAAGTTCTAATTTCACTGGAAGTGAGGATATTCTCTGATTATTTTACTGATTAGTTCATTTATTTAACATAAGTGATGTGTTACTTAGAGGCATAAAATTGTTAACTATACTAAAAACCAGATATAAATAAGCAAATTCCAAACTAAATAAGTACATAAATAAGAATGTGACAGATGCTATCATTGAATAAGTATAGGGATTCTTCCAGCACATAGCAACAGGACCTATGTTTGTCCAGTAAGGTTTAAGAAAAAATCCCACAGGTTTTACATTTGAGATGCTACTTGAAATATAAATATAATATTGGCTGGAAAAGGGAGAGGAATAAGAAAAAGCACATAAGAGTTAGTATGATCATGGAGGCAAGGCATGCAGACTGGAGCAATTCTGGGCACCCTATGTAACTGATTCTGAAAATTATCCAGGATTTATTTAGTTATAGACACCAGAATTTCTAATTTTCAACATTCAGAATTGGTTTCTTGGAAATATACATTGTAAAAGGTGCCCAAGTTTTCTTATTAGTCTCCCAAGCAGTGCATAGAACCATACTCTGGAAGTTCCATCATACAGAGAGTAACAATTTAGGGTCAGTTTACCAAGCATAAACTGAGTCAAGTTGAGATAAGCAGGAGGAGATATAAAGGCATTCAGTCTAGAACTTTGAGCTGCCAAAGCATAGGAAGGTGAACAGAGCAGAAGTAAGGAAGAAAGGCCTAGAAGAATCTTCAATACTGAGTTTCAGGCTTGGGCAGCTCTGTGTAAAGTGCTAGCTCTCACTGGTTTCAAGTTTATGGCCTGCCTAATAGATTAAATAGATTTTTGGGAAAA
The DNA here is from genome assembly GCF_965194825.1 of Balaenoptera physalus. NCBI lineage: Eukaryota > Metazoa > Chordata > Mammalia > Artiodactyla > Balaenopteridae > Balaenoptera > Balaenoptera physalus. Next base: position 114,737,271 of record NC_138887.1, on the reverse strand, counting down.
GACTTCCAATTTGTGTGTCTTAAGTGAATATATCTAGACATTATTTCAAATAAACAGAGGCATATATGAAGTAAAAATAGAAAAATTCACAATGGGCAAGGATGAAGTTTAGACTTTGAAGTTTTGAGCTGATACGGATAAGATTGGATTTGTTCATGATGAAAACAGTGGAGAGGCAAATGTGACTTACACAGATGAATGAAGTAAAAGTCTGTTTGAAATTAGTAAGAGGGGATGGGGAAATTGAATTGATTAAACTGATACTGCCGCTGGAATGTTGGTGTGAGTGTAGTTTTAACAATCTCACGTGGTGGAATTAACCTGATGTGATTCTGAAGATGGGTTCTGTTGACTCTTGACCCAGGTCCACCTCAACGTGGAGTTTTTTCAATAGTAAATAGCATAGTACGACACAGTGATATATAATCATGAATGTGGAAGAACCACAGATACTGACAATAAATTATACGTGGATTTTCCACTGCATGGAGGGTTGGCTCCCCCAACCCCTTTGTTGTTGAAGGGTCAACTGTATTTCAAAGTCTTTTCATTTACACACTAAAAAATTCTTCATCAAAGCAAGTTCATGTTATGAAAAACCTTCTTAGTCCTCAGCTGCAAGAGTAAATTGCTTTAGGGCTCAGTTTGCAGTGAAGACTCTTACAGGTATTTTACCATTTGTTTACAGCAACTATTTTTACCAGGAATTTTCTTTTGGGTGGTTTAATGTGTGAAAATACTGATACAGCAACTTAAAATATTCTCATATGAAATAACACTAAAATATCAATTCAGAGTTCTATATTTTGTTCTAAAAGTTTTATATTAAATTTATGATCCATTTTGAGTTATTGAATAAGTTACGAGGTTTAAGAAAAATTGTGGGTTTTTTGGCCTAAGGATATCCAGAATTATTTGGTGAAAGAAGTATTGTTTCTCATTTTGATTTGCTTTTGAACCTTTGTCAAATATCAGTTGCCTATACTTATGTGAACCTATTTCTGGGGTCTCTAATCTGTTACTTTGATCTATTTGTCTATCCCTCCAGGATAACCAAATAGTCTTGACTACTGTAGTTATGTAATACATAAGTCATGGAATCAGGTAGACTGATTCTTCCTGTTTTATTCTGCTTTAAAATTGTTTTAGCCATTCTAATTCCTTTGCATGTCCATATAAATTTTAGACTAATTTTGGCTATACTTACCAAAATCCCAGTAATATTTTTTGTAGGAATTGCTTTGTACCTGTATATGAATTTGGAGAAAATTAACATCTTTACTGCCTGGAGTTTCAAATCTATGAGTGCCATATGTCTCCAGTACTTATGTCTTCTTTGAATTCTTTCATGAACATTCTCTAGTTTTCAGTATAAAAGTCATGTAAAATTTTTTTTAGATTGCATCTAAGTATTTCATCTTTGGATGATTGTAAATGGTATTTGCTATTATATGTAAATAAAATTGATTTTTGCATATTGATTTTGTATCTTGTGAACTCGCTTAATGCATTTATAATTTCAGAAGGGTTTCTTGTAGTTTTCTTGGAATTTTCTAGAAGTAGGTATAGTTATCTGCAAGTAGGTGTAGTCTTATTTCTTCCTTTCTGATCTCTTTGCCTTTTATTTCCTTTTCTTTTTTTCTTATATCACTGGCACTTATTCTTTCCATTAAGTATGCTGTTAACTGTAGGTTTATTGTAGATCTTTTTAATCAAGTTGAAGAAATTCCTCCTATTCTCATTTTCTAAGTTTTAAAAAATTTATGAATAGATATTGAATATTGTCAAATACTTTATCTGCATCAATTAACATGATCTTTTTTTCTTTACACTGATAATACAGTGTATTACAATAATTATTTTCCAAATATTGAACTATCCTTGCATCTCTGGATCCTTGGAATAAGCCTCACTTGATAGTGTATATAATTATTTTTATGGATTGCTGAAATCTATTTGATAATATTTTGTTAAAGACTTTTGCATCTATATTCAAGAGGAATAGTGGTCGGTAGTTTTCTTTCATAAATGAGTTGGGAAGTGTTCTCCATTTTGTTATTTGGAAAAAATTGTATAGAAATATTAATTCTTGTTTAAACACATTGATAGAATTCTCTAGGGAAACTACCTGGACCTGGAAGTTTACTTTTCAGAAATTTTTAAATTATTAATTCAATTTCTTTAATAGTTATGGAGTAGTTCAAAATATCTATTTCATATTGGGTTACTTGATACAGTTTTATTTTTTAGAAGTTAGTTCATTTCATCTAATTTGTCAAATTTATGTGTGTAGGGTTTTTTGTATTAATTCTTTATTATGTTTCTGATATATGCAAGTTGTGTAGTGATATCTGCTATTTCATTCTTGGTATTGTTCATTTCTATCTTCTTTTTTAATTTGTCAGTCTTGCTAGAGGTATATTAATTTTATTGATCTTTACAAAGAACCAACTCTTTTTTTCATTGATTTTATTACTTTTTGGTTTTCAATTTCATTGATTTAGGCTTTTGTCATTATTATTCCCTTACTTCCTATTGTTTGAGGTTTATGCTGCTCTTCTTTTATTTGGTTTTTTAGATAAAAGTTCAGATTATAAATTAGAGACTTCTTTTTTTATCACAAGAGCAATTTACATTTGGTGCTGTTTCCATTGAAGTACTGCTTTTCTTGTGTTCTGCATATTTTGATAGTTGTATTTTCAATTTCATTCAGTTTAACACATTTAAAAAGTTTCCTTGGAGATTTCCTCTTTGTCCAATGAGTTATTTAGAAGTGTGTTAATTTCCAAGTGTTTGAGGGTTTTCCTGTTACATTTCTTTTATTGATTTCTAGTCTGATTTTGTTGTAATTAAATGTACTCTGAATGATTTAATTATTTTGGATATATTAAGATTTATGATCCAGGATATGATATATTTTGGTATTTGTTGCACAGAAACTTGTAAATAATGTACATTCTGATGTCGTTGGGTGGAGTTTTCTATAATGTTCATTATATCCTGTTGGTTGATGATATTGTTGAGTTCTTCCATATCCTTACTGATTCTTCTAACAGTTCTTGTGAGAGGAGTGTTGAAGTCTCCAGCTATAATTGTAGATTTTCTATTTCTCATTTCTGTTTATCAGCTAATGTGTCACATATTTTGCAACACTTTTGTTCGATGCATACACGTTTAGGGTTGCTATGTCTTCTTGGTGAATTGACTATTTTATCATTTATAAAAGGACATTTATAATTATTTATAATTATTTTATCATTTATAAAAGGACATTTATAATGTCCCTCTCTGTCTCTAGAAATTTTCTTTGCTCTGAAGTGTACTTAATGTGATATTAATAGAGCCATCCCTCCTTCCTTTTGTTAATATTTTCGTGATCTATCTTTTCCCGTATTTTTTACATTCAATCTCCTGTATAATTGTATTTGAAGTGAGTGTGTGATATAGACAACATTTAGTTGGGTCATGTTATTAACCACTCTGTATTTTGTCTTTTAGCCTGTGTATTTAGACCATCTACATTTAATGTAATTGCTGATAATTTTAGGACATGTCTACTATTTTATTATCTGTTTTGTTTCTTCTCTCTGTTTTTTGTTTCTTTGTTCTCTAATTCCTGCCTTCCTGTGGGTTCCTTGAACAAATTTAGAATTATATTTTTACTTATCAATGCTGTTTTTGAGTGTATTTCTTTGTATAGCTCTTTTGGCAGTTGGTCTAGGTATTATGCATACATATTTTACATATACATACAGTTACACCTATTTTTCCATTTTTTTTAATTTTTGAATTTTATTTATTTTTTTATACAGCAAGTCCTTATTAGTCATCAATTTTATACACATCAGTGTATACATGTCAATCCCAATCGCCCAATTCATCACACCCCCCTGCCCCCACTGCTTTCCCCCCTTGGTGTCCATACGTTTGTTCACTACATCTGTGTCTCAATTTCTGCCCTGCAAACCAGTTCATCTGTACCATTTTTCGAGGTTCCACATATATGCGTTAATATATGATATTTGTTTTTCTCTTTCTGACTTACTTCACTTTGTATGACAGTCTCTAGATCCATCTATGTCTCAACAAATGACGCAATTTTGTTCCTTTTTATGGCTGAGTAATATTCCATTGTATATATGTATCACATCTTCTTCATACATTTGTCTGCCAATGGGCATTTAGGTTGCTTCCGTGACCTGGCTATTGTAAATAGTGCTGCAATGAACATTCGGGTGCATGTGTCTTTTTGAATTATGGTTTTCTCTGGGTATATGCCCAGTAGTGGGGTTGCTGGATCATAGGTAATTCTATTTTTAGTTTTTCAAGGAACTTCCATACTGTCCTCCATAGTGGCTGTATCAATTTACATTCCCACCAACAGTGCAAGAGGGTTCCCTTTTCTCCATGCCCTCTCCAGCATTTGTTGTTTGTAGGTTTTCTGATGATGTCCATTCTAACTGGTGTGAGGTGATAGCTCATTGTAGTTTTGACATGCATTTCTCTAATAATTAGTGATGTTGAGCAGCTTTTCATGTGCTTCTTGGCCAACTGTAAGTGTTCTTTGGAGAAATGTCTATTTAAGTCTTCTGCCCATTTTTGGATTGGGTTGTTTGTTTTTTTTAATATTGAGCTGCATGAGCTGTTTATATATTTTGGAGATTAATCCTTTGTCCTTTGATTCGTTTGCAAATATTTTCTCCCATTCTGGGGGTTGTCTTTTCGTCTTGCTTATGGTTTCCTTTGCTATGCAAAAGCTTTGAAGTTTCATTAGGTCCCATATGTTTATTTTTGTTTTTATTTCCATTACTCTAGGAGGTGGATCAAAAAAGATCTTGCTGTGATTTATGTCAAAGAGTGTTCTTCCTATGTTTTCCTCTGAGAGTTTTATAGTGTCCGGTATTACATTTAGGTCTCGAATACATTTTGAGTTTATTTTTGTGTATGGTGTTAGGGAGTGTTCTAATTTCATTCTTTTACATGTAGCTGTCCAGTATTTCCATCACGACTTATTGAAGAGACTGTCTTTTCTCCATTGTATATCCTTGCCTCCTTTGTCATAGATTAGTTGACCATAGGTGTGTGAGTTTATCTCTGGGCTTTCTATCTTGTTCCATTGATCTATGTTTCTGTTTTTGTGCCAATACCATATTGTTTTGATTACTGTAGCTTTGTAGTATAGTCTGAATTCAGAGAGTCTGATTCCTCCAGCTCCATTTTTTTCCCTCAAGACTGCTTTGGCTATTCGGGGTCTTTTTTGTCTCCATATAAATTTTAAGATTTTTTCTTCTAGTTCCGTAAAAAATGCCATTGGTAATTTGATAGGGATTGCATTGAATCTGTAGATTGCTTAGGGTAGTATAGTCATTTTCACAATATTGATTGTTCCAATCCAAGAACATGGTATATCTCTCCATCTGTTGGTGTCATCTTTAATTTCTTTCATCAGTGTCTTATAGTTTTCTGAGTACAGGTCTTTTGTCTCCCTAGGTAGGTTTATTCCTAGGTATTTTATTCTTTTTGTTGCAATGGTAAATGGGATTGTTTCCTTAATTTCTCTTTGAGATTTTTCATCATTAGTGTATAGGAATGCAAGAGATTTCTGTGCATTAATTTTGTAGCCTGCTACTTTACCAAATTCATTGATTAGCTCTAGTAGTTTTCTGGTGGCATCTTTAGGATTCTCTATGTATAGTATCATGTCATCTGTGAACAGTGACATTTTTACTTCTTCTTCTCCAATTTATATTCCTTTTATTTCTTTTTCTTCTCTAATTGCCATGGCTAGGACTTCCAAACCTATGTTGAATAATAGTGGTGAGAGTGGACATCCTTGTCTTTTTCCTGATCTTAGAGGAAATGCTTTCAGTTTTTCACCATTGAGAATGATGTTTGCTGTGTGTTTGTGTGTATGGCCTTTATTATGTTGAGGTAGGTTCCCTCTATGCACACTTTCTGGAGAGTTTTTATCATAAATGGGTGTTGAATTTTGTCAAAAGCTTTTTCTGCATCTATTGAGATGATCATATGGTTTTTATTCTTCAGTTTGTTAATATGGTTTATCACATTGATTGATTTACATATATTAAAGAATCCTTGCATCCCTGGGATAAATCCCGCTTGATCATGGTGTATGATCCTTTTGATGTGTTGTTGGATTCTGTTCGCTAGTATTTTGTTGAGGATTTTTGCATCTATATTCATCAGTGATATTGGTCTGTAATTTTCTTTTTTTGTAGTATCTTTGTCTGGTTTTGGTATCAGGGTGATGGTGGCCTCGTAGAATGAGTTTGGGAGTTTTCCTTCCTCTACAATTTTTTGGAAGACTTTGAGAAGGATGGGTGTTAGCTCTTCTCTAAATGTTTGATAGAATTCATCTGTGAAGCCATCTGGTCCTGGACTTTTGTTTGTTGCAAGATTTTTAATCACAGTTTCAATTTCATTACTTGTGATTGGTCTCTTTATATTTTCTATTTCTTCCTGGTTCAGTCTTGGAAGGTTACACCTTTCTAAGAGTTTGTCCATTTCTTCCAGGTTGTCCATTTTATTGGCATAGAGTTGCTTGTAGTAGTCTCTTAGGATGCTTTGTGTGTCTGTGGTGTCTGTTGTAACTTCTACTTTTTCATTTCTAATTTTATTGATTTCAGTCCTCTCCCTCTTTTTCCTGATGAGTCTGGCTAATGATTTATCAATTTTGTTTATCTTCTCAAAGAACCAGCTTTTAGTTTTATTGATTCTTGCTATTGTTTTCTTTGTTTCTATTTCATTTATTTCTGATCTGATCTTTATGGTTTCTTCCCTTCTGCTAACTTTGGGTTTTGTTTGTTCATCTTTCTCTAGTTCCTTTAGGTGCAAGGTTAGATTGTTTATTTGAGATGTTTGTTGTTTCTTGAGGTAGGCTTGTATAGCTATAAACTTCCCTCTTAGAACTGCTTTTGCTGCATCCCATAGGTTTTGGATTGTCGTGTTTTCATTGTCATTTGTCTCTAGGTATTTTTTGATTTCCTCTTTGATTTCTTCAGTGATCTCTTGGTTTTTTAATAATGTATTGTTAAGCCTCCATGTGTTTGTGTTTTTTACGTTTTTCTCCCTGTAATTGATTTCTAATCTCATAGCATTGTGGTCAGAAAACATGCTTGATATGATTTCAGTTTTCTTAAATTTACTGTGGCTTGATTGGTGACCTAAGATGTGATATACCCTGGAGAATGTTCCGTGCGCACTTGAGAAGAAAGTGTAATCTGCTCTTTCTGGATGGAATGTCCTGTAAATATTAATTAAATATATCTGGTCTGTGGTGTCATTTAAAGCTTCTGTTTCCTTATTTATTTTCATTTTGGATGATCTGTCCGTTGGTGTAAATGAGGTGTTAAAGTCCCCCACTGTTATTGTGTTACTGTCGATTTCCTCTTTTATAGTTGTTAGCAGTTGCCTTATGTATTGAGGTGCTCCTATGTTGGGTGCATATATTTATAATTGTTATATCTTCTTCTTGGATTGATCCCTGGAGCACTATGTAGTGTCCTTCCTTGTCTCTTGTAACATTCTTTATTTTAAAGTCTATTTTATCTGATATGAGTGTTGCTACTCCAGCTTTCTTTTGATTTCCATTTGCATGGAATATCTTTTTCCATCCCCTCACTTTCAGCCTGTATGTGTCCCTAGGTCTGAAGTGGGTCTCTTGTAGACAGCATATAGATGGCCTGTTTTTGTATCCATTCAGTAAGCCTGTATCTTGTGGTTGGAGCATTTAATCCATTCACGTTTAAAGTAATTATTGATATGTATGTTCCTATGACCATTTTCTTAATTGTTTTGGGTTTGTTTTTGTAGGTCTTTTTCTTCTCTTGTGTTTCCCACTTAGAGAAGTTCCTTTAGCATTTGTTGTAGAGCTGGTTTGGTGGTGCTGAATTCTCTTAGCTTTTGCTTGTCTGTGAAACTTTTGATTTCTCCATTGAATCTGAATGAGATCCTACCAGGTAGAGTAATCTTGGTTGTAGGTTCTTCCCTTTCATCACTTTAAGTATATCATGCCACTCCCTTCTGTCTTGTAGAGTTTCTGCTGAGAAATCATCTGTTAACCTTATGGGAGTTCCCTTGTATGTTATTTGTCATTTTTCCCTTGCTGCTTTCAATAATTTTTCTTGTCTTTAATTTTTGCTAGTTTGATTACTGTGTGTCTCGGTGTGTTTCTCCTTGGGTTTATCCTTTATGGGACTCTCTGCGCTTCCTGGACTTGGGTGGCTATTTCCTTTCCCATGTTAGGGAAGTTTTCGACTATAATCTCTTAAAATATTTTCTCTGGTCCTTTCTCTCTCTCCTCTCCTTCTGGGACCCCCATAATGCGAATGTTGTTGCGTTTAATGTTGTCCCAGAAGTCTCTTAGGCTATCTTCATTTCTTTTCCTTCTTTTTTCTTTATTCTGTTCCATGGCAGTGAATCCCACCATTCTGTCTTCCCCGTCACTTATCCGTTCTTCTGCCTCAGTTATTCTGCTATTGATTCCTTCTAGTGTAGTTTTCATTTCAGTTATTGTATTGTTCATCTCTGTTTGTTTGTTCTTTAATTCTTCTAGGTCTTTGTTAAACATTTCTTTCATCTTTTTGATATTTGCCTCCATTCTTTTTCCGAGGTCCTGGATCATCTTCACTATTATTATTCTGAATTCTTTTTCTGGAAGGTTGCCTGTCTCCACTTCATTTAGTTGTTTTTCTGGGGTTTTATCTTGTTCCTTCATCTGGTACATAGGCCTCTGCCTTTTCATCTTGTCTATCTTTGTGTGAATGTGGTTTTTGTTCCACAGGCTGCAGGATTGTAGTTCTTCTTGCTTCTGCTGTCTGCCCTCTGGTGGATGAGTCTATCTAAGAGGCTTGTGCAAGTTCCCTGATGGGAGGGACTGGTGGTGGGTAGAACTGACTGTTGCTCTGGTGGGCAGAGCTCAGTAAAACTTTAATCCGCTTGACTGCTGATGGGCGGGGCTGTGTTCCCTCCCTGTTGGTTGTTTGGCCTGAGGCAACCCAACACTGGAGCCTACCTGGGCTCTTTGGTGTGGCTAGTGGCGGACTGTGGGAGGGCTCACGCCAAGGAGTACTTACCAGAACTTCTGCTGCCAGTAGCCTTGTCCCCACAGTGAGCCACAGCCACCCCCTGCCTCTTCAGGAGATCCTCCAACACTAACAGGTAGGTCTGGTTCAGTCTCCCCTGGGGTCACTGCTCCTTCCCCTGGGTCCCGATGCTCACACTACTTTGTGTGTGCCCTCCAAGAGTGGAGTCTCTGTTTCCCCCAGTCCTGTCGAAGTCCTGCACTTATATCCCACTAGCCTTTAAAGTCTGATTCTCTAGGAATTCCTCCTCCTGTTGCCGGACCCCCAGGTTGGGAACCTGACGTGGGGCTCAGAACCTTCACTCCAGTGGGTGGACTTCTGTGGTATAAGTGTTCTCCAGTCTGTGAGTCACCCACCCAGCAGTTATGGGATTTGATTTTACTGTGATTGCCCCCCTCGTACCTTCTCATTTTGGCTTCTCCTTTGTCTTTGGATGTGGGGTATCTTTTTTGGTGAGTTCCAGTGTCTTCCTGTCGATGATTGTCCAGCAGCTAGTTGTGATTCTGGTGTTCTCGCAAGAGGGAGTGAGAGCACGTCCTTCTACTCTGCCATCTTGGTTCCTCTCTTTCCATTTTTATATATGAAAATAATTTAGAAATATCGATAAGATGTAGAAAGTCTATAGCATTTGTCCATATGTTTATTTACCTGTTTTTTTAATCTTCTTTCTTCCTTTTTGATGTTATAAGTTTCCTTTTATTTATCACTTCCTTTCTGTTTAGAGAACTTTGTTTAGCCACTCAAAGTATATATCAATATATTAAGTGACACATTCTTCTAGTTTTCCTTCATCTGATAATACCTTGATTTCCCCTTCATTACTCAAAGATATTTTCACTGAATATAGGATTCTGAGTTGATAGCTTTTTTTTTTCATAATTTAAAAATTATGTGCCTCTTTTGTTTTGTCCTACAGTTCTTTCTTCTAATAAGAGACTTATTGTCATTAGAATCGATTTTCCCCTCTCTAGGTAAGGTGTTGTTTAACCTCTGTCTGCTTTCAAGTTTTGTTTTTTATCTTTATTTTTCAGAAGTTTAATTATGATTTGTCTTGACATGGGTACCTTTTTTTGGAGTTTGCTCCACTTCTTAAATATTAGATTATGTCCTTTGCCAAATTTAAGAAGTTTTCAGCCCTTATTTTATTGAACTGCTTTTTGAGCTCATTTTCTTTCACCTCTCCTTCTGGGATTTTAAATCTTTTGTAATAGTTCCTCAGGTCCCTCAGGCTCTGTTTTTTTTGTTTGTTTGTTTTTTCCCATGTTATTTTCTCTCTGTTGTTCAGATTGGGTCATTTATATTGTTCTTTCTTCTGGTTCAAAGATTCTTTCTTCTGTTCCATTCATTCTACTGTTCTTAAATTTCCATTTGTTTCTTCTTTATATCTCCTATTTCTTTACGTATTTCTTTACTGAGGCTTTCTACTCCTTTTATGAGATATTCTAATTAAAAAAAAAATTGTTCCAAGAAGGATAAAACTGTCTACTAGTTTTAGTAGAAGTTTAGGTTTCCCACTCAGCCTCCATTGATACTCTGGGATGGGGTTCAGGAGGGTCATCATTACTGGGTAGGAGGAAGTGTTCAGCCACCATCCCCACCCCTCTCTGGAGACCACCTTGGCTATGAAGGGGAGATGTCCTTTGTCATTTTTCCTGATATTGCCTCCACTGATGCTCTGTGAGTTGGGATCATTACTGCTGAAGGTGGGGAAAGTCTCAACTGTTCACTCAGTGTCCTTGATTTCACACCAGCTGGGAAGAAGGCAATGCCTTGTTTCTGCTGGGTGAGGCTAGGGTTCAGGCTCCTCATGTGACTCAAGTGACAGGATGGGCTCTGTTTTGTCTGTGCTTTTGTGTTTGTGTTTGTGTTTTTTTTTTTTTCTCCCATGTTTCCAACTTCTCTAGTACCCAGTCTGGTTTATATATGTCATAATGAAAGCCCAGGAAAATTATCACATACCATTTTTCAGAAGTCAGGGTCCCTACCCTTTCTGATTTCTCCCCACATTTCAAATTCTTCTTGTGTTTGCTTTATATTTAAAATTCATATAAACCCAGAAAAGTATAAATAATCTCTAGGATTTTAGCATAGATCTTAACTACCTTACTAAAGAGCACCCCATGGGAAAAATATATAAAGTTTTTAACTTTGAATTTTATTTAGGATAACTTGAAAATTTTGGTGGTGGTCCAGCTAGTAAAGTACTGTAAGGATGAGTATAGATAATTGTTTGCATTTAACTATATTTTATAAGGTCTTATTATTTTTAAAATTTCTTTCCAAAGCTTTCTTTGCCTTCCTTTTATAAGGTTCTGTCTCGATAGTAATATTTTGCTGACAATATTGGAGTTATTAAAGACCAGGTTGTTAAACCAAAATTGCTACTACTCTCATGCACCATGGTCTACAACATTTCTAATTCAGATCATCCAAGTAAAGACCAATATAACTCATATCCTATGCTATACTTCATCTTTTGGGAATAATTGGGGAAAGAAAAAAGCTCTATGATGAATCTGTGGTGCCTTAACTCATCATCAGAGGAGGGCTTCTCCAAAATACATTTTTAATCATATTTATTTAGTGTCAATGAGGTATTTTTATTTGCCAGAAAAAATGAGAAATTCACAAACGATAATATATGTGTGTGTGTGTGTGCATACGTGCGTGTGTGCATGCATGTGTGTGATTTAATGATAGGGGAGTTGTAGTTAAAGGGGAAATGGGAAAAGAAATTCCACATAATGCTAGAAAATAATGTATTTGGAAATTCAGGATCTTGGGCTTTATGTAACTTAAATAGCATCTAATTCCTATACCTTAATATCACCCCAATATTACACATCCTGCTGGAGGAACACAATTTAAGCAGGTTACAGTTTTTCACTAGTAGAAATAAAGTTGCAATAGGCACCTTCTGCATTTCTCTACATGAGCATATGTGAAAAATGTCTCTTGGGAGCAACCTAAAAATAAGATTGTTGACTAACAGAAAACAACATCTTCAACATTGTTATATATTCTCAAATTAGATTCCAACATAATTGTAACAATTTAGTTTACAAAATATTGTATTAAATTTTCCTTTGTTTGATATCCAGTCTGTTTTATATCAACAGCCCTCGATTTTGGTGAATATGATAGGCATGAAATAGGATATCACTTTTTTAAAAAGTTACATTTCTCTATTTATTTTTGAGATTGAGCAGTTTTTCATATATATTTAAAACTTTGCAGTTTCTTACATAATTTCTCTTTTTAATTGATTTTCTTATTCTGTTGGATTGACTTTTTCTTACTAATTTGTAAATAGTTCTCTATATTTGTTGTATAGTGATTACTGAATAATCCTTTTAATTAATGTAGATTAAAATGATTTTCTTTAGTGTGTAATTTGTCTTTCCGTGTTGAATATAGAAGTTATTTTTGTGAGATTTTTAATGTAGCCACATTTATTAGTGGTTTTTTTTTCTTATTTTTGTGTTTTCTTATCTTTTTCTTTAAAATATCCTTTTTTGATTTGAGATCATATTTTCCCATACTGCTTTCTGAGAATTCTGGAGCTTTGTTTTTCACCTTAGGTTTTTAATCTTTTTAGAGTTTTCTTTTTTTCATATGTGGTATGAACCTGAGGCTTTAGGAGTGGTGTTAGTTTTCTATTTTTGCATGACAAGTTACCACAAACTTAGCAGCTTAAAATATCACCCATTTAGTGTCTCCCAGTTCTGTAGGTCAGAAGTCTGTGTGGGCGCAGCTGGGCTGTCTCATGTCTCACAAGGTTGAGATCAAGTGTCCCTGGAGTAAAACTCTTACTTAGAAGCTCTGGGGAAGAATCTTCTTTCAAGCTCCTTAAGGTTATTGGCAGAATCCAGTACACTCAGTTGTAGCGCTAGGTCCTTGGTTTCTTTTTGGATGTCAACTGGGATGATTCCTAGCTTCTAGAAACCAGTCAGGTCCTTTCCATGTGACCTGTTCCATCTCCAGACCAGCAATGGAATCTCTCTTTCTCTCTCTCATAATATCCTTCTTGTACTTCGATCTCTCTGGCTTACTCTTTTATCATTAACCAGAGAAGACAAAGGACAATTAGGTTTGATTAGGTTTAGTCTACCTGGAAAATCTGCTGATTGTATGGTCAATTGATTAGTAACTTTAATTGCATCTACAAAATACATTTTATCGTGTAAACCTAATCATTGATGCAGCAACAGACAGAGGGGGTCACAGGGTTATCTTAGAATTCGGCTTGCCACAGAGGTATTTGGTATGGGTTTGCTACTCAATTATTTGAGATTTCCTACATGCCTTCTGTTTGAATCTTTTCCTTAGACAGGTAAGAGAGAAAGAGATAGGCTTAAGCCACTTACTTCCCAAAATCATTTAAAAATGAATTAAAATAATCTTTATAGGGACTTCCCTGGTGGTACAGTAGTAAAGAATCCACCTTCCAATGCAGGGGACGCAGGTTCGATCCCTGGTTGGGGAGCTAAGATCCTACATGCCGCAGGGCAACAAAGCCCATGAGCCACAACTACTGAGCCCAGGTGCTTCAACTAGAGAGCCCATGTGCCCTGGAGCCCAGGCGCCACAACTAGAGAGAGAAAATCCACACATCACAACTAGAGAGAAACCCGTGTACCATAACAAAAAATCCCACATGACTCAACGAAGATCCCATGTGCTGCAACTGAGACCCAACGCAGCCAAAAAATAAATAAATAAATAAATAATTTAAAAAAAAATCTTTATAAAATTCTTATTTTAGTTTTTAATATAGTCAGGAATAAAAGGCAATATTTCTGTATTTTTTATACTAATTAAATTTAAAACTCCTATATATACATGTCTATTTTTAATGCATTTAACTTAATAATTAACAAAGAATAAAAGATATATACTACATCCTTAACTTCTGTTGAAAAAACTTTAGATCTCTTTTATTGAATATACATGCCATACTGAATTTAAGGTAGTAACTCAATTATGACCGCATTGATAGGACAGGAAAAAGATAGGACAGATGTATGTTTGTATTTAACATTCTCAGAAATTCAGGTTCTGCAAAAAGCTTTAGCCTTTTCTCATTTTTAATTGGGAACAAAGGCAGTCAAGTGGATTCTTGTAATGGACTTGCGTTATCTCCTGGGGCTCTTACACTGTTGTTTTGATTTTACATAAAGTGAACATTGCATGCAAAATTGAACTTGGGAGAATTGCCCTGACCATGTACCATGTATCCCAAATCCCTGATTTAATAGAAATAATTGAAATAAGTGAGCTGTGGCTTACTTTCCAACTGAATTGTGTGGCTTTTCAATTGAATTATGTATATAATTCAAAAATAAAAAGGAATATACCATATTCCTTTTTATCTGCTTTTTTTCTTTGTTCTCAAGGCCCTTCTTTCTATAGACCTGCACCCTAGAGGTCAACAAGGTAACATAATCATTTCAAATATGAAATCAGTGAAACCTATGAAGGTAAAATGACTTATTAAAATTGCATTGAGCTGAGTCCCAAATTCAGGCCATATGGCTCAGCCTGGTCTTCTGTGACATTATGCTAGGTCACCAAGTCACTCAGTTATATAGCACAAATTAGAGGTTATATATAAATATCATGTATTAAATTCTAGGACACTAAATGGGTTAATATTTGGGGCAAAAAAATGTCATGTTAGGAAATACCATCCACTTGTTTAAACCTTATTTGTCTTTCACAAGAATGGAAAACAAATCTGTTTATGTCTAAGTTGTATTCCCTAGTTCATTTCTACTTTTCCTTTAGACATTTAATCCAAGTTCAGTTAAGTTTTCATGGAATAAGGTGATGACAAAACTCTACCATTTCCATCCTTGACCTTCCTTTTCATAGAACTGATATTTTTGTCTCTCTGACATTTCAAGCAATGGGATGTTTTACATATTTTATTCCTAAATTCATTGCAAACAAAAGTAGTCCAACCTTTGTTGGAAGAATATATTATCTATTACGCTGAACCTGGGCACCTTCCTTTTCTTTGGTTTCCCTGGAACAACATCTTATCCCCTTTGGGGTATCTCATCAACCTTCATTCTCTAACTCCATTCACCCAGTAAACTTCCCACACTGAGAGTATCCTCATCTTTACAATATAATCTCATAAATAAGGTCATAAATCAGGTTTCTCATTCCTTTTGCTGCTGCTTCAGTCAGCACTAAAAGTGGGTATTTTGGCTTAATAATATTGAGATAAAATACCATGCTGGTGCATGTTAACATACAATTAGCCTCACATGGAGCAGAGCTAAATTACTACCTAATTAGTATGGGGCAGACAAGGAGGGCCTGATGGATGATGAGATTCAAGAGCAGCTGTAACCCCATCCACCAGTTATTGATTTATCTGCTAGAACATTTTAATGGAGTAACTTACATTCACCACAATTAATGTGAAAGTGGCGTAAAATAGATTAGGTACTTTAAACTGGGAGGCCGCATGAAGGCTGTTACAATAAGGTTATATGGGATAAGAACGTGAGTCAGAGAATTAGAAATGAGAATTGAAAGACTGTTTTTAGAGGAAAAAATAAGTAAGATTTGATGGTTACATAGGTAAGAGGAACTAGTGAGACAGAAGAGCGAAAGAAACTATGCTGTTCTTTTCTTATGGGACCAGGGAGAACTAGAAAGCCATCACCAAACAGCAAACTCCAAGGCAAACTTGGTTTGGGAGAGTAGAACATAAGTTTAAGGTATATTAATTGGGAGACATGGTGGTATGAAAGAAAATCATAGTAAACCCGAATCATTTAAGGAAAAAATCAAAAATATGTTCTTTTAAAAGAATGGTAGGTGTTTTAAGCTATATGGGCACACAAACTAAATTGAATATCAAATAATTTTAAAGAAAATTATGGCTTTGATTTATTTATACTAAAATGCATTTTCTGTAATATGTATTTTTGCAGAAATGGTTACTAAGGAACTAAATGACTAAGGAAAAGATAACCAAAGATTAAGACAGTCAGAGAAGGCCGTACATGATCCTACCTCTCTCACACAACTCCAGTCACTTGATTATATCATGCTTGCTCTTGCCACAGGGCCTTTGCACTGCCTTTCGCCTATATTTGGTATATTGTCCTAGACACCCACATGGCTAACACCCTACTACTTACAAGTCTTTGCTCAAATGAACCTTCTCGGAGATGTCTACATTGACTATCTTTTTAAAAATTGCAGCCTACCTTCTGTCCCAGTACTGAACCCTCATACCCTACTCTACCTTAACTTTTTTTTTTTTCCGTAGAACTTGACACCTTTTAACTTTTGACATACAACCTATCTTATTAATTCTGTTTACTGGCCATTGTCTGCCTCATCTGTCAGAATTCAAACTTCATTCTTGAGGATCCTTGAGTTTTGGTCACTGACTCTTAAGCTGCTTTAAGCACATGGTAGATACAATGTATATATGTCGAATAGTGACTGAAGAAATTATTCAGCTCATGATTAACTTGACTGTTGTCCTTTCTTAAACAAATTTTGTCTTTTGAAACCCTGTTTGTGTCTGTAATACAAGCCTATACATAGCTTTGAATTGTCATTAAAATTGTAAAAGCTAACATATATTGAATACTTCTATATGTGCCAGGCATTCGTTTAAGAGGTTAGCAAGCAACACTTATTCCTCAAAACAAATATGTTAGGTATATCACATAACTTACTTTGCAGTTGAAGGGAGGGCTTCAGTAACTTCCCTGGGGACATGTGGCAGGACAAGACTTTGAACCCTGCTCATAACTCCTATGCAATATTGGGATACTGCCTGGAGGGTCAGTGTGAGTGTACTGAGTTCCTTAAAGGGGAATGGTGCCCAATACTTAAAAAAAAAAAAAAAAAAAAAACTCATGTTTGTTTGATAGCAATATTTGGTTTTACACTGTATAGGCAGAAGGATACTTTCTCATTTTTCTTAAGTCATAAATATAATCTGCAGGCATTATTTGTTTCCTTGGTTTTGAGTTATGAGATATTCCAATAGAAATAGCTGTTGAATAACTGGAATTTTAACCCAAAGCTCAGTACTGATCTCACACTAAGTAAAGTTACTTATCTTTCTATCAAACCATGACACATTTAAGAATACATCCTTTATTTCTTTAAACATTCACATTTATTCAGTAGGTATCTATAAGTGTCTGTCATCTAGGCACTGGGACACACAATGAAGTTATAATGACCAACAAAAATGAATATGATCTATATCATCAATTTTATGGATAAAGGGATAGTAGGCAAGTAGTCACAAAGAACTAATTTAAAATTACAGTTGTGAAAAGTGCTATGGAGAGGCACATGTTACTATGAGAAAAATATTAAATATAGCTAATTTTTTATGCATAACTTTAAAGAATATCTATTTTAGATATTATGTTAAGGTGATCTTAACAATGCAGATAGCAGATTAGCTTAATACCTAAATCCCAAGATAATATTTTGTGTGTGGATATCTGTGTGTCTTGGTGTGTGTTTATGTGTGTAAAATCTTTCAGTGCTTGATTCTTGTACTCGGAAAGTTTTCTCTCTCCTGTTAAACCATTCCCGTGCTGTGAAACATACAAGTAGTACAAAAACATCTCTTAGTTATTGGTAGCAGAATGAAAAACTGGACATATAATTTGGCTTTATTTTATTTAATTCTAAATCAAATACTTTTTATGTAATACCCAAGGTTATTATTTTTTTCATAAAAATTGTCTTGCTTCATAAGTAGTTTATAGAAACATGAACTCAATTGCAGAAAATTATTTTCAGAATGTAACACAGGGAGCTTTCCTGAGGTTAAGGTAAATTCTCTTTGACTCATTAATTTTTTTGGTGCATATAGGTAAACAACACAAGTTTCAAGTAACCATTAAAATTTTTTTTTTAATATTTGTATTTCATTTTATTTATTTTTTTATACAGCAGGTTCTTATTAGTTATCCATTTTATACATATTAGTGTATATACGTCAATCCCAACCTCCCAATTCATCCCACCACCACCACGCCACCCCCCGCCATTTTCCCCCCTTGGTGTCCATATATTTGTTCTCTACATCTGTGTCTCTATTTCTGCCCTGCAAACCAGTTCATCTGTACCATTTTTCTAGGTTCCACATAATGCATTAATATACGATATTTCTTTTTCTCTTTCTGACTTACTTCACTCTGTATGACAGTCTCTAGATCCATCCACGTCTCAACAAATGACCCAATTTTGTTCCTTTTTATGGCTGAGTAATATTCCATTGTATATATGTACCACAACTTCTTTAACCATTCATCTGTCGATGGGCATTTAGGTTGCTTCCATGACCGGGCTATTGTAAGTAGTGCTGCAATGAACATTGGGGTGCATGTGTCTTTTTGAATTATGGTTTTCTCTGGGTATATGCTCAGTAGTGGGATTGCTGGGTCATATGGTAATTCTATTTTTAGTTTTTTAAGGAACCTCCATACTGTTCTCCATAGTGGCTGTATCAATTTACATTCCCACCAACAGTGCAAGAGGGTTCCCTTTTCTCCACACCCTCTACAGCATTTGTTGTTTGTAGATTTTCTGATGATGCCCATCCTAACTGGTGTGAGGTGATACCTCATTGTAGTTTTGATTTGCATTTCTCTAATAATTAGTGATGTTGAGCAGCTTTTCATGTGCTTCTTGGCCATCTGTAAGTCTTCTTTGGAGAAATGTCTATTTAAGTCTTCTGCCCTTTTTTGGATTAGGTTGTTTGTTTTTTTAATATTGAACTGCATGAGCTGTTCATATATTTTGGAGACTAATCCTTTGTTGGCTGATTCGTTTGCAAATATTTTCTCCCATTCTGAGGGTTGTCTTTTCATCTTGTTTATAGTTTCCTTTGCTTTGCAAAAGCTTTTACGTTTCATTAGGTCCCATTTGTTTATTTTTGTTTTTATTTCCATTACTCTAGGAGGTGGGTCAAAAAAGATCTTGTTGTGATTAATGTCAAAGAGTGTTCTTCCTATGTTTTCCTCTAAGAGTTTTATAGTGTCCGGTCTTACATTTAGGTCTCGAATCCATTTTGAGTTTATTTTTGTATATGGTGTTAGGGAGTGTTCTAATTTCATTCTTTTACATGTAACTGTCCAGTTGTCCCAGCACTAATTATCGAAGAGGCTGTCTTTTCTCCATTGTATATTCTTGCCTCCTTTATCAAAAATAAGGTGACCGTATGTGCATGGGTTTATCTCTGGGCTTTCTGTCCTGTTCCATTGATCTATATTTCTGTTTTTGTGCCAGTCCCATATTGTCTTGATTACTGTGGCTTTATAGTATAGTCTGAAGTCAGAGAGTCTGATTCCTCCAGCTCTGTTTTTTTCCCTCAGACTGCTTTGGCTATTCGAGGTCTTTTGTGTCTCCATACAAATTTTAAGATTTTTTATTTTAGTTCTGTAAAAAAATGCCACTGGTAATTTGATAGGGATTGCATTGAATCTGTAGATTGCTTTGGGTAGTATAGTCATTTTCACATTATTGATTCTTCCAATCCAAGAACATGGTATATCTCTCCATCTGTTTGTGTCATCTTTGATTTCTTTCATCAGTGTCTTATAGTTTTCTGAGTACAGGTCTTTTACCTCCTCAGGTAGGTTTATTCCTAGGTGTTTTATTCTTTTTGTTGCAAGGGTGAATGGGATTGTTTCCTTAATTTCTCTTTCTGATCTTTCGTTGTTAGTGTATAGGAATGCAAGAGATTTCTGTGCATTAATTTTGTGTATCCTGCTACTTTACCAAATTCATTGATTAGCTCTAGTAGTTTTCTGGTGGCATCTGTAGGATTCTCTATGTATAGTACTATGTCATCTGCAAACAGTGACAGTTTTACTTCTTCTTTTCCAATTTGTATTCCTTTTATTTCTTTTTCTTTTCTGATTGCTGTGTCTAGGACGTCCAGAACTATGTTGAATGACAGTGGTGAGAGTGGACATCCTTGTCTTGTTCCTGATCTTAGAGGAAATGTTTTCAGTTTTTCACCACTGAGAATGATATTTGCTGTGGGTTTGTCATATATGGCCTTTATTATGTTGAGGTAGGTTCCCTCTATGCCTACTTTCTGGAGAGTTTTTATCATAAATGGGTGTTGAATTTTGTCAAAAGCTTTTCCTGCATCTATTGAGATGATCATATGGTTTTTCTTCTTCATTTTGTTAATATGGTGTATCACATTGATTGGTTTGCGTATATTTAAGAATCCTTGCATCCCTGGGATAAATCCCACTTGATCATGGTGTATGATCCTTTTAATGTGTTGTTGGATTCTGTTTGCTAGTATTTTGTTGAGGACTTTTGCATCTATATTCATCAGTGATATTGGTCTGTAATTTTCTTTTTTTGTAGTACCTTTTCTGGTTTTGGTATCAGGGTGATGGTGGCCTCATAGAATGAGTTTGGGAGTGTTCCTTCCTCTGAAATTTTTTGGAAGTGTTTGAGAAGGATGGGTGTTAGCTCTTCTCTAAAGGTTTGATAGAATTCACCTGTGAAGCCATCTGGTCCTGGACTTTTTGTCTTTGGAAGATTTTTAATCACAGTTTCAATTTCATTACTTGTGATTGGTCTCTTTATATTTTCTATTTCTTCCTGGTTCAGTCTTGGAAGGTTATACCTTTCTAAGAATTTGTCCATTTCTTCCAGATTGTCCATTTTTTTGGCATAGAGTTGCTTGTAGTAGTCTCTTAGGATGCTTTGTATTTCTGTGGTGTCTGTTGTAACTTCTCCTTTTTCATTTCTAATTTTATTGATTTAAGTCTTCTTCCTCTTTTTCTTGATGAGTCTGGCTAAAGGTTTATCAATTTTGTTTATCTTCTCAAAAAACCAGTTTTTAGTTTTATTGATCTCTGCTATTGTTTTCTTTGTTTCTATTTCATTTATTTCTGCTCTGATCCTTATGATTTATTTCCTTCTACTAAGTTTTGAGTTTTGTTTGTTCTTTCTCTAGTTCCTTTAGGTGTAAGGTTAGTTTGTTTATTTGAGATTTTTCTTGTTTCTTGAGGTAGGCTTGTATAGCTATAAACTTCCCTCTTAGAACTGCTTTTGCTGCATCCCATAGGTTTTGGATTGTCATGTTTTCATTGTCATTTGTCTCTAGGTATTTTTTTATTTCCTCTTTGATTTCTTCAGTGATCTTTTCGTTTTTAGTAAGGTATTGTTTAGCCTTCATGTGTTTGTGTTTTTTATGTTTTTTTCCCTGTAATTGATTTCTAATCTCATAGCATTGTGGTCAGAAAAGATGTTTGATATGATTTCAATTTTTTAAATTTACCGAGGCTTGATTTGTGACCCAAGATGTGATCTATCCTGGAGAATGTTCCATGTGCACTTGAGAAGAAAGTGTAATCTGCTGTTTTTGGATGGAATGTCATATAAATATCAATTAAATCTATCTGGTCTATTGTGTCATTTAAAGCCTGTGTTTCCTTATTTATTTTCTGTCTGGATGAACTGTAACCATTAAAATTTGTTTCTCTATATGTGTTCCTCTATTTCTTTATGTAATATCACTATTATTAATTAATGCTATATTTTTTCATTTGCTATGCAAAACCCTTTATTAAAATAGTTAAAATTAGAATAATTTTGCATGGATAATGAATGCAAAATTAAATTTCCATTATTTTAAGATTAGAAATTTCATAATATTAAATGTATTTATATTCCATTTTTATGAGACAGTAAATCACATTGTAAAATCTGTTTTCAGATGAGGTATAACTCTACATGGATGGTGATAAACATCAAAAGTTGTTTTTGCATTTATTTCCATCCTTCTTTTGTGATATTAACTTCCTTGTATCAGTAGCAGAATGCTCAATGCCAATTTAGATTTCATCATTCGCTTCAAGGAAAAGATTAGTATATGGTTGGATCACACATTTGAGTGATCTAAAACAATAAAAACTAGGAAGAAAAACAATAATCCATCATTTTAAAAAATATAAAATATATTCATTAATTACTTTCTTCTAGTTCCCCGAAAAAACGTTTAAAATTTTCTAGCTTTTTTAAAGCTTTTTTTACAGCCTTCCTTTCGTGACTTTTGTTTAAAAGCTCTAACATATGCCTTATTCACATTATAGAGAAACACTTTTGTTTTAAAAAGTTGATGAAAATAGTCAGTGTTTGTGGTACCAAAAAGTCATTTTTGAAAATCAAGAAATTTATAGGTTTTTTAAATTACACAGTGTTGAATAATAAATTGAAACTCCCCCCTTTCCACCCCAACAGAATTATTAACTGCCAATTTCCTCTATGACTTTAAATATATTTGGTTTTATCGTGGAAATACTTGATTATATGAGCAACAAAATATTCTTCTGCTTAAAATTTGTTTGATTTACTGTAAAACTTAACCAACCAAAAAAATCAAATACTGTTCTTAATCCTCTTAACATCATATCATAATTTTTGGCAGAATCCAGATGAAAGGTACAGTCATAATTTGGTCAGGTTTTACTGAATTGTTATAGTCATACACTATTTTAAATTAAAAATCAGTGGGATATTTTCTGAATCTCAAAACATTTATTCTAAATGAATCTCAGATGGAAATAAAAGTGGTAAATTTGGAGAAAGGAGATAATTTACCCACATATCTTTTTGAAGTTTGAAAATTTATTTTTTGTTTGTTTCCCAGTCTTTATTTTTATCTAACTTTAAGAATAGAATACTAAAGCTCAAACAGAATCTATTCCTGGACTTCTCTGATCTACCTCAAGCCAAAATCCATTTACAATATCCTGAGAAGTTGTTTTCCCACAAAATGTTACTATATTTTCAAGACCAGAGAACTTCAGATATAGTGTTCAGCTCTGAGCCCCTTGTCTAAAAATATAATGCCAAAACTCAGTTGTACTCCCTTGCTCCCCAAATCCAAAGAATTTATAGAAAACATGGTATACATTATTTTCCCAGTACATAGCCTTTTCCTGTTCTAGCTACTTATATGTGAACTTGGTGGAGGGGGCTGTTTTTAAAGAGTATGCCTTATAGTATAATTAAATCCCTATTTACCCCCCAAAAATCTGTCCTACAAGGTCTTTATATATGTGTGATTTTAAACAAAGGGCAATACAATTGATGACAGAATTTATAAGAAATAGACAGGTTTAGGAATATAGAGGGCAGGGCAATGTATAAAATTATTTTAGACCAGTGTTAGAAAGATAACTTATTGAATTATTACTGATATCAAGCCATATCCTTTTCACTGACATTGTTTTAGAAAATGTATTGAATTATTAAGAATATATAGGGGTTTTTTTTTCTTTTGCAGGGGAGAAATGATAGCTTTCTTTACTTAAATAGTAGAAATAGATTTAGAGATTATACCCCATAAAAATAAGTATTTTATTTCTATTTTTATCTTCCTTTCAAAGGAGAGGAGGAGAGAGAAAATTAAATACAACAAAAATATTAGATTTTCTAATGAGTACATTTATTTTCCAGTGCTGTGAATGACTTTAGCTCTGTGAAGACAATTATGTTTTAAAATGTGGTGACACAGATATGTCTTATTTTGAGTTCTTCTAGATTATAGTATTAAAAAAAAAAAGACTTTAGTGATGGTAGTTTTATTTAGGGGGAGACCCCAGGAAGATGTGAGGTGTAGAGAAAGTAAAAGAAAATAAAACAGGACAGAGAGAAAAACCAGTAAAGGGGTACGTTGAGGAGTGGGAAAAATGATGTAAGCAGCAGCGTCTCAAGCCTATTGGAGTCCTCTAAGGAACTATGTCGAATTAGTCTCAGAATTGTTTTTCTGGATTTTACTTCCACAAAAGATGTCGAAAGCTGGTATGGCCAGCCACTAACATCCTAATAAGAAAGAGTTGGATAAACTACAAAATCCTATGTTTTCTTCAAACCATCAGGCAGCTGAGGTTGCAGGGAAAGTAAGTAGCCTGAAATCTTTGGAAAGACTAGCTCCTCCAAAGAGAAATGGAAGACAAACACTGGGTCACCTTGTCAGAACATGAGCTAAAGGACACCAAGTATTATATGAGCGGATGAAAATCATTTAGCTGCAATACTTAAAAATGTACTAAATGTTGAGTATGTGCTGGGGGAGAGTGTAATCTTCAGACACCAAGAGAGTTAGGACCTCTTTGCAGGCTGTTCTCCATAGACCTCTACTGGGTACTTAGAATGGATAGAGGTAAGGCAGGGACTGAAGAAAGCCTCCCTCAGTGGTACAGACCTGAAGGATGAAGGATGAAAGTGCTGTCACTGAAAGAAAAGGCAAAATGGGCCAGAAAGACAATTATTCTCTACTGAACAAAAACCTTAAGCCACTGGAGAAGGGCAGGAATCTCTGTGAGCACATGTGAAGATCCTGAGTGGCTAGGGGATGGGAACTTAAGGCAAAACAAAACGCAAAAAAATCTTTGCCACAGCCCGAGGGGCAGGAAATGATCCTGAGATGAGGACGTTATACAACTAAACTTAGAGATTCCCTACTTCTGAAGGAAAGACAAGAAACCCTTTCCACAGAACTGCCAAAAAGGCAGAGTTTGGCTTCCGTGAGAAGAGGAATAGTACCACTGTTACCGACCAGGTTTCTTGGCCTCCTCAATCAGTAGAAATTGATCAGAGGCCAGACAAGAAATTCAGGCAAGGCTTTACTGGGGCCCCTGCTGCAGCAGGGGGCAGAGAGAACAAACAACAGGTTCCCTTGCTTGCTCCCTTGCTGACGGTGGCGGGTAGCTGGTTCCTTATATGGGGTGAGTGTAGGGGGTGTGTCCTGGGGTCGGGCCGGAGGGGTAGCTTAGGTGGTTTGCCCTCCCCTTTGGAGGTGTTGAGTGCAGG
The DNA here is from genome assembly GCF_965194825.1 of Balaenoptera physalus. Classification (NCBI taxonomy): domain Eukaryota; kingdom Metazoa; phylum Chordata; class Mammalia; order Artiodactyla; family Balaenopteridae; genus Balaenoptera; species Balaenoptera physalus. The sequence continues at coordinate 114,712,318 of NC_138887.1, read as the reverse complement.
GGGCATGGGTGGTACCCTGGTTTTGCTCCCGCCCTTGGGAAGTGGCAGTTGGGCTTTTCAGTCTCTTTGTATCTTGTTGTCCAGAATTTGCCCCAACTCCTCATGCACACAGTTATTTTTAGTCCCTTATAGTTTCTTTGTATTTTGTTGCTGAGAAGATGTTTGTCCCATGCATGCATTGCAACACTGCAGCAAAGGGTCCCAGGTCCCAGCCTGTCTCATCACCAGGAAAGCCATATCTCTGAGGCCAGGGCATGCATATAAGGCATGCCAAAGACGCAAACTAGACTAGGACAACAGAAAGCCCACCTAACTCCACTGGCATGGTAACAATCACTGACATAAGCAGTAGCAATCTGCCATTGGAGGAGGGGTATGTACATAGAGGCAACCAAGCCTCCATCCTAACCACAGGTAATGCTGGAAAAATTTGAACTGGAGGCATAGAAGTTAACCATATCAACAACCAACATCTAAACTAGCACATCTCTGGAAGAGATGGATTCAAAAACACACTCTAAAAATCTAGTGCAGGAAGAGGTATATTCAGGCATACCATTTTCAGGTACAAATGCTTTATAACCCAGTCTCTATGGTTTTTCACATAATGACCAGAATTTAATAAAAAATAATGAGGCAAACACAAAAAGCGAGAAAATAAGCACAACACACTGTCAAGCGGCAGACAATATACATATACTAAAAGAAAGAGCCAGATGCTGAATCTATCAGATAAGGATGTTAAAATAACAATGCTTAATATGTAAAGGAGTCTAGTGTAAAAGATGGGTGGGCAGGCTCTATTAATTTCAGGAATAAGATGGAAAGTACCAGAAAGAGTTAATGGAAATGCTAACACAACAACAACTACAACTACAGGTTGAAGCCCATAGAGAATGACCTTGACAGGCTCATGGGTAGACTTGAAAAATCCTAGGAAAGAATCAGTGTCCTAAGAGATAGCTTAATACAAATTATCCAAACTGAAACACAAAATGAAAAAAGAATTACCAGCAACAACAGCAGCAAAATTCCCAAGAAATCCAAAAGCTGTTACTATCAAACTGGGCAACTCTTTTGGAGGGGAATTTGGAAATATCTAACAAAGCTACATATGCATTTATCTTTTGATAGTCCAGGACTGAACAAATAAATAAATTATATTTTAAATACGGAGAGCCACTGTCAGAGAAGTGTTACAAATAAGGAAAGGGGGAAAACTAAAATGAAGCTTGAGGTGTTGGATTGGAATTGGAGTTGTCACTAAGAACTCATGAGGTGTGGGTGTGTGTTTGTGTATGTAGATAGAGCACACCTAGTTCCCAGATATTTGTTTCTACATACTATTTCTTGATAAAATTAACCAGGGCTCTGTAGCAAAATCACTTTCATTAGAAATTCCACTGGTTTTAAAAAGTGTGTTTGTTTTTTTGTCCACAGTTGCTAGAAAGATAGGTGTTTTGGTGTTTAGATGGACATGAACAGGAAGTATTCACAAAGAAGAAAGAAATATTATGTAACATTGTCTCCATGTATTTATTTTTTAAATTTATATGCCCAAGCTAGATGTAGCATTTTACAATACATTTAATGCATTGAATTTTTGTCACAAACCTCAGCATACACTCTTCAAGCAATTTGAAATTAACATAAATTGTAAAATCTTGTAAAAAATATGGAAACATGAGATGAAACTGATCATTTGAAAATAATAAGAAAGGAACCCTCCAGAGTAAAAATATGTATGTATATACTTGGTCACATTATTTTCTAGACTAAGTAATCAATCAGTTCCACAATAAAATCCAACACACACAAAATGCTTCTTTTCATAACCACCACATCTAATAAAACCTTACTTTTTGAGAATTGATTTCCATCCTTCATTTGCGCAAGATTGTATTGGCATCAGCAACTACCATCCATTACCATTGATGTAGCCATCAAAGCGCTAACCTCTATTCAGATTCTTTCAAAAACATTAGTTTCAGAGATCTGATTTTTTTGTGGAAGCTTAGACATAAATTTAACTATAATATTGTTTAAAATTTATTTATTTATTTATTTATTTGGTTGCACCAGGTCTTTAGTTGTGGCACGTGGGTTCCTTAGTTGTGGCATGTGGGCTTCCCAGTTGTGGCATGCAAACACCCAGTTGTGGCATGCAAACTCCCAGTTGTGGCATGCATGTGGGATCTAGTTCCCTGACCAGGGATCAAACCCTGGCCCCCTGCCTTGGGAGCACAGAGCCCTAACCACTGCACCACCAGGGAAGTCCCTAACTATACTATTTTAAAGCCGTTCTTTCAAACCTAAAATTCATGAATGATACTGAGTGGAAATTAAAAATAATATTTCTAATTCTTGCTTGGTTTTGCATAGCAAATGAATTTTTAAAAAAACATATTTTAACATACTTTTAATGTCATACCTCTGCAAGCCAGATCATCACTCATTTCCATCAAAAATGTAGTCAGTGATGCCGGTGTTAGACCTAAAACAAATGTCTTTATTTTTTCCTGGATTTACATCAATTTTATAAACACATGCTTGATGACAATCAGTCATATGGTGATTAAGCCAGGGCATAATTTGACATGGCATTCAAAGTATGTTTATACTCATTTAGTCTGGCTACCTTGTACATAGTAGGCAATTCTATTTCCTTGAGTCCCAGGGGTTCTAGACTCTTGAATATTAAAGAGGGATCCTTCTACTTTCTAGATATTGCTACCATGAAAGAATATCACATGTGGTATGAAAATCTTTATTCTGCCAATGTCACCTGGGAGTTACAAGGCTTTAAAGTACCAAACTAGATGAATGGGGAAATTTGGATATACAGGAAGGTTCACATCAGAGGAAGGTGTATCAGAATATACCAGGAACTGCAGAGGAGGTCCATATAGTAGTAAGGATGAGTTCTTGTGGATAATATACTATCTGTGACTGAAACCACAGGTCCTCTCAACCTAAACAATATTTTACTACTCCCAGTTGTGATAATGGCCATCCTTCCTAAACCTTGTTTTCTGACAGTTGCGTCTCAGCAGTGTTCCCAAAGAGTAGTCCTTTTGTACAGTGCCGCCCTAGCCTTGGTTGACCAGTATGCAAACGGACAAATACTAATGTTGGCTTTCTCTTGGGCACAGTCTTTCCACCAGGTGGAGGGAGAGAGAATAGTGAAGCCATATACAGAAAAAATCCCAAGATCTGATCCCTGGTTCTAGTAGTTCCTAAGGGGCAAGTATCACTGACATTCCTGCAGCTTTCCTGATGTATCTCAGTAGGATTCCAAAAATTTCTCCCTTTTTCTTGGATTTTCACCTGAATCAGTGAGTTAACAAGCATAGCAAAACTTTTTGGCTTAAAACAACAATTTATTAGTGCTTAGGAGTTCATGAGTCAACTGGGCACGTCTGCTGGTCTGAAGTTAAGTGAGCACAACTGATGTTGGCTGCACTCCCACAGATGGTGGATGGCTTGTTTCTGCTCCATGTGGTCTCTTTTCCTCCAGAGAGCCAGTCCAGGCTTAATCAAATGGTGACTGGGTAGGGTTCCAAGAGAAAGAAAGGAAGGGAGCAAGACCTTCTAAAGTCTAGGCTTAGAACTTATACACTGTTCTATTTGCCACCATTTTGGCAAAGAAGTCCAAAGGCCAACCAGATTCAAAAGGTGAAGAAATAAACTCCATTTCTTGATGAAAAGAACTGCAAAATCACAATGTAAAAGAGCATTATCTAGGGAGTGGTGGACAATTACAGTCATTTTTACAATCTGCCACACTATAAATTGCAGTCTAACCTATCCTAAACTAACAGAGTCCTCATTATGAAGAGAATTCTGTTGCTAAAACAGAAGAATCTTGCAATGTGACTCAGGCTTGCTTCAGAATGCTTTTTATACAACAGTGGGAATTTACTTAGCCTTTGTTTAATTAAATTATTGAATGACGATTTAAACTCTTGATAGCACTGCTCTACCATAGTAATATCAGAAATTTCATTAAGATAAATGATTAAAAATGACTAATATGAATCAGAAATGGGGCTTAATGGTTATTACTGGCTAATGGAACTTTACCAAATTGTTTGGACTCTGAGAAAGGCAATTTTTGTCCCTCCTATAGATGTAAGGAATAAAATTATTACCAGTATTGAGAGAACAATGTGAAACTTCTAACAGGCTGCTTAAACTAAAATACACAGGGAAAGCAAGAACTGTTCAACTTTAAGTTATTAAATGCGTGAGGCACAGATGGACTGAGTAGATGAGGGAATTCTAGAATTATTACATGATTAGTCAACTGGAGAGATAACAGTGAAGACATCTTCCACTTTATAATGTCCTATTACCATAAAGAGAAGATAATGTAGTAGATTTGAATCCTGTTTAGATCGACTGTAGTACTGATTCTCATTTTGATGATAGTGATGGAGGTAGGGGACCAAAGTAAGTTGATCTTTTAAAAAATCTAAAATTATCTTACATAGAATCTTTATTCTGTTTATAACAATGTGAAATGTAATTTTGTTTAATTAATTAATTTATTTATTTATTTATTTTTGGCTGTATTGGGTCTTCGTTTCTGTGTGAGGGCTTTCTCCAGTTGCGGCAAGTGGGGGCCACTCTTCATCGCGGTGCGCGGGCCTCTCACTATCGCGGCCTCTCTTGTTGTGGAGCACAGGCTCCAGACGTGCAGGCTCAGTAGTTGTGGTGCACGGGCCTAGTTGCTCCGTGGCATTTGGGATCTTCCCAGACCAGGGCTCGAACCCGTGTCCCCTGCACTGGCAGGCAGATTCTCAACCACTGTGCCACCAGGGAAGCCCATGAAATGTAATTTTTGATATAAAATTTGACTGCAAAAATCATAACAATCATTAATAAGAAACATTAATACGTTCTTACAGTGGACAGTTTTCTGGGTGTGCCAATCAAGAGGCCTTTAGACCTAACCAAGACCTAAGTGTTTCTGGAGGTTATACACTTACCTTCCTCACTTTGCCAACATTTCTGAAAGTTAGTTTATCTCTTTTGCCTCCTTCTGTTCTCCTGAGTCGTGGTGTAAGTTTTAATTAATTGGTTGATGCAAACTAATTGTTTCATCTCAGTTTCTGGGTAAGTAGGGAATATGAGCAGTGCATCTATATAACAGAATCCATTTGTAGACATCTATTCCTATTGATATATAAAATACAATTTTAAGCAGGTCTTCATGAAAATATTACAGTTCATAAACAAAATACACAGCTTGGACAAATGGCTGTGACAATATTACTACTTAATTTGTGCTATTGTGTTGGAGATGCTAAACATATAGGCTATTATGCCAACTCTAGGAACTTATTAAAGTTATGAATTCTTCTCAAAAGCGGGCTTTAGTGTAAAAATTTATAAAGAAGGAAACAAAACAATATTTTTTTCTCCAATCAATTGTTATTTGTTTCAAAGCTATGGGCAGAATGTTATAGAACAAGAGGAAAGTCAGAGGAGAACAATTTGAAGAATCAAGATAACTACTTTTTACTTGCTAGAATTTGATAGATTATATAAATTCTCTTTTATGCTGCAGTTTTGATTTCCAGGCTGACTAAGACAAAATAGGCAATTTTGCCGAAATACAAACTCTATTTGATATCTTTTACATTTACTCTTAATGGACATGGAAATAATATTATTCATTGATGATATAGAGTTGCATCATAGTAAGGTTTTGGGCTCTTTTATTTTCCCTATACTATTATGTCCAACAGTGAAGTCGTCACTTATCCTCACCATTTTTATTCTTATTTCCACTGTCTTAATTCAAACTCCCATCTTATCTCACTGAGATATTGCCATATGCTTCTAACCTAGAGTCTTGAACTCTTCCAGTTTATCTTCCATACCAACTCTAGAAAAAAACTTTACTGACTGCTACAATAGACAGAATGGTTCCCCAAAATGCCCACATCCTAATCCCCAGAACCTATAAATATGTTATATGGAAAGAGGGGACTGAGGTTGCAGATGGAATTCAGGTTGCTAATCAGCTGACGTTGAGATGGGGAGGTTACCCTGAATCATCCAGGCAGACCCAATGTAATCATAAGGGTCCTTGTAAATGTGGGAAGAGTCAGGAAATGGTGTCAGAATGATGTGATATAAGAAATACTCTCTAATCCTTGCTGCTTTTGAGTAAGAAAGGGGACGAGAGCCAAGAAATGTGGGCAGCTGAAAAAGGAAAGGAAACCAGTTCTCTCTAGAGCTTCCAGAAGGAAAGCCCCACAGATACCTTGATTTTGGCCAACTGAAATTCATCTTGGACTTCTGACTTTGAGAACGGTATGATGACAATTGTGTCGTTTCAAGCCACTAAGTTTGTGGTAATTTGTTGCAGCAGCAATAGGAAACTCAAAGTCATGCCCTGATTTAAAATCTTTTAATGATTCCTCATTACCCGTGTGGTAAAGTCAGTAGTATGTCAGTAGATGCTTAACAACTAGATCTCTGGGATAAGAAGCCATAGTTTGTAGTGTTTGTCAATTTCCATGGTATAGTTACTCAAATTATGGAAAATTATGGCCTATTTCAAGCTACCAACCTGCCCTAACTGAAGGCCGAGTTGAAAAGACATACCTAAGCATCATGTCGTACAAGCTGGTGCAAGCTTGGTGATGGATAAATCCTATCCCCCCAGTGACAGAACTTTTAAGATCATCCTTAATCTAACCCCTAAGTCTCTAGTTATACTTCATACATCTTTGCTTGGTCTCTTTCATGTTCTTTGCTTATACTGGCCTTTTCCCTGGGCTACCTCCCCTGTATCTGTCTATTGGAATTCCACTAACTATTTACAAATAAGCAAAGCCAATGCCTCTGTGAAGCCTTCCTCTACCCATGTACTCCCATGCAATTAAATTCCCACACAGCAAAGAGATCACAGATGCCCTTTTTTTCTGATGGCAAAAGTACCTTGTAGCTTCTTTTATTGCAGAATTAATCCCAAATGGTTGTGATTTATTTATTTTCATTTTCTTCCCTTAGGCTGAGACTCTAGGAAGGGCAGACATTTCTGTTTTTTTAAGTTCAATATGTACAATACCTAACATAAACATAGGCCCATGATAAAAACGTGAAAATGTTTGTTTGAGAAAAAAAATAAGTTAATCTGTGTTAAGCTCATACTCAAATAAGAGAAATACAGAAAAGATTAGTTTCATTTGAAAGAGAACCATTCACCATACAGAAGCCATATTTCAGTTTTGTAAAGAAGATGAGAGGATGAAGGCATATTGGGTATTAATGGAATAATTGTGGTAAATGAGCAAAGCTTAAGCTCACAATTGCTTGATCCTCTCCTTAATCCCTGACACTGTGCTGGACGAACAGAGGTAATATCACCTGCCCTAGGCAGTCTGGAATGTTAAATATAAATCAGCTCTGTGAAAATGAGAAATTCTCAGATTAGATTTCAAAAGAAGAAAAAAATAATTTTATGGTGTTTTCAAAGGCCAAATTAAAAAAAAATAGATTAAAAGAATTAAGAGCAAAATTTTGGAATTTTTATAATTAGCAAATTAAAAAGCCAGTATAGTAATATTGGTATCATAATATGAAATCTAAGGTGAAGAATTGTAATAAAGTAAAAGGATCACAACAGAAAATATTCAGGTAATCCACAAAAAAATGATAAATCAGTCATGCACTTATAAGCAATTCAACTAAGAAAATACAATCAACCTATACAAAGCAAAAAGTGCTGATTTTATTAGAATAGGATCATGACTAATTTGGAAAAGTTCAAAGCATCTATTTCACAATCTTAAGTATCAAGAAGAAAAAGAAAAGGCAGAAAGAAAAATAAATTATTCCAATTCCAATTAATACTTGAGACAGGTAGATGGATGTATCTTCCACTGAAAACAACCAAAAATCCTAGTTAAAACAGTTAAAATGTAGTTTAAAAAACTTTTGTAACTAGTAAAGATGTAAGGTCTCAATCTTAATTGTACAATGTACTGAACACACACATGGGTATTTTATCAAGTACACAATAATATATACAATGATTAATTGTTCATAATTTTATCATACCTTGTACACTGCTCATTTTTATAATTAATCAGTGCATGCTTAAGGGTCTACAGATGTCACTGTTATCCAGTTAGAACCTAGAGCTTCATGAAAATTAACATTAGAAAAAAAAATCTATTATGGGACTCATCTGTCCACAAAATCTATTTTGCTATCTCTTACATCTTTTAAGTACCCAGATTTCCAGTGTCGAGATCAATTTTGTTGTTTAGATAACATGTATAACAACTGGTAATCCATGTATGTAAATTAAAGGACGAAAACTTACTGGCCAAGATCTCTTTCAGTGGCCTATTTCTAAATGATGTATGTATCAGATTTGAAAGAAGCATCAGTGTGGCAAAGGAAACTTACAAGACAGTGGCTGTGAGGTCTTCCACTATCTATCTACCTATCTATCTATCTATATGTCTATCTATCTATTTATTTATTTATAACTTTTCTGGAATCCTGGTCTCTGGTATATTCAGAGATAGAATTTTTTGAAAAATGGTTTTATGGTCCATCTCTGAATCTATGGTTACTAGCTCAAACAACATTCAGACATACTTACAACTTACCAGGAACTCTTCTAAAAACTATACAAATGGGGAATCATTTGATACTCTTAATACCTTCCAATAATAGTACCCTCAATTGACAAATGAGAAACTGAGGTACAGATATCCCTGGGTCACACCACTAATAAGTGCTAGTATGTGAATCCGTATATTCTATCTCTACAGTCTGTGCATTTACTTTCTATGCTGATTTATCAGTTCATTTTTCAGAGAACAGTGATGTTGATTGACTGCATGATAGAAAAGTTATATATTGTAGCTGGGACCTTTCCTTGGCCAATGTACCTTTTGTTGTGAGTACCAGAAGTCCACATTTACCACATAAAGCAAGGAGAAAAATGTGCCACAGGGTCTAACAAAGTCTATCAGGTCCTGCCTCATAATATCCAGTCAAGTCCCATGAGATACTGATTCCCACCTTTTCCCTTTCTCTCTAAGATAACCTGGTTTCTCATGTCTGCTTCTCTTGGTTTCTTGGTTTCTGCTTCATTTAATTCTTTCTGTAAAAATCAAAAAAACAAACAAAAAAAACTCCCCAGGGTGACATTCCCCACCCCTCCCCACAAAAGCCTCATTTTATTCTTGGATACTTAGATCATTGTCTTTTTTCTTTTTTTAAATTGGGGTATAGTTGCTTTACGATGTTGTATTAGTTTCTGCTGTACAATGAAGTGAATCAGGTATATGTATACATATATCCCCGCCATCTTGGACCTCCCTCCCACCCGCCCCCCCATCCCACTCATCTAGGTCACCACAGAGCACTGAGCTGAGCTCCCTGAACTATACAGCAGGCTCCCACTAGCTATCTGTTTTACACATGGTAGTGTATATGTGTCAATCCCAATCTCCCAATTCATCCCACCCCCCGCCCTGTGTCCACATGTCCATTTTGTACGTCTGTGTCTCTATTCCTGCCCTGCAAATAGGTTCATCTGTACCATTTTTGTAGATTCTGATTTCCCAATTAGTTTTACTCCCAAGTCTTTCTGGTGTAATTATCCAGTTTCATATTTGTGTCAGACGTTTCATATTTGTGTCAGACATTTCCTAACTCTGGTGCTCCTAGAGTTATTACAACATACCAAAAAGAGAGCTAGACTCTTTGTAGTGGGCTGTGGTCAAGTTGGCACTGTGACCACCACTTCCATTTATGCCTGGGCACGCTCCTTTGTGTTGTTCTTGGTTAAGGATTTCCTATGGTGGGGATTTGTTCAAGATTCAGAAGACAGAAGTGCAACCACATGATCACTGGGAGGTCATGAGTGTTATACCTAGAGGTTTCATCAGTTTGTCGACTTTGATATTTACATATGGCAAAAGCAGCAGCTTCCGGGACCCATGCCCTAGCTTCCATTCTGCTTTCGTGGAGAGATTGCAGATTTCCTTGCAAATTCTTCTTTTCCAAAATGCACTCCTATCCTTCAGACCAAGGTCAACATGTGTGTGTATCCGACCTTGGGCAGCAACTACCCAGATCTTCAGAGGAATCTTTCTTGTCTTTCTTTCTTGAGCTCTTCTAAGAGTCATATAAGATCATAATTTCTTTTAAACCCTTTTTAATAAGAATGAATAGATAAACTTGTTTTCCTGAATAATCCCATACTGGTATATACCCTTGTTATAGCTTAAGAAATTTTTGTTTTTTTATATGCAATGTTGATTCAAAATCATGGCCCAATAATTTAGTTTAAAATATACTGGCTATTCTTAGGAGAGTGGCAACATATCTAAGCTGTGGTTTTTCCTACTTCTATCTACATTACAAATTTAATGGCTTAAAATACCTACATTACCGTGTGTGGATATAAGATCACCTCTGCTTGAATGAGTTTTTGAGTAGCTAAATTACGGAAAATAGATAACACCAATCCCCATGAGAGCACTAATGCCAGTATCCCCTGAAGTTAATGCACACTGAATAGATTCACATTATTAATAAAGACTCTAAATTTTTTTCTTACTAAATTTAAAATCTCCCTTCAGTCAGAAACAGAAATAAATGAGGGCATGAAATTTTGGAACACTACCTGTTAAGGGAAACTCCATTCATTTAAGCTTATCTTTTCCATCCTAGATCTTTTTTTCTGAAATAAAACTTTCAACTTTTATGAAAATGCTCTTTATATACAGGAAAAAGATAAGCCAGAAAGTAAAGTCAAGTGTACCTCATAGAGATGACAATAACAAGACCAAAAGAAGAAGGATGAGGGGACAGACAAAAGTCTGGAGCCCAATCTGTTGGTTGCTGAAAATTGCTTCCCTTTCTCATCACTCTTCTTTTGTCTTTTCTTTTTTTTGACAGTGAGATATCCATGTAGAATTATCTTGTACATAGATGGAAAAATGACACTGGAGTTTGTGGGAAGATAGGAAACTGAAAATATCTGTCGTTATCATTACTGACATGATGATGTCATCACTCTTCTAAAGAATCACATGCAGAGGAAATAAATATGAGGAAAAAATTAAGCCACTCAAATGAAGCTGTATCAAAGAAAATAGATTTTACAATTAAAGTAGTTTACTTAGTGTAATCACTATTTCCTATATTTAACAAGACAATTTGTCTAGCCTTGTAAAATAATTATAATGGTAAAATTCAATTCCATGTTTCTATATTTTATTTACAGAATTTCTAAGTAAATATTTGATAATATGGTTAAGACAGCTTCATGATGTACTTCTTTAACTCTAGAAGTGGTGGAAAAGGTAATACTTACTGAATGATAGTTTGATTGATCATACACGTGTGCAAGAAATGTTTTCAGGTTGTATCAGTTAGGGTTTTCCAAAGAGAGAGAGATTGATTTTCAGCAAATAGGTTACACGATTGTGGGAGGTGCACGTCCAAAATTTGTGGGGCAGACCAGCAGGTAGGAAACTACGAAAGGCTTTCTGTGTTACACTCTTGAGGCAGAATTCCTTTTTCTCCAGGAAACGTCCATTTTTTGCTTTCAAGGGCCTTCAATGGATTGGATGAGGCCCACTCACATTATGAAAGGTGATCCAATTACTTAAAGTCAACTGGATTATAACTATTAATCGTATCTACAAAATACCTTCACAGCAACATCTAAACTAATGTTTGACCAAACAGCGGGGCACCAGAGTCTAGTTGAGTTGACACATAAAATCATCACATAAGCTTATCAAAAATCTGTCATAGATAGACAAATAAAGATAGATCCAGAGGAGAAATAGAAGGTGACTGTAAAATTAAGGTGACCCATAAAACATAACTTGGGAAAAATTTTGAATACTAGAAGAAAACTCTCAGTGTGGCTGTCAACCTTTCCTATCGTATATTTCAATAAGTGGATAGATTGTGGGGCCGCAGTTGGGTGATCTACGCAAGTATTGGTAATTTAACTTCTCTGTGCCTCAGTTTCCTCATAGGTCAAATGGAGCTGATAATAGTTTCATAGAGTTTCTGTGAAGACTAAGTTATGAAAAACATATAAAGTACTTAGAAGAGTGCCTACTCATAGTTTGTGTTATTACTATTATTGTCTTTATTAGAAATAAAAACCTTTTTATAAGAAAGTTATTTATATAATGGGAGGTGTTGTATTATTAATCATTTAAAATCATTTCTAAGTGAAAACAAGTTGCTATTGTATTTTTGAAATTACCACTACCACTGGAAATGAGATTTTTTAAAAAATTTTTTTAATTTTTAATTTTTTTTATTGAATATAGTTGATTTACAATGTTGTGCCAGTCTCTGCTGTACAGCAAAGTGACTCAGTTATACACATACACACATTCTTTTTTTTATATTCTTTTCCATTATGGTTTATCACAGGATACTGAATATAGTTCCCTGCGCTATACAGTAGGACCTTGTTGTTTATCCATCCTGTACATAATAGTTTGGGTCTGCTAATCCCAAACTCCCAGTCCTTCCCTCCCCCACCCCCCTCCCCCTTGGCAACCACAAGTCTGTTCTCTATGTCTGTGAGTCTGTTTCTGATGTGTAGATAGGTTCATTTGTGCAAATGAGTTTTGAAATAATGAAAGAAAAGCACTTAACTAAACATGACAAAAGAGTTGTATTGAGTATGATTTTAGTCAAAAATTTCAAAAGTTAAAATAGGCTTATGCAATTTAAATTGAGAAAGGGCTAGAAAATACAAGGCAAAAGCCTGGAATATTACAGTATTGGACCCACTGTCATATTTTCCAAAGAGTCACAATGCCTCTGAAAGGACTCCTTAAACAACTGTGTTAATATTTAGGTATGAAAAAAGCAAAAAGAAAAAATGAAGAAGAAGAAATAAAAAAACACAACCTTTTGTTACTCCAAGGAAAGCTTTCTGTTGATTTAAGTCACTGACTAGCCGTAATTTACCAGATTAGTACGTGGCAACATAATAGATTCTACCTTATGCTTCTACATCAGTTTTAACCTTCAGCACTCACTCAAACACTCATATAAGTATAAAAAGTTGTCTCTGAACATTTGCTATTTCTTTTATGAACGTAAATGTGGTAATGCATGCATATTGTTTGAGGCACAGATAAGATATATGACACTGGTAGTTAAAAAGATAATATGTTAAACTTTATAATGTAAAACTTAAAGCAAGGGGACTGTAACATATTACTTAAGTAATCTCATGGATTTTAAATGTTAAATAATAGTGGGTGAGAGTCATATCTTGCTAGTTCCCATAATGTGAAATGTAATCCTTTCTAATATGATATAAAATGATATCATTAACTTTAAACATTAGTTTACTCTATCTACAGAAATATTATTATTTAAAATAGCACTATGATTATTTTACTCATAAAGCTAGACATCTTCACAGATGTAGGTAAAAGTAACAAGTTATTTTATAGCTAGCACTGTCTGCTGGGTAAAAGAGAAGAGCTTATTGAATGGAATAAAATTCAATTTAATTTTAACATAAAATAGGATTTGTTATAAATATAAAAATGCCAAGTATTTTTATTATGTATGTATTGATTTATATATTTATATTGTAATTAAGAAAATTGTTTCATTTTTTAAAAAAATTTGTGAGTTAAAGTTACCAGGTGCATATCTAAATATGTGTATAGAGGAAAAACATATACAACTTTAGCGCTCTAAAGATCATAAATGCCAAATCCTTAATTTTGCAATGAAATTGAGGCCTTTGGTACTTGCCTCCTACTCCAAGATCCTGTATTTTCTTGTGTCACAACGCCTCTGTTTCCAAGCAATAGTCCCCCTTATTCATTTGACTACATGTACCATATATGCATTCAACAGATACTAGTTAAGTTCTTACTATATCCTGGATATTGTTCTAGAACCAGGAAATACACAAATCAAAGAATCCTAGACTCTAAAGAGCTTAAATTTGAAAAGGGACAGATTTTGACACACTCATAAACAAGTGTCAAAATTGTCCTAAGTGTTTCAGTAGAAGCATACAGCCACTGAGTATGGAGTTTTTAATTATCTGATTGAGAATGGGGGTGGGAGGGGCAGGTAGGGAGTGTGAAACTTAAGCTGAGTGTTGAAAAGTGAATAGGTATTTGCTAAGCAATATATAAAGATATTATGAATAATCAGAAGGGTTTGAGTAGACCAGGAGAGAAGAATGGGAGAATGAAGTAAAGCATATGAAGAGAGAGGCAGACATGAAATCACAGGTGGCTTTTGGTTTTTTTTGTTTTTTTAAAGCAATGACGATTAAATGCTGATTTAACTTTGTTTCTTATCTTCCAAACTCATAACACTATTTCCCCACTTCCAGTTGCAGCCAGCTCAGACGGATCTGTGATAGGGAAGACCATTCTGCATTATTCCCCTTAAAAGCTCAATATTTATGCAGTAATTTCCATCCCTTATAGCTAGGCCGTGCCAATGCAGGCATGCTCACCTCTCATTCAAATTAATAGAAACTTTCATAGTAGATTTGGACGATCACATTTGTTAGTCATCTGCCTGGCTTTCATTGCCTTAATTGACTGCCTTGTACTTTTTCTTGACACATGGAACTTGCAGGCCCCTCTAGTCTCAGTCAGACCATGGTAAAATCCATCCTATTGTCAACCTACTATCCAGGTTAACAATAGATTTGGGTTTTATGAACTCTCCTCTTCTTTACCCAGTCTGCTTCTGCTTTCAGAAGTAAACTGTTCTACTTACATATGAAAGAGATCTCTAAAATATCCTTAGGTCTTTCTTTTCTTTAAATTTGGTTTGACAAGATTTTCTTTAAAATTTTTTGGTTACAAAAAAGTTTAGAGACACCTGTTACCTTTATCCATCACTTTGTTTCAAAGCAGAAAAATCCTATTGTCAGAGTAAAAGTACTATGTTGGTAGTTTGTTTCCAAAAGGCAAAAACAAGCAAACAAAAAACAAACAAAATCCTTAAAATAAAAAGCCATCAGGGAAGTGTTTAAATACAAACAGCTTAATCAAATATTTTGCTTCTGCTCATTATGGTAGATACAGTTAAGAAAAATAAAGTGTTCTTTTCTTGCAGGACATACTATAATATTACATGTGTCTTATGTAGACACATTGCTAATGTCAACAGAGCAGATTAAAGTGACTTGGAATATAAGCAACTCCTTCAATTTTAATGTTAGTGTAGTTTCTGTGACATTTTCTTCAGATCCCAACTGTTCCATGAGAAAGTCTTAGTAACATTTTCACACGCATTAATCTTCCTATGATGATTTGATGAAATAGATTAAAAGAAACATGCTTTTTCTTTTCAAATTAAAGCATTGTTCACTAATGATTGCTCACTCATGTATCTGTCAGTTGTTTCCCCATAGCTGATATGAGTAATCTTGTCACCCCCAGATACACAGGTGGGACTTTTCACTTTTATATGATTCTTAGAGATTACACCTATTCCTCTAATAAGTAAGAACAGGCTCATATAATATATAAACATTACATAGAGATGAGATATTAGAAATGTAGAAATTGAAGCTGATGTAAAATTTTATGTCTGAATAAATTAGAGTAGAAAATCTTCATCATTGGCTGAGAGATTTTTCATATACATATTTTATCAATTACTGAAAGAGAGGTATCAATGTCTCATACTATAATTATAGATATGTCTATTTCTCCTTTCCCTTCTCTCAGATTTTGCTGCATATATTTTGAAGCTTTGTGACTGGTCCATTCACATTTAGAATATTTATGTTTCTTGGAGAGATGACTCCTTTATCATTGTATAATATCTTTTTTTAGTCCTGGTAAATTCCTTGTACTGAAGTCTACTTTATCTGAAATTAATAGACCAGTTTTAGTTCTTTTTTCAAAATTAGAGTTTGCATGTTATATCTTTTATATTAGTATTTTTTGACCAATTTATTCCTTTATTTTTAAAGTACGTTTCTTGTAGACATTTTAAAGTTGGGTCTTACTTTTTCATCCCATTTGACAATCTCTGTTTTTTAATTGGTACTAATAGATTTATTATATTTAATGTCATTATTGATAAGGCTGGATTAAAACACCATCTTGACAGCTGTTTCCTATTTTTTTTCTAACTGTTCTTTGTTTTTCCTCTTTTTTCTGCCATTTTTGGTTAAGAAGATTTTAAAATCAATTTTATCTATACTATTGACTAATTTATAGCTTGTAAATATTTTATATATTGTTCTAGGCCTTATAATGTACACCTTGAAATAATAGGAATCTATCTTCAAATAATACTGTTCTACTTCACATGTAGAGTTAAGGACCTTACTGTAGTGTGTTCCCAATGCCTCTTCCTATTCCTTTTACTGTTTTCGTCAAGTATTTTCCTTTTACTTCTGCTATAAACACACAGTGCATTGCAACTCTTTTGCTCTAAGTAGTTTCCTTTTAGAACAATTAACATTAATGGAATATGTTTTATTTTTATTTATTTCGTTTCCATGATTTTGTATAGATCCCTTTTTCTATCAAGTATTATAATACATCTGCATAAAGATCTTCCTTAATATTTCTTTCATTGCACATCTACTGGCAATTAATTCTCTCTTTTTTCGTCTGTCTGAGTCTTTATTCCCACTTCAATTCAGAAGGATATTTCACTGAGTTGCCAAAGAACAGTCTGGTACAGGAGTGAGAAAAAGCACAAGAGCAAATGTCAGTTTTTGGCTATGTTACAAAAATTCTGTTTAACAAACAATAATCATGTGGTATTGAACGTTACTAATCCAAGGATTAGTAAATATTGTCTCAACAGATTAAAATAGTTGAGTTAATGAGAATTAGGAAGCTACTTTTAATGACTTTGAACAAGGGTGTAAGTAAGCCCATATAAACATAAAAGCACATCCCTTAACGTTAAAAATCTTGGAGCAAAGGGATCAGTAAAGGGCAGGAGAAATGTTGAACAAGAATTGATTCCTGGTCTTGGGAGACTGCTGTTGTATCCTAGCCTGCGTGAATGTATTTACTGGGCGACAACTAAACTCCTTGGCTTCTGCCTCTGCCCAAGCAACCGAAGATGGAATCCCAATAGTGATTAAGCCATGATCCAAAAGGTGCCAACATCCACTGCCAATGACAATCATTAGAGAATTAAATGATTGCCCTCGTTTTAAGAGTGGGCAACTAGGAGAGACAGAGAGTTGTTGCCACTATTTATTATTCTACTAATTCATCTAAAAATACACATTTTGTTTCCTTTGGAGAGACAGGTGTTCATTTATCATTTTCCATATGTGAAGTTTAAGGAACAGTGGAATAAGGTCTGTTACCCTGTCTTAAATTAATCTAGTCAGTTTAGGGGACAAACGGGAAAAAAAATAAGGAATTCTAAAACCCATATTTACCTACTTATCAATTCAAATACAAAGACATAGCTTTCTACCCCTCCATGAGCAACACAAATTAGATCATGTTTTATATTCTTCCATGTTTTTAGCAGATTTCCTATATCTATGATGGTTAGTTTACTCATAAGTAGTATACTCCAAGAATTTTTAAAGTTCCAAAATTGCTATTTTGCTACTGAAAGGACAGCAGCTTACAGTGATACATAAAATGCAACTAAATAGATGAGTTTAAAAAAACGAAAAAGAAAAACAAGGGCAGGGCAGCGTGTGTGTGTCTGTATGTATGTATGGGTGTGTTTGTGTGTGTATGGATGTATGTTGGGGGGTGTGATTTGGAAGATTTTAAAGAAAACTAAAAAGGTATAATTCCACTAATCTCTCAATCCTAAAGTCTCTTACAATATGTATTCAAAGTACTGTAGAATCCTACCTGAGTCATATTTTCTCATGTTACTACAGTCATCTTTTCTCCCTAGGTTCTTATTTGCTGGTTTTACTTCTCTGGTGATTGACAGTCTTTGCTGAGAGTCTCCTCTCTTCCCTCACAACTTGTGTTCCTCTCCCTGCCTTTGGCTCCCACTGACTAGGCAAACAGCCCTCTGGGTGGTTGAATCCTCTTGCTTAGCTCAAAGAAATACAAAGCCAGATGTTGTTACTGTGAACTTTCCATTTCGAAACAGTTTGTCAGTTGTTGTGAAAGCACTTTCTGTCAAAAGTCTGTCCTCTGATTTTATAAGGAAAAACAAAAGAAAACAAAATCTTTAAAAATACCGAACACACACTTGAATAATTGAAGCCAGAATCAAAGAGATGAAATGAAATTACAATACTAATGAAACAACTACAATGATAATGTAATGGATTCGTTTGTCCAGTTAATATCTGAGGAAACTGGAGCTTAAAACAATTAACTGCCCTTGTTTGTGCACTTATAAAAAAGCAGAACCAAAATTTGATTCCATCAATAACATCAGTCTTATGTCCTTTCATCTACAAAACATTATTTGTCAATGCTAGAGCATGGTGACAGTTTTTCCATATTGTGAAAGATCTGGCATATTGTGGCCATCCATGGAACAGATATTTGAGGAAAGAAATTTGTGTGAAAATTCATAAATATATCTTAGTGTATAGAATATGTATCACCAATTTAAATATTATGGAAAATACTTTCAAAAATATTTTCAGAAAAGAAAAATAAATTATTACATTTTAATGTATTAACATTTTATGATGAAAATATAATGGATTTTGTCCATAGTTAGTCTCTCCCATAAAATGCAACAATGAATTCTAAGGAAAAAAAATCCCATAACTACATCCATAGATGCTTAAGAAGATTTGGAAAAAATTCAGTGTCTATTTTTGATTAAAAAAATCAGTCAAATAGACATAGATATTTACTTAACACCTATCTATCTCAGACATTATTCTTAATGTGGAAAAATTCACTTTAAAGTTAAGTGGTAAGAAAAATAGCCTCAATCTCTCTGCCAAAACTGCTAAACATTGAACTGGAGATATTAGTCATTTAGTTAAACATAAGTAAAATGAAATTAAAAATGTGAAGAAATAAAACGTAACATTTGCCAAAGATATGATTATTTTTATAGAAAACCCTAGAGAGTGAGAGATTTATCTTAAAAATACTACAAAGAATAATTTAGTGGAGTACAAATAGTGACATAAAAATATATATACAAAAAAAAAATATATATATATATACAGATAGCAATTAATTTCATGTTTACCACTAACCTGATAGAAAACATCATGGATGATAAAAAAAAAAATTTGCAATAGCAAGTCAAAGTCACATTATATGGGAGTAAATTAACAAATAATGTGCATGCCCTATGTAAGAAAATTTAAAACATAAAATTGGACTTAAAGGGAAAGACAAACCAAGATTATGTATAAGAAGACTCAACATCATTAAGACATCAGTTCTCCCTGATTAATTTAGAAATTTACATGACATCTGTAAAATTTTCAAGTGTCTAATTTTACATATTGTATCTCAAAAAATGGATTCTAATATGCATTTGGAAAATCAAACAGAAAAGGTAAACACTGGAGGGAAAAATGATCAAGAATGTTGAAACTGTTCTACCAGATATTAAAATATATTATTAAGTTTCAACAATTAGAGCAATGTGAGACTAGAATCTGAATAGACAAGATAGAAAAATCAGTGGGGGGGGAATTCAGTCATCAACATGTATACAATAATATAGTATATGATAATGGCAGGCCTCTAATCAGGGAAAAAAAGTCTATTCACTAAAAGTTTTTGAGACTCCAGGGTAATATATCTATTTCTTTCTCTCTTTCACTTCACATTTTACGCCATGTGACATGTTTTTCTTCTTCTTTTTTTAAAAAATTAATTAATTTATTTATGTATTTATTTTTGGCTGTGTTGGGCCTTCGTTGTGGTGTGCGGGCTTCTTGCAGTGGCTTCTCTTGCTGCAGAACACGGGCTGTAGGTGCGCAGGCTTCAGTAGTTGTGGCATGCGGGCTCTAGAGCGCAGACTTAGTAGTTGCAGCACATGGGCTCAGTTGCTCCGCGGCATGTGGGATCTCCCCAGACCAGGGATCGAACCCAGGTCTCCCACATTGGCAGGCGGATTCTTAACCACTCTGCCACCAGGGAAGTCCCTCTCCTTTTTTTTTTTGTAGTGATATATTTGATATATAGCATTGTGCAAATTTAAAATGTACATGTTAACTTGATTCATTTATAGTAATATTGTCACTGTACCAATAAAATTAGCACTTCTATAATGTTTCAAAGTTTCTTTTCTTTTTGGTGTTCCAAATCATTAAGTTCTAGTCTCTTAGTAAATTTGAGATTATAATAAAATATTGTTGTCTATATTCACTATACTGTGCATTGATCTCCAGGGCTTATTTACTACTTGTTTCAAGTTTGTACCCTTAAACATCTTTACTAACCCCCATCACCCCTCCATCACCTAGTAACCACCATTTTACTTTGTTTTCATAAATTTGTTTTTTTTTTAATATTCTACATATAGTTATATCATACAGTATTTGTCTTTCTCTGACTGACTTATCTCACTTAAATAGTAAGCTCAAGGTTCATCCATGTTGTTGCTAATGGCAGGATGCCCATCTTTCTCATGGGTGAATAATATTCCAGTGTGTGTATCACATTTTCTTTAGCTATTTATCGATGGACACTTAGGTGTTTTCATGTTTTGGCTATTGCAAATAATACTGCAAAAAACATGGCGGTGCACATATCTCTTCCGTATCCTGTTTTCATTTCTTTTCGGTATATACCCAGAAGTGGAATTGCTGGTGGATCATATGATAGATCTATTTTCAATTTGTTGAGAAATCTCCCTATTATTTTCTGTAGTGGTTAAACCAATTTACATTCCCACCAAACAGGTTTCCTGTTTCTCCAGGTCATCACCAACACTTATCTTGTCTTCTTGATGATAGCCATAACTGGTGGGAGGTGATATCTCATTGTGATTTTGATTTTCATTACCCTGGTATTAGTGATGTTGAGCATCTTTTCATGTACCTATTGGCCATTTGTATGTCTTCTTTTGAAAAATGTGTATTCAGTTTCTCTGCCCATGTTTAAATGATTGTTTTCTTTGCTATTGAGTTGTATAAATTATTTACATATTTGGATATTAATCTTTTATCCATTATATGGTTTGTAAACATTTTCACCCATTCTGTAGGTTGCCTGTTCAGTTGTTTCTTTTGCTATGCAGAAACTTTTAAGTTTGATGTAGTCCCATTTGTTGATTTTTGCTCTTGTTTGTGCTTTTAATGTCATAGACAGAAAGTCATTGCCAAGACAATGTTGAGGAGCTTTTTTCTTATGTTTCCTTCTAGGAGTTTTATGGTATTGGGTCATATATTTAAATTTTTGATTCATTTTGAGTTAATTTTTGTAAATGGTGCAAGATAAGGATCCAATTTCATTGTTTTGCATGTGTTTATCCAGTTTTCCCAGCACCATATGTTGAAGAGACTATTTCTTCCCCATTGGGTGTTCTTGGATCCCTTGTAGAATATTAATTGATTGTAAATGTGGGGTTTTAATTGTGGGCTCTCTATTCTATTCCCTTGGTCTATGTGTTTATTTTTATGCTAGTAGCTTACTGTTTTTATTACTGTAACTATATGAGGATTGGTATACTGTTGGGGATTACATTGAGTCTATAGATGGCTTTGGGTAGTATGGATATTTTAACAATATCAATTCTTCCCATCCATGAACACAGATGTCTTTCCATTTGTTTGTGTCTTCTTTGATTTCTTTCAGCAAAGTCTTGTAGTTTTTGTTGTACAGATCTTTCACTTCCTTGGTTAAATTTATTCCTAGGTATTTTATTGTTTTGATGCTGTTGTGAGTGGAATAGTTTCCTTTATTGTTTTTCAGATATTTTATTATTAGTGTATAGAATTGCAACTGATTTCTCTATGTTGATTTTATATCCTGTAACTTTACTGAAATCTTTGATTAGTTACAAGTTTGTTGGTTGAGTCTGAGATTTTCTGTATACAAAATCATGTCATTCATGTGGCAACAGTTTAAAAAATCTAACTGGATTAAATATTTAAATACAAAAATGAAATCACAAAAGTAGTTCAAAGAGTGTGAAAATTTAAACTTTGGAGTGAGGAAGGCCATCCTAACTGAATCAAGATACAGAAACCATAAATTAAAAAATAACAAATATCACCTAAATATAAAAGAAATACTTTTGTATTGTTAATTTAAAAAACCACAAATCTCAAATATAAATGACACACTGGGAAACAAATATTTGCAACTCATGGCTATAATCTCCCTGATATATAAAGAGAAAATATCCAAACCCCAATCAAAAAATGATCAAGGGTTATGAGCAAGATGAATACAAAATGGAAACTGTAAGTGGTTCTTCACCATGTACAAATGGTACAAATGTCTAAATGTCCAATTTCACTCATAATGAGAGAAGTGCAAACTAAAACTCTGCTGAAGTTAAAATAAATAAATAAATAAAACTATGCTGAGGCAAGGAGATGTATTTTAACCCTATCATATTGACAATAATCTAAAAGTTTAATCACACCGAGGTGTTGGTCCATGAATAATATGTACTCTCATAAACTGTGATATAAATTGTGTGCAAACTGGTACTAAGCCCTTTGGGATGAAAACTTGGTAATTTGGCAAAATTATGAATGCAAAGATTCTATGAATTTAGCCTAGATACCCTTTTGTGTGTATAAAACAACATGAGCTATGTTATTCATTGCATCATTGCTTATAAAAGCATAAGACTGGAAACTAAAGGCAGTCAATAGGTGTGCTTAAATTAACTGGTACATTCATGCAATGGAATACGATATTGCCAAAAAAAGAATGGGTAAACTCTCACCATGATATAGAAAAATATCTCAATATACATTTTTATAAGCAAGAACTAATGGACAGAGGAGTATCTATGCAATGACATTTGTGTCTAAAAGAGAAAATACAAATTATATATCTATATTTATTTGGATATTCATAAAATTTGGAATGGTCCAGGAAAAATAATAAAAGTCCCTGATTTTGTAATGGGTAAAAGAAAGAAATCTTTAACTTTTAAAATACGAATGTTGTGATCTGTTATGTATCCAGAAAATTAAATCAATTAAATTAATTTAGTTATTTTATCATCCAGGACAGTATTTGTATACTAATAAAAGCTTCTGAGGTTAAAACCTCAATACAAGGATAAACACTTTTCTCCCACTAGAATGTAAGTTCCATGAGAAAAGGGATTGTGTTTTGTTCACTAATATATTCCAAGCATCTAGAGGACTTCTTGGCACATAGTAGGTATTCAATACACATTGAATGAATGAATGAATGAATGAACAAACAAATGAATGAAGCATATGTTAAGAATCATAGGGACTATAGGTATATACCTTCTGGTACAAGTTAAGTGAAAGAATTTGATTCAATAAGTATATGTTCTGACATGAACACACTTATAGCTTTTCCAATGCCCTCCAAGGTCAATAATCAAAATATATTGTTGCTTTTTCAAGCTGATAAAATTTAGAAAAACACTATGTCAGAGCAAAACTGAAGTACTATGTAAGGAAAAATGAAATACCCATATGACTAATTCCATTATCAATCATAACAAAACCGTAAATTTCTGTGAAGGAAAGAGAATAACAGAAACTAAGAGGAAGGACATTACCATCTACTTAGTTTCAACCTTCCTAGGGTGGCAGTGAATCACTGCTAGTTATGCAGAGTCTATTTTATCTGAGTTTAAACTCAACTAGGAGAACTCAAACCCCAATAGTAATTCAACTACATCAGAATTTTTCAAACCTTAAAGAAATTCAAAAATTTTTTAATCCACTCTACTCTTCAGATCACTAGGGTCTTCAGACCAGATATCCTAGTTTTCCAGGGCAGTCTGGTTTATACATGTTGTTCCAAGTAATTACGAATAGCTCCCCCATTTCATGTTCAGGATGGCTCCAGTTTGAATGATAACGTATTTGGTTACCCTTTCTGAGCCTGTGCCTTCAAAAGCCGTGACCAATCAGAGGCAATGATTCTGCCAGAATGCTGCTGCACACAATTTTCGTTTCTCAGGTTTACATTTGGTAACCTTGCAATATTCAAATAACTATATTGAAAAAATTTTTTCATTTCTCTCTTTCCTACAGACCAGAATTTTAATAAGCCAAGATAAATATACTAACCCTGCCACCATAGCAGCTGAGCGCAGGAACAACTTTAGAGCCACTTGGTAGCAGAAGGTCTCTGCAGAGAGCATATGTATAAAAGCTCTATCTGTTTTTCAGATTTTTTCTTAACAGCAAGATGTTACTCTTGCCATCAGGGACAGTGTTTCTATTAAATAACATGGTCTTTTGGTCTCAGGTTATCAATGGAGATTACCCTCATCCCAGGAAAACAATCTCAGGCCAGGGCAAAGGAAAGATCCCTGCTAACGCAAGTAGAGATCCTGAATAAGCCTGTCCGAAACCAAAGAGAACCTCTTTGCCGTGTATGCTGGGGTGGGCAGAGCTTGCTGAGGCAGTTGCGGTGAGAGAATCAGAATTTCCATATGGTTGTCAATCTAAGCGTTAGTTCCTGTGCATCTGCCCTTTTGAACTGCCCTGGGCTTCAATATGTCAGCAGGTATTTGAAGAAGTTTGGATGCTGGTAAGATGGGCTTGCTTCCGCTAACTAGAAAAATAGAAAATGCCCAAATCCCAAAGATACACAAAAAGAAGAAAAACAGATTGAAAAACAAAGTAGGATTTTGCTAATAACTACACAAACTCCCTAGGGATTTGCTCTCCAGGGAGAGGCTCAGTTGGAGCACAGTGCTTAGGTTTCAGGCATAAATATTACTTCCCCATTCCCATATATTTTCATAGACCTGTGGAAAAGTTTATATAAAATAGTAAACACTTGCAGCTTTAGGCCCACGTATTTTCACTGGTGAATTGTGTCAAACATGAAATAAGAAAATCAATACCATTCCTATTATAACTCTTAGGAAAGTTAAAGAGGTGGAAAAAATTGCCAAACCATTTTCAGAAGCCAGAATAACTCGGATACCAAAATCTGACAGATATTTCAAGAAAATTGTAGGCTATGGGTATGAAACTCAACAAAACATTAACAAAACAAATTCAATGTATAGAAAGGATAATATGTCATGACCAATTAGGATTATGATGCCAGGAATAATAGAGTGGATTAATATTTCAAAATAAATCAATTCACCCAATTGATAGAATAAAAGGGAAAATTATATGGACATATAATGAAAAAAAATTTTTTTACTCTACCTCACACCAAATGCACAATTCCATAATGTGATTTTTTTATACATGTTTTATTTATTTTTAAACATTTTTATTGAAATATAGTTGATTTACAATGTTGTGTTAGTTTCAGTTGTACAGCAAAGTAATTCAGTTTTATATATATATATATATATATATATATATATTCATATGCATACTCTTTTTTAGATTCTTTTCCATTATAGGTTATTGCAAGATATTGAGTATAGTTCCTTGTGCTATACAGTAGGTCCTTGTTTGTTATGGGTTGTTGGTTATCTACTTTATATATAGTAGTATGTATACTTTAATCCCAAACTCCTAATTTATCCCTCACCCCCCCTTTCCCCTTTGGTAATCATAAATTTGTTTTCTATGTCCGTGAGTCTACTTCTGTTTTGTAAATAAGTTCATTTGTATCATTTTTTTTAGATTCTGCATATAAGCGATATCATTTGATATTTGTCTTTCTCTGTCTGACTTCACTTAGTATGATAATCTCTAGGTCCATCCATGTTGCTACAAATGGGATTATTTTATTCTTTCATGGTTGAATATTTCATTATGTATATAGACCACATCTTCCTTATCCATTTTATTTCTATATATGTTGTAGAATACACATTATATTCTTATAATATTTGCTTATATAGCCATTTAAAATAAATATAAAATATAAGAAACATATAATTTAACCATATAGGTGCCATTTCCAGTGATTTCTGTTCTTTTTTGAAGACTCGTATTTCCATGTCGTATCATTTTTCTTCTGACTGAAGGACTTCTTTTTAAAATTTCTTGTAATGCAGGTCTGCTAGTGATGAATTTTTTCAGCTTTCGTATGTCTGAAAATCTTTCTGCTTTCATTTTCAACGTGTACTTTTTCTGGATGTAGAATTATATGTTGAGATTTCTTTTTCTTTCAGTACTTTAAAGATTTTTACTGCACCATCTTCTCACTTGCATCGTTTCCAATGAGAAATCTGATGTTATTCTTATATTTGTTCTAGAGAAGTAGCATTCCTTTTTTCTCTGTCTGCTTTCAAGATCTTTTCTTTATCGTGTGTTTTGAGAAATACAATTACAATGTAACTTGGTGTAGTTTTCTTCGTATTGTGTTTAGAGTTTGTTAAGATTTTTGGATCTGTGAGATTGTAAAGTTTGCATCACTTTCAAAATGTTTTGATGAATGTTTCTTCAAAATAATTTTTTGCCTTTCCCTTTTTTCCTACCTGCATTCAGGAAATACTCTAAAAAACAGTGAGCTGGGGCAACAATAGAGCTCACCTCATTTGTTTCCTGTTTCTTAGGGATTAGTATTGTTATTCATTGCCTGATGTCCACTGTCTTAAAAAACACTATTTCACATATTTTTGACTGGTTTTGTTGTTTTTAGACAGGAAGGTAAATTTGATTTCTGTTATTACATCTTTGCTGGAAGCAGAATCCCAAAGTTCCAAGACACTCTTGAGAAGAAATTTTAAAGGATTAACTTAGCATATGTGTATTTCAAAGCATTTTTTGAAACGCAGTTTATTTATTTTACATGTGACCTATGTAGAAAACTAATGTGTATTTTTTATGTTTCTCTTTTAAAATCAGAAGTACATTAATTGCCATTAATGGCAATCAGTTTATTTTCCTAATTAGGTTAGAATATATTTTCAAAGAGAAATTATATTGATTTAGCATGTTATATATATATATATATAGTTGATATTATATGAAGAAAATTGAAATATGAATATTTGCTACACTAATATTAATTTTGAAGTGTAGAGGAATATGTGATCATTCTGAAATAAATTTATCTTATTCAAATAAAATTTTTGTATGCACTTTAACCAAATGGATGCTGGTTCCAATTTCAAATATTACTGACAAATTTAAGAAGTACAGCTGATACATAGAAGTGGATATTTTACAAGCAAAATACATATATATTTCAAAAATTAAGCCAGAATAAAAGGAACACAAAATAAATCTCCATATCCATATATGTACTATTATAATTCTCAGCTCTTGCCCATTCAAATTAATTTTGTAGAACTCTTCATTTTTCCAATTAGAATTGTTCCTGATGTGCTGATGAAATACATCTGGAGACTATTTTGTATTTGTGCTCACTTGAAGATACAAATATCATTATGACTGCTCAGAACAAAAGTGAAATAGTTTTTTTATCAATCCCTTTAGCAGAAGTCTACTGAGATAGCTGAAAAAATTTTTGATAATACCATGTACTTGTTCATTTTCAATTTAAGCAAACAAAACCTACTGTATATATTTCTGTACAAAGAAATAACAATTGACTTGATTTCTGTAAAGAGTTGCAGGTAAATAGACATAAAATATAACCAATTTAATTTTACAAAAGGTTGTAGTATTGTTTTACCATAAAGTATATTTTTAAATTGATTCACTAATTTCAAGAAGAGGATTATTGTTAGTCAGGATAATTACAAGAACAACAACTATAGTAAAGCCAACACTGAGAGCTTACACTGTGCCAGTTATAGAACCTAAATGTTTTGCATATATTAACTAATTTAATCCTTTCAAAAATGCAAACTATTTATTGTTATCCCATTTTACTGTTATAAAAACTGAGGCACCGACAGGCTATGTAAATTGTCATAGATCATACGTTTAGTAAATAGTGAAGCCAGGATTCAAAACCAAGAACATGACTCGGATCTGGAACTCTTTAACTACTTCTGCCTTACTTTTTATATATGCCTACCTTAGAAAATCAATAAATTAATGTGTTTTTGGTAAGTCACAGTTATCAAAATTAATCTCATTCACTCCATACTGCTTTTTTAAAAATGATGATTACTAATACAAAGATGAAATCCAAAATTGTTTAGGAGATATAAAGAGCAAAAAAGTTCTTGCTGGTATTTTCTGAGTTGACATCAGATATTCCTGGGCTTAGTAGGTGTTTATAGGTGACACTCTCATAGACATTTTTGTCATTTATTCAGGAGTCATCTCCTCTCATTTGACATATTCTTTGAGATTCATCCATGTTGTAGCATGTTTTAGTACACATTTCTTTCTACCGCTGAGTAGTAATACATTGTAGGGATATACCATATGTTGTTTATTAACCAGTCGACGGACATTTGGATTGTTTCCAGTTTTTGGCTGTTATGATTAATGCTGCTGTGAACATTCAAGTACACATCTTTGTGAGAACATGTTTTCATCATTTTGGAAAGATTACAAAGAGTGGAATTACCAAACCATATGTTAAATTTACATTTAACGTTTGAGAAACTAACAAGCTCTTTTCCAAAGTTCAGTGTCATTTTACATTCCCACCAGCAATATGTGAGTGCTTCCATTCCTCCACATCATTGTCAACACTTGTTATAGTCTGTCTTTTTGATTATAGCCTTGCTACTGGGTGTGAAGTGGAATCTCACTGTGGTTTTAATTTTCATTTTCCTAATACCAGTCACTCCATACTTCTAATTACTATATTTTTCATAACTTCAAAATTTATCTTTCAGTCCAGAAATCTCTCCTGAGATCCCTCAAGCATCTCTACCTAATCTTCAACATCATCATGAGTGAACGTCTTATCATCCCCCAAATATGATTGTCCTAATTTTTATATGCTGGTTGAAACTCCTTGAATGGGTATCTATACTCAATATTTCTAATCCTCCCTATCATTTTTTAATTTTTATTTTGCACGAAAAAATCTTAACCACAAAGTTGCAGGTATAATACAAAGAACTGCTTTCCTGACCCATTTGATAGTAAGTTACTGATACAATGCACTATCCCATTCAAATGTTACTTCAGTGTCCAATTCCTAAAAACAAGGACATTCTCATGTGTAACCACAGTACAACCATGAAAATCAGGACATTTGCTGTAGTGCGCTACTAATTTCTAATCCACAGATCTGATTCAGTTTCCACCGGGGTCCCACAATGCCCATCATAGCAAATCATCTAATTCAGAATTGCAAGTACTGCTGAGTGTTCACGTCTCTGGTTATCTTCAATCTGGATCACTTATTCAGTCTTTCTTTGACTTTCACTATCTGGACACTTGTGACTCTATAGACCAGTTATTTTACAGGATGTTCCTCAACCTGTGCTTGTGTGATGTTTCTCATAATTAGTTTCAAGTTGTGCTTCTTTGATTATGAAAGTAATCCTCTTGTTTTTATCATTGCATCCTATCAGGCGGCACATGATTTTGATTTGTTCCTTTACTGGTTATGTTAACTAATCACTTGTCAGACTTCTCAGCTGTCAGACTTCTTACTGATTTGTCGGTCAATAAATATGTCACAGGGAACTACACTGAGACTGTAAATATCTTGTAACTTACAAACTTTCAATATACTCAATTCAATAGAGTATTCAAACTGACCGTGGTTTCCTTTTTTTTTTTAATTGTTACTATAATTACTTGGTGCCATCATTATTGATTTTTAACCTAAAATTGTCCAAGTTTAATCAGTGAGAGTCCATTCAAGTTGGCTTCTGTGACCTTTTAACATGCTTCCTTTTTTCTTTGAGCACGTCTATTCTAGCACAAGATATTCCAAGCTCATTTTGTTTTTCACCTGCCCCTGCCCTGAAATCAGCCATTTCTTCAAGGAGTCTTATTTTCCTTTTAGTAGAAAATAACACTTAGAAACCAATATCCAGGTGCTAGGTTTGCTAAAGGCTACAGAGGTGTCACTGCCAAGCCTTCTCAGCACACAGAACTGAAGAAATGTTTGTATCTATCTACCTACCTACCTATCTATCTGTACCTTTTAATGCCTATTTACTTCTATGTAGCTATATGTTGAAAACCATGTGTTCACACTAATACCTCCAATTTCAGTCTAGTACCACAGAATTTAATCTACTGTTATTTCTTTTTCTTTTTCAAAAAAACATTCAGTTTATTTAAACAAAAACAAAAACAGTTCACTCACTCCTCCTACCTCCCCACCTCCCCTTCCCGCCACCTCCCTTGCCTCTGGCAACCAAATCCATTCCCTGTATCTATGAGCGTGCACTGATTGATTGTTCTTTCTTCCTTCCTCCCTTTCTTCCTTCCTTCCTGACTTCCTCTCTCCCTCCCTCCCTCCCTCTCTCCCTCTCTCCCTCTCTTTCCTTCCTTTCCTCCCTCCCTTCCTTCTTTTCTTCCTTCCTTTCCTCCCTCCCTTCCTTCTTTTCTTCCTTTCCTCCCTCCCTCCTTCCCTTCCTTCCTTCCTTCCTTCCTTCTTTCCTTCTTTTCTTTTTTCTTTTCTTTTTTTCGTATTTGTTACCCCTTTTTCTCATAGTGCAAAACCTGGTCCTCATAAACATCAAAATATCTTTTTCTTAATCCTCTTGTATGTATCTGATCATTGTCTCTTCTCCCGCCTACATGCTCTCCTCAGGCCACTTGGCTTTAACACCCTGCCTGGGCTATTTCCACTGTCACACACATGAATGTTGTCCTCATCCTGCCCAAGGCTAACACTCTATGCTGGCTGCCTCTTCCCAATCCTAACCGCTCACGTGCTCCAATACCCTGAACCACAGAGCACTCCCATGTGACACCTCCTCCACCCTGGTTGGGATACCAACCTACTCTGGCCCATTGTGTCTGTCCTCCCACCAGTGCAGATACTAACCTTGTCAAAACCCACCTAATGACTTTAGGTTTGAATTGTCCATGAAGGGAAAAGGAAACCTCTCATTCTCTCTTAAATCAGTAAGATTTTTCTCACACCATTGCACCAAATATGCACTGCCAAGGTGACAAATGGCTTTCACCCTGCTACATCCAATTGTCTAGGTTGAGTCCTTTCCTAGTTTGATCTATTTGCAACATTTGACACAGCAGATCCCTCTTTCCCCCTTCATATACATTCCCTAGTTGACTTCCAGGATACCACACTCTTGGTTCTCCTCCTGTCGCTGCATTTCACGCTTCTTTACTGGATCTTTCTCTGTTCCCTGACATCTCTGTTTTGGAGTGCCCATTGTCAGACCTTGGTTCTCTTCACATTTTGTGCACTTCTCTGGTAATGTCGTCCAGCCTCATCATCCAAATGCAAATGACCCTGAAATTTCTATCTGCAGTCCAGATTTCTATGGAACTCCCTGCACATATATTCAACTGACCATTAAGCATCTCTATTTACATGCCTAATGGATCTTTGAAACTTAACATGCCTCACGCTGATGTTCTAACTCAAAGTGTACCATACTTGCAGCTTCATTGTGTTCAACTGAGGCAATTCCATGCATCCATTTGGACAGGACAAAAACCTGGTACTCATATTAGACTCTTCTTACTCTCTTACTCTCCATATCCAATCTTTAAGACAATATTTCTGGTTTTATTTTATTTTTTTATGTTTGTACTTTCATAACTACATATGTGTTACAGATATGGACATGGTTCCAGATGTAGACGTGAATAACCCTGTAAGTGAATGTACTTTGAGGTTTGTATTCTTGCTCTGCCAGGTAGTTATGAATACGTTCATGACCTGATAACTGAGTTTTGTCTTTTTGATAACAAAAGTAATAAAATGCTAGAAAATTTAGCCTAACATATTAAATTAAAAGTGATATTCCTATGATGTGTAATAAAAATTTAGGAAATTCATCTTTAAGTTTCCTCAAGCAAAGATAAAATTCACTCATTCACTTATCACATGATTATTTAGCACCCTCTATGCCCAGACGCAATTCCAGAATCTGGTAATACATCAGAAAATAAAACAAGTAAGGCTGGCATTCATGTTACTTACAGTCTATTCTATAGAATATTGAGAATAAAGCCATTATATCTTTATGAACTAAAAAAGTTACCTATGTAATACAGAGGCACTTCAAAAGTATCAGAGCAGATTATTTGAAAGGGGTTTGTACAAACGATTAAAGATAGTTTCACCCATGACTTTGATACTCTGTCAATATAAGTTGGTTTTAGTTTTCCTCCTATAAAATGATGCATGTAATTGGGCATAAGGATAGATGTACCTTTATACTTTTGTATTCATCCTTACAATGTCCTTGTCATGCTTAGTTTGGCTAGAAGAAATAGGGAGTAATTTTTCATTTATTTTCCGTTATCCTTACCCCAAGAGGACCCACTTAGTTTATGAAAATAAAACTGCACTCTTTTTCACATCTGTTTGCATGGACATTTCACATTGCCACCACGAATCATTCCAGAATCAGATACAGTTTCCATTACTTCACATCTTTTGCTTATAATTTATGAAGCAGACAGGATTTTGTTTGATTTTCCTAAGCTTCACTGAATCCGTAGGTTTGGGAACAACATTTATTTTGACTGGAAAGCTGAATAAACACAATTTTACAGTTTAACGGGAAGCATTTATCAAATTCATTGAGTTAAAATAGTGGCATAATTCAACAGAATATTTATGTTTTCTTCTTTCTTTTAATATTAATTGTGTCAATAACATTTCAGGGTATGGATTAGGCTACAGACACTAGACTACACAGAACAAAATGTGACTATCCATTGATTCTAAGATGTTCACATTTGTTTTAATCTGTGCTACTTATAAAGTATGTTTATGTTTCTAACCTCCATTCAATTTATTTGGATAATTTGATTTTGCCATGTATCCTTGAGTATTGTAGTCTGTATTTTGACCAAGTAGGTCAAAGAAGTAACTTGGGAGATTAGAATTTCAAAAAAAAATTTGTAAGCACCTGATTGTTCTTGAGTTAAGGTAAAATTTTAGTGTTTTTTCAGAGAATTTTTTTATGACTGCAAGACTGTTTTAAACTTCTTAATTTACAG
The DNA here is from genome assembly GCF_965194825.1 of Balaenoptera physalus. Classification (NCBI taxonomy): domain Eukaryota; kingdom Metazoa; phylum Chordata; class Mammalia; order Artiodactyla; family Balaenopteridae; genus Balaenoptera; species Balaenoptera physalus. Next base: position 114,679,236 of record NC_138887.1, on the reverse strand, counting down.
CTCTCAAAACTTGTACCATTCAAAAAAAAAGTATGCCCTGTCTGGTAGTACGATGTAAAAAGATTACAAGTCAATTTCAACCAACTCTTTAAAATATAGATAGTCCATAAAAGGTTGATCATAATTCTTATTCCTATTTCCGTAGAACATTAGTTCCTTTGAGATGAATGAAATGTAATGACTGTTCTTTTAGATAAGACAGAAGCCCATGGTAAAACATGAAAAATTTTAGAGTATTTGCTTTTTGGTTTTCTTTTTAATCTTTGTGTCCTGTTCAAAGTGAGTTAATTTAGACACAGGATAAGTGTTAATTTGGGTAAAGGGTAAAGTTTGTTTTGGGTGAAATGGTTAACATTCAGAAACTCCTAAAAGTTTATCTTAGGTAGATTTATACTTGCAGTTAATATCAGTAAAAGCAAGTTTTAAGAACCACAATATGATATTAGTTTGGGACACTATTTGGATCCAGTAGCATTGGAAAAAAAGAAAAACAAGGATTATGTATGTTTAGGATAAGCTGAAGAAACAGGAGACGGACATGAAATTAGCTGGGCCTAAGGTAGATACCAAAATATTGGTGAAGACATGGTCAAGAGGATGAATCCTATCAACACATGACATGAATCATAGATTCATATTTTCACTAATCACAAAGTACCTCCTATATGCTAAGTCCTCTTCTAGAAACTGGCACACTGAGGTGACGTACATGAGTAAGACTGGCTATCAAGAAACTGACATTTTATCAGCTAGAGAGATCTCCACCAGAAGAGAATAATAACCACGGGGCATAGCAAAATCTGACCATATCAAATATCACGATAAATATAGACACTAGTAAACAAATGCTCATTTAGTATCTCACATTTTAAAATAAAAATAACATGGAATAAACATGAAAAAAGGTCTTCTTTCTCAGAATATAAGTTTATTGTATTAATATTAATAAATTTTCTTCCCATTTGCTTTGGGAAGAATCCTAGTTCATAGTTTATTCCTTCTGCATCTCCCCCAAAGTCCAAATTAACAGTGTCTCTTGATTTTCTCTCTTTACTATCATTATATTCTGTTCAGTTTCTTTAATTAAATGCAACTAGATACTCTTTCTGCCTCTAGTCTTGTCCATTCTAGTTGACTCTAAAAATTGAAGCCAGGCTTATCTTTTAAATGCACATATCTGATCTAAAAAGACTGGAAGAAAATTTTGGCTAGAGACACACGTGAAAAAGAATTTGCATCCAGAATGTATAAGGTTCTCTAAAAACCCAATGACAAGAAGAGCAAACAGCTGAATAAAGTATGTGGAAGATGTGGAGACACTTCACTAAAAAGATATATGGATAGTATATAATAGCATCTGTATTAATAATGTTACTATCCAAACTATATATGGATGGAAAATAATAAAAATATGGATGTTCAATATCATTAGTCATGAGGAAAATGCAAATTAAAACCACAATAAAGTACCTCTACATACCTATTAGAATATCTAAAATCATAAACATATAAGATAGCATGGATGCAGGGCAAATAGAACTCTCATATATATTGCTGGTATGAATACAAAATTGAACAGCCACTTCAGAAAATATTTTGGCAATTGCTAGTAAAGTTAAACCTATAATTGACATATGACCCAGCAATCCCAATCTTAGATATCTTATCAAGAGATATGAAAACTTATGTTCACACACATGTTTATAGTTATATCCATTGTATCACAGAAACAGGAAGCAAGCTAGTGCTTTTCAACTGGAATGGATTAACAATCTGTGGTAAACTGATAAAATTAAATATTACTTAGCAAGAAAAGGTGATAGACATAACACCAGGGATGAATCTCAAGTGTGTCATGCTGAGTAAAACAACCAATTATAAAAGCTACATAGTATAAGAATCCATTAATATGATATTTTGGAAAAGCCAAAATTATAGTGATAGAAAATGAGTCAATATTAAGACCTGGAGATGGGGGAGAGAACAGGGGATTTCTTGGGTGATGAAACTCCTCTATAATTTGACTATGGTGGTGTTTCTGACTCTATCCCTTTGTCAAAACTTATAAAACTCTACACTGAAAAGGGTGAATTGCTGTAAGTAAATTACATCTCAGTAAATCTGACTTAAATAATGTGGTTGTTCCACTATTTAAAACCTTCAGTGATTCTACATTATCCGAAGAATGAAATCCACACTCTACCACATAAAAGATGTCTTTTATTTCATGATTTTCTCTGATTGGCCTCCCTAAACTCCTCATTTTCCATTTAGTAATCAAATCCCATATTCAGTTAAACTGAAATAGCCAGTTTCCACAACAAGCATTCCCTTTCTACTTTTTAAATGAGCCATGAGTTTCAAATTTGTATGTTACTATTCTGATGTGTAGCACTGCAATTTTCTTATTTTTTTCTATAATTGCAATCAACTTGCTCCTGAACTCTCATTTCCACTCAATAGAAGAAAATACATAATCTGGTCTCTTTAAGGAAACCTTGGGCCTTTCAAGGTAAAAGAGTCTCTTAAGGTTAATTTCTCCAGTGTTGCATATAAGCTTAGTCAATTTAAAATTCAAACTTACTATCAGGGATCTTGTCCCCTCTTCACAATCTTTCCTTTTGTCCCTCTCTGTGAACTGCAGGGGAAACGTTCATAACCTTGTGGCACTAGAAGGGGATGCAGAGTCCTGAATTGTCACCAAGGCCAGTTGTGGCCTCTCTAATGTATCTCCATCTGTCCAGTGTCTGGTTCATCTTCTCCCCCAGCTTCTGCTGCTGCTGTGGTTCGCTGTGTCTGTCCACTGAGAATGGGCCTATATCACTGTTGTCCTGTCCATGGTATTAGCAAGGGCCTCTAGTCATAAGGTCCCAAATTTTGTATCCTCCTTGTCTAGACTGCAGGCATCTTTTGTATAATTCAGTGATGTATCTGTCTTCCACTGAGTCATGACTTACAGAAGATAACAAATTCAATCCTCTGAGCATTGAATTTTACCATTTAAGTTTTTAATAAAGAACCCACTTTAACTTTCACGTGCCTGGGTCTTGTAATCTAAAAACCTACTTTTAAAAACAGTTTCTTTTGAATTGGGCTTCACTTTTTTAGAACCTCTTTTAGAATTTCGAAGCTGAAATAAAAACTACTTTCATTACAAGAATCTAATCTTCCCCAATAAAATAATTGCCTCTGGATAAACAAAAAGCAGGAAGCACAAAGAAATAAGAAAAAAGTAATCAATTATCTTCCTATGTATTCTGCACTGTTTGTCTTATATATACTCCACTTCTTTCCTGAATAATTTCCACTCATCCTTGGGGAGGGTCTTGAAGTAATATTTATCAGAAAATTCTGATCTCCAAAATGTTGATTACTGCTCCTGTGTTTTCCCTTTGCAAATATTTTCCCCATTGTCAGTAATTATCACATTTTTTGAAGACTCTCTTTAATTAAACATTTAATTCTGATTTATTTTTCCATTTAAGAGGTATTTAGAAGTATGTTTTATTTTACAGTTATCATTCAATATTCTTTTTTTTCAAATTTATTTCTAATTTGGTTGCATTTTATTAAGAGATGGTCTGACAACACTGATGAGTTGATATTGTGAAATGTATTGAGATTTGCTTGATTGGCTAATATACGTGATAATTTTTAAGATATTCCATATATTCATTAAATTAATATTTAATCTTTTCATATTGGGTACAGGGTTTTATATATTGCTCAGAAGAAATATGCAAAATATTTGATAACAATGCTGTGTTGGTCAAACCAATCGGAAGGTATGTTCAATCACTCAGAACAGCTGGGGCCACATACACCTTACCCAGAGATGGCAGCTGAAATTAGCTCTGAATATAGCGACTAGATAAAGCTTGTTAATTGTGTTGTTCATGTCTTATATATCTTCACTATCTTTTTGTATGGTTAGCATATAATTATGATTGAGGGGATTGGTGTTGAAATCTCTGTGTAATGGTGAATTTGACAATTTCTCAAAGTCCTTGTATTCATTTTGTTTTATACATTTAAAGATTTTTTTTAAATTTGTGTACGTTTCAAATAATTATATTGTCCTCATAATATGAGATCTTTTGTCATCATTTGGCAATCTCCTTATCCTGAATAAGTTGGGTCTTAAGTGTATTTTTTTTCTGAAATTTATTGCCTGTATATGCTTTCTATCTTTTTGCAGCATATTTTTATTTTTGGTATTACTCATTTGTTATTCTTATAGATCAAAATTTTGTCAGAATTGTAAGTAAATTATAGACAGCTAATATTTTACCATAATATCTGTCCAATTTTTCAAGTCTTTTTTATTCATATTCTTGCTCGCTTTTAAATTTTTCTTAGTTATTACTTTCTATAATATTGTGGTAGAAATCTTAAAAGATGCAATCTTTTATTATGTTTTCTAACTGATATTGGTGTAGAAAAAATTTATAGATTTTTATGCCTATTTTATCAATTTTACTATATTTTTAACATAATAGTACTACTAGATGATATTTTTATAAATCACTTTTTTCTTTTGTAAAATTTTCCTTTGAGTGATGACCATGATAAAGGGAATCCTTTTTCTTTTTACTGTCTTTTTTTTAATCTTTAACACTCTTTAAAAAATTTATCTTTAGCATGGCACAGATAATACACAAATGATTTAAACATAAATGTATCAATTCAAGCAGATGTTTAAAGACATTTTATAGCTGTACATCCCTCAAATGAATTTAATGCTAATAAATTAGCACTAGATAGTTATTTTCTTTTGTGGTTAAATTGTTAAAGTATTTGAGCCAAGAGGAATTGACTAAAAGTCAGTGCACAATTATTTAAAAGGCATTTGTTTGTGTGTGTTGACCTGTAAACATAAGGCAAAATAGGACCCGACTAAGTCAAATAAACTTGTTTCTCGGGGCAAGTTAGCTGGGTCCCCTAAAGAAAAAAGATAAATTGAGTGCTTCAATGTGAACAGGGTCTATCAACCAGGGTTACAGGCATGTATGTCTAAGACAACTCAAGGTTATAAAACAAATTCCTAAAAGTTCAGGTTTATGGCTTCATAGTGAGTCACTGTAAAACCTTCTTAATCCCATAAGGAACCTTTTATTTCAAAGTCAATGTTGGAGTTGTTTGAAGAGACGAGAACTATCTCTGAACCAAAGCTCAGACAGTTAGAAAGGATTACAGGTGTTTGAAGTAAACTTCTAAGGGGCTTTTCAAAAGTTGAAGAATGGGTATCACAGCGACTTTTTACATAACATCTGCCAGAAACACTATTGAGTTTATCTGTACATAACTAGTACATATTGTCATTAAGGATTTTTATGGACTTCATGGGAACCCATTGCTGTTTGTTCAAAATAGAGATTTAAATTTGTGATCTTTCAAGTAGACACCCAAGAACACCATATATTCAGCAATTCTGATGCAGGCTTAGAAAAAGAAGGAGCCAATTTGCATTTAGAATTTACAAAGTATTTACAGATATTTATAGTGGGTGGTTATACCTAGTTTGAAAAATAGTAATACATATAACCAAAATATTAACTCCAATTATATGCACAAGTTTGTGGTTTAATGTGGGCACACAGAGATAATAAGATGTGCTGTTTGTTCTCCAGAGACCACCCTCCAGTAAAGATGTTTAAGTTAGTTCTTGTTTTGGATAACTTCTTAAATGATAGGTGAAGAGGTTGAACCTATGCTAGAAGAATATTTTATCGTAATTTTATTTTCTCCTCTCTTATACAATTGATTTAAAATATTCAATGAAATATTAAATATTTTAAAGTAATATGTCTAACATAGAGATGCTAGAAAGATTAACAATAATATAAACACTCAGGTATACATCACAAAGGGTCTTTTTTTGTGTTATTTTTTGTTTGCTTTTAATTTTTTGGCTTACACAACAGAAATTTATTGTCTCACATTTCCGGAGGCCAGAAGTCCTAGATCAAGGTGTTGGCATGGTTGGTTTTTTCTGAGAGCTGTGAGGGAAGGATCTGCTGCAGGCTCCTCTCCTTGGCTTGTAGACGGCCACCTTCTCCATGTGTCTCTTCACAGTGTCTTCCATCTGTGTGTTTCTCTTGCCGAATTTTCTCTTCCAATGCTCTCCTTCTTCATCTCTGTGGTGAGGGGGCTGCTTCAGTTTAACCCTAGTGTTCTAGGATTTTCACTCTGGTATTTTGTCAGTGGATAGTTGATCTCCTTGTGAGGGGGACTGAAATCAGGAACTACCTATGTCACCATCTTGATGTTACTCAACCCAAAATTTAAAAAATAGAACATAACCCATGCTCTTTCTCCTTGACATGTCTCCTTGCTTTTCATTATGGTATAAACACATATGAATTTAAGACTAAAGAATACATTGTTCATAATTCCCTGATTTTGAACTTTATATAAGTGGAGTATTTGTAGATAGTTATATTTGCTTTTTTCCTTCAAAATTAAAAATCATAGGGTTAATTATGTTTACACGTTATTATGTAGTTTATTCATTTATTACTGCTGGGTTTTCTTAGCTTATTTGAGGTATAATTGATACATAGGAATAGTATATATTTAAGGTATACAATTTCATGTTTTGATATATGTTGATATTGTGAAATGATCACCAACATTAAGCTAATTAACACATTCATCACCTCTCATAGTTACCTTTTTCTTTCTTCCTTCCTTCCTTCCTTCCCTCCCTCCTCCCTTCCCTCCCTCCTTCTTTCCCTCCCTCCTTCTTCCCTTCCTCCCTCCCTCCCACCCTTCCTCCCTTCCTTCTTTCCTTCTTTCTTTTTCTCTCTCCCTCTCCCCTTTCCTCCCTCTCTCTTCCTTTTCCTCTCTTTCTCTCCCCCTCCCTTCCCCCTCCCTCCATTTCTCTGTCCCTTCCTTTCTTTTATAGTGGAAACACTTAAGATTTATAAGTGTTTCTCAGGCCTCATGTTTACCCACATTTTTTGGTTGTTCTCCTGTGTTTGGTTGGTCTTTGCTGTATCCCAGGGCCCCAAGGAAGGTGGAAAAGGCTTGAAGTCACAGCAATCGGTTGACATGTTAGGTGGGTGACCAAAGAACCGTGTGGTGGGATTGGAAACACAAAAGCAAAAGTTCAAATAAATATTTAGCAAAACACTAAAAAAAAATTTAAAAAAAAGGGGGGGCTTCCCTGGTGGCACAGTGGTTAAGAATCTGCCTGCCAATGCAGGGGACACAGGTTCGAGCCCTGGTCCAGGAAGATCCCGCATGCCACGGAGCAACTGGGCCCGTGCCCCACAACTACTGAGCCTGCACTCTAGAGTCCACGAGCCACAATTACTGAAGCCTGCGTGCCTAGAGCCCATGCTCCACAACAAGAGAAGCCACCACAATGAGAAGCCTGCACACTGCAACGAAGAGTAGCCTCCACTTGCTGCAACTAGAGAAAGCCCATGTGCAGCAACGAAGACCCAATGCAGCCAAAAAAATAAAGAAAGAATACATTTTTTAAAAATAGCAAATTGCTGCTTATAATTCCATTACTTGAATACTTGAACGTACAATTGGCCTTTGAACAACGAGAGCTTTAGGGGCACCTACCCCCCCCACCACCTTCCCCCAGGCAAAGTAGAAAATCCCTGCATTAACTTTACAGTCAGCCCTCCACATCGCCTGTTTCACATCCTTAGGCAGATTCAACCAACCACAAATCGTGTGGTACTATAGTATGTATTTATTGGAAAAAAACCAGCGTATAAGTGGATCTGCACAGTTCAAACCCATGTTGTACAAGGATTAATTGTACTATAATTTATTTTTCTGTTAATGGACCTTAGTTTGTTTTCAGTATTGCTTTTCTTAAATGAATATTCTTATACATGTTTCTTGCTCCCTTGCTGCCTATATGCCAGGTATCTTTAGAGTGGATTGCTAAGTTGTAAGACATAAGAAAAGCTGAAATATTTTTCAAAGTAATTAAAAACATGTACATGTGAGTCACCATTGTTTCTAACCTTCATTACCACTTGTTTTTCTCAATTTTTAATTTTTGCCAATATGATGACTGTGAAATAATTTTATGTGCTTTTAATTTTGTGCTTTTAATAGTTTTTTGTGCTTTTAATTTTCATTTTCTGATTAAAGTTAGGTTAGGCAAATTGTCAAATATTTATTAGCAACTTGTGTGTCCTCAACTATGTCACTCCTAATTTGCTGAAATTTTATAATTGATTTTTTATAAGTTTGTTATATGTTCTGAGTATGTTTTCCTTTCTTGGCTATATATATATTGCATTTATTTTTCCCTAACTTGTGGTTTGTCATTTTCATTTGACTAGAAATTCATATGTTTTTGTTTTAAAATGGCCAGTGTTTTCCTTAATTGACCTTTTTGTGCTTATATAAAACATTTTTTCCTTTCCTTAAGTTATAAAGATATTCTGCTGCTTTTGTTTCTAAAAGATTATACATTGCTTTTTATATTTAATTCCTTGATTTATGTGAGTTGCTTTTTCTAAATGGTCATGGTCTTAAATTTTAAGACCTTAAAGTTTCCATAGCTTAAAAAGCTATGTACTGCTTTGGAAGTTTAAATTTGATATGTGTGATATTTCAGCAAATGTAAACAGTTGCAAAAAATAAAATTTTTGGTAATTTGTAAATTTAGTCTTTTCAGCAGAGAACTTGTGTCACTTTTTAAAAAGTAGCCAGTGAATCAAAATACTGTGGCAATTTGAAATCCATAATCATCCAGTTAAAAAAAATCAGTAGTAAGAGCTTATTTAACATTCAGAGTTTTTGCCTTGTTTTATGTATTCAATATTGATATGCTTTATAATTACATTTTAATCACATTATATGTAACTGCAACAAAAATATAAATATGATCTGAAATAGTATTTTGAGAATTTTGGCATTTCCAAAGCTATCCACAAGTTAAAGTTTTGTCAGGATTTTTTTCATTACATTTGAGTTAGTGTGAAGTGTGAGCACAAAAATGAACAAAATGGCATTGATATTTATCCGAATAATTATTAAAGAAGTAAAAATGAGATGAAAGAGGCTTTTTTGTTTTTCCCAATTAGTTCGTATATGCCCAGATGATTATTATTTACTGTTAGAATGCAATTTTTTCCTGGTTTTCTTCATTATAGATGTAAATGATGAGAATTTATCTACTTAATGGAGAGATACAAATGAAAGGAGTTCTGTAATAGCATTGTTATTCAGTTTTTAAACTCTTTTCAAATTATATTCCAAATAACCTAGTGGTTTCTCATAAAACCTATTTTTAATATTATATCAGCTGACAACTTGATTACTTCCTCCTTCAGTTTTATTGATTGCAAGGAACTGAATGACCCAACTTTCAAAAAGATTTGTTACCTAGTCATGAAAATCAATCACAAACTCAGTTTCTAGGAATTATACCTAAAAGCCTTTATGAAGACTTTACAAAAGACTATTAATTATTCCTCTTAATTCTTTTTCAACATAGAGGAAACCTGTTTACCCTGATATACAAAACATTTATTAGAAGAAAATAAAAATAGAATTGATTTCAATATACCCTTACCAGTGCAATACATATTTTAATGAATGCCTTTATCTTATCTCATGTTTTAAATATATTTGAGAATTCTGGAGCCACAGTTAACTTATTTAGTTTATGGGAAATAATAGTCATATAACCTAATAGGCAAAGTCAATCCTTGTCAAGTGAATCAACCAAATGAGATTTACTTTCTATTAGAAAGTAACATAAATATGTTAATAAGCTCCTCCTTGACAATCATTGAAATTCTAAATTTCAACTCTACAATAGATAGATTCCTAGCATAATTTGTGAATCTGGTTAAAATAAAGAGCTACACCATCAGCGTTTCTTAAATTCTCATTCAGTCTCATTCATCTCTCTCTCTCTTTCTCTCCCCACCCCCAACTCTTTCTCTTTCTCTTTCTCGTTTGTACCATTGGATTTCCCTCCAGTAGTCATGCATTAAGTACTTGACAATTATTTGGGAATGATTTAGGACTTTATCACTCCTGTACTCCATTTGGAATAAATCTGGTGAATAACAGTTTGATATGCAACGAGATGTTACAGTCCTCATGCTAAGCTTCTTCCATGTAAGAGAGAGGAAATAAGACTAGTCTAAGGCAAGAATATGGTGTATAGTTCTATTGATGGAAGCATGTTGATTTCTCCCTTTATCAGGTACTTTGCCAGTTTTATACCACAGGATAATTCTGGATGAGTGAGAAGTATGGCCATCTTATGCAAATGTAGAGAAAGGCAAAAGTGAAAAGGGCCATAAAAAGAGGAGACCATAAATGATGCCTCCACTCAAATGTGTTCTCAGGCACATGAAAGAATAGACATTGAAGTTAAAGATCTAGAATTTTTTCTCTTTAAACTATTTGTGTTTACATAAGACCTTAGCAGTAGTTAAGCTCTTAATTTTTACGTAGGCCAAGTTGAAGGTGATTGGTATATGGTGGGTGAGAGAGATTTATTTATCTTCATTTTTCTGTATTTACATCCAGTTGAGGTATCACCATATATTGAATAGGTACCAGTGGTATGCAATGGTAGCTGGGTCAATGATCAGGATTCCATTTATTATCCAAGTGTATGCTTGAGGACCTTCTATACTGTTCTGATGTCTTTCCCTGCATCAATACCACAGTGTAATTAACATGGCTTTGTAAAAATACTTGCTATGTAATATTGCAAAGCAATAACTTTTATTCTCCTCTTAACGTTTTTCCTCCTCTTTCAGGAGTTGCTTAGCTATTTTTTTTTTAATTTAAACTTCCAATCAAAACTTACCATTACTTTGTGAGGATCAACAAAAGCCCTAATGAGAATTTTTTAATGAAATAAGTTTGAGTTTAATATCAATTGAGATTGATATATTGTATTTATGATGTCAAATTTTCTGTTTGTGAACATGCCATGTCTCTCCATTTATTCAGTACCTTGTTATTGTTATAAATTTTATATGTTTTCCCTTACCCTAGTTTTCAGGGTAATATGCCTAAGTACAATGCATTTCTATTACTATCTTTAATGGTATTTTGTTTGTAAGCACCTATTAATTGAGAAACTGTGTGCCAGGTGTCTTTCATAAGTCTCAGCAAAACTGCATGATAATTTTCAGATTTTTAAATTTTATAATTGAAGTAGTTAATTCTCAGAGAAGTTAAGCAGCTGGTCAATATTAACTGAAGGGCAGAGATTGGTTTTGAACTTAGAACTAATTTCCAAGTGTCCTTGGCTAGACCTCACTTTCTAGAGAAACTTCAATGTATACAGAGGAGACCAAATGTGAACAAATTATAATGCAGTGTATATAGTATCAAATGTGGGATTATAAAAGTATAATTAGAACCCAGAGGAAGAGACAATTAATAGTTTTTTCCTTGCTTACATTGGAAGATATTTTATATTAGATATATACAATTACATATTTATAATTATATAATTATAGATTGTGTCAATATAATTTATATAATATGCATTTATAAATTATGTCAATATAATTTATATAATATACAATTATGTATTATATCAATACAATTTATATAATTATGTTAATATATACTAAACTATACTATACTAAATTTGCTTAGTATATTTAGTACTAAATATACTAAATTTAGTACTATAAATACTAAATTTGCTTCTGCCTACCTGAGGTTCCATCAGCCTATCAGAAATGTTGCTTCCCTTTTTAATATACTAAATTGTCCTGTATTATTTATGAGCAAACTCAGAGGACATATCCACAGAAAATTCCTAAACAGCCTGCTACCATTTCTTTTTAACTTTGTGACTTCAACTTATTTACCTAGTCACTATGTGTGGGGACAATAGTCATACTTTTCAGTATTTGTTACAGTTTTGTTCTGAATCATCTTTTCAAGAATGTTTGTATAGCTGAATTTTTGGAAAATAAAGGTGGCATTTTTCTTTGGAGCAGAGGGCAGGTTTGTGTACTCCCCAATATAATAAAGACAATGTCTCCCTCCAAGGCAAAGGTTGAGCAAGTTTTTGTAAAGCCCATTTTAAAAAATTGGAGTTTCCCAAGCTTGGGGTTCCTCAGTTACGACGAAAACCCGCTGTTTATGCGGCATCCTCCTGGGCTGCTCTGCATCACAAGCAGAGACAATGCAAATGTGAGTGAAGTCGCTGGTCTCTGACTCAAGAGTGTCATGTCATTTGCTAACATCTATGAAACTGTTGAAGGCCTACTTTATAGCTTGCGTGTCAGGTAAAATCTCATGCCATTTACTGTTTTTAACAAGGCTCAGAGAAAATAGGTACACGTAGAAATACTACTGGGTATGAATGAGAGTTAATGCTATTAATATTATTTTGTATCATTTTATTATAGCTAATTTTTAATTTCTTAGAACTATTTTTTTCTTAACTATTTTATATTCCTTTTTTTTTTTTTAAACGTGATGATCCATTTATTTATTTATTTATTTTTGGCTGTGCTGGGTCTTCGTTTCTGTGCGAGGCCTTTCTCTAGTTACGGCAAGTGGGGGCCACTCTTCATCGCGGTGCGTGGGCCTCTCACTATCGTGGCCTCTCTTGTTGCGGAGCACAGGCTCCAGACGCGCAGGCTCAGTAGTTGTGGCTCACGGGCCTAGTTGCTCCGTGGCATGTGGGATCCTCCCAGACCAGGGCTCGAACCCGTGTGCCCTGCATTGGCAGGCAGACTCTCAACCACTGCGCCACCAGGGAAGCCCCTATTTTATATTTTTATACAGTTTTTGGTACTAAAAAATCTTCATAGTGCAAAAATTCTCTATTTACTCACTTAAAAATATTGCCTTGTCTCTAAATACTGAGTTAGCTATAGTTTAAATGTTGAATGTTATATTTTACTTATCATGTTTGGTGATTAACTTTTTATAAAAATCTAAAATGGATGAAGATAAAAATAAAATAAGCATGATAATTTCAAGTAGAGGTTTCCATATATTTTTATACAGCCTTTTAAAAACGCATATTTTGGTCATCTAATTGAGCTCATGCCTCCAATTTTATTATTAAAAATTCATTTATGCCATACCTTATTTCAGAAAATATGAGTTTAATAAGAACTCAGTGTCAGTTTTATATTAGGCTTTTCCGACTTGCTACCATACCATAAGTATTTTAGTATGCAATTTAAATGGTTATTAAAAGTTTTTTATCTGGTGCACTTTATTCTATCAATTGGATACACAATAATTTATTTAGTATTTTCTTCTTATTGGAAATTTTATCTGTTCTGTTTTTCACCCTATACATAACATTGTCATGATCACTTTTGTGCATAAATGTTTATTCACAAATACAGCAAAATGAAAGAATAGATTCCCAGAAGTAAAATTGCCTGCTCAAATTTTGATTGTAGTTAAGAACTTTGGTTTATAGTTTAACATTTATTCAGAAACCTTGTGCCATTTGACTTTTGGTGTTAAAAGAAATCTCAATTATATGGCAGGTGAAATGTAGAGGTTACACTTGGCTTTATTTGGGTTTTCAGTTTGGGAGGTTAATCGTGAAAAGTATATTAGTCAGTCATTTATTTATATGTACAGTTTTTCAAATTGTCTGCCCAGGTTTTTCCAGCTATAATACTATTCTATTTCTCTCCACTGTGGTCAATTTCTGTCCCATATGACTCCATAAATCATTGAAGAGATAAAGGAATTGCGTACTGAAAAAAATCCCATTTATTCACCCTTGTAGCCACATATCCCTGAACAGCATATACATTTTGTGTTCAGATACTTTTGCTCAGCATAGGGTCCGTGAGAATCATTCGTGTTATGGCATATTGTTGTCAGTGTTTTGTTACGTTTTACTGTTGATTAGTCCATTTTCTGTATATACATATTTTCAGTATTTATAAGCATAGTAATATTAACATTATAATAATAACTAGCCATCATAATATTTTGAAGTCCATTGTCATAATTGTGCTGTTCCAAAAAAAGGTAATTACTTTTAGTTCTATATTCCTTTAATTCCGGAACTTGGTTTAAGTCTTGAGTATTCATGTTGCATTCAGCAGAAATTGTTCTAACTCAATGTACACAGACAGTTCTACTTTTAAACTTACTCTTGGGTAAATTGTCAAATCAAACATTTTAGGTAGATAATGTCTCCTTCTAATGCAAAGGTTGAGCGGGTTTTCTTAAAGCCCATCATAAAAAGTTGGAGTTTCCTAAGCTTGGATTCCTCAGTTATGATGAAAACCCAGTGCATGGGCAGCATCTACCTGGGCTGCTCTGCATCACATGGGAGAAACGGTGTAAATATGAGTAATCAAGTCCTTTGTCTCTGACCCACAAGTATCATGTCATTTGCCACCATCTACGAAACTGTTGAAGGCTTACGTGGAATTCTACACTGTTTGCTATGGACTGAATGTTTGTGCCTCCCTCCCCAAAATCACATGTTGAAAGCTAATCCCCAGTGTGAGGGTGTTTGGATGTGGGGTCTTTGGGAGGTGATTAGGTCACTTCGGGAGGTGATTAGAAATGGGATTAGTACCTTTATAAAAGAGACCCCAGAGAGCAGCCTTGTCTCTTCTGCTATGTGAGGTTACAGCAAAGAAGTGGCTGTCTGTGAAATAGGAAGCAGGCTCTTACCAGACACTGAATCTACCAGTGCCTTAATCTTAGACCTCCCAGCATCCAGAACTATGCAAAATCAATTTTTGTTGTTTATACCCACCCGGTCCATGGTATTCTGTTAGAGCAGCCTGAATGGACTAAGGCACTGTTTAATCTTTACTAGCAAAAAGGGCTCATGTAATTCTAAATGTTTCCAATTAGCATAGCCAATTAAAGCTGGGTAAAGGGCAGGTTTAGCAGATAACCCCTATAAAAGACAAACACATAATCCTTTCCCAGGTTGTAGCCATTCCAAATATGCATTCAGGTAAAGGTTACTTAGTCCCTGAAAAATCTCTCCAGTCACACTTTGCAGTTTGTAACTTTACATTTGTTCCCTTTTGTATCGCAGCTCTAAACCCACACAGCTTCAAGTTACAGTCTTTTAGCACTGTTCTTATCTTTCATAATATTTACTGTCCATTGTACACCAGCATCTTAAAACTGTAAGAAGTTATGCATCTCACCTGTAGGCCACTTCACCCAAATCACTGCACATTTCCTGAGGTCCCCTGACGGTAGCACTTATTTCTGGAATGCAACAGGAATGGGTTGTGCTTCCGATTTGCCACATTGTTAGAGTGAGGAAATTCCAGAGGTTTCCAGTAGACATTCCTATTATTTTGGCTATTTCTCCATGGGTCAGAGAGCCAATATGGAAATTCTAAAAATTGTGAAATATGTCTATCTCAAGGATACATTCAGAAAGTAACCACATGATGGTTCACTACCTGATCTTACTGCAAGTTCAGTTTGGACCAAGACTCCATCTATCACCTGACACCAAAAATACACACTTTGCCTAATGAGCTGCAGTGACAATTTGGTGGTCAGGAATTAATGCCAATTCAGCACCAGTGTCTACTAATCTTTGAAAAGTCTCAGTATTTCTCCCCAGTGCACAGTCATTCTAGTAAATTGTCTTAAGTCCTTTAAGGGGAAGGCTTAGAGGAAGACTTATGTTCTGTACTGTGATAGTGTTGCAGGATCTTTCCTCAAATGGACCTGGCTTCTCTTTTTATTTTTAATAGACTATTTTTTAACAGTTTTACGCTTACAGAAAAAATTACACAGATGGTACAGACAGTGCCCATATACCCTCCCATAGTTTCCCCTATTATTAACATATTAAGTAGTGTGGTTCCTTTGTTACAATTAATGAATTAGTATTGATACATATTTTTATGAACTAAAGTCCATACTCTATTCAGATTTCCTTTGTCTTTACTTTTCTTTTCCAGGATCCCATCCAAAATAACACGTTACATCTAGCTCTGTATGTTTTTAAGTTCCTCTTGAGTGGGACAGTTTCTCAGAACTTCCTTGTATTTGATGACCTTGACAGTTTCTGGGAGTACTAGTTGGGTATATTTAGGATATTTTATTGGAATTCGTCTGATGTCTTCTCATGGTTAGAATGAAGATACGGATTTGGGACAGAGATCACAGAAGAAACACCATTTTGTCACTCATATAAAGGGTACACACATCAACATGATTTTCTATGTTAATAGTGCCCTTGATTACCTGACTGTGGTAGTATTTGTCAGGTTTCTCCACTACAAAGTTACTGCCTGCCCCATTTCATACTACCCTCTTGAAGTGGAAGTAACTATGTATAGCCCACACTTAAGGAGTGGGGAGTTATACTACTCCTCAAGGATGGGATGGAATATCTATACAGATTATTTAAAATTCATCTCCATGGGAGATTTCTGTTTTCTCTCTTCTCCCATATGAACTCATGGATATTTATTTTATACTTCGGGTTAGAATCTAATACTGCTTTATTAATTGTCACTCAAATTGTTCTAGATTTATCCCCTGGAAACTCTTTCAGATGGCTCCTGTGTGCCTTTGCCATACTCTAATCATTACAGTTTTTTGAGCAATTCCCTACTTGATAGTATTACAAGATGCTGCAGACTCATCTTGTATATTTCCCACATCAGTCGTATCAGCCATTTCTCAAAGAAGCTCTAGGTGTGTGTGTTGCTGCTGAAGTATTGTAGCTTCTACTCCTTTTTAGCACACAAAGAAATATATGCACGTATACTAACCTGTGCATAGACACATATCTGCAAGTATTTATATATGAACCATATGTATCTATATTAAGTTAAACATGAGTTCTGACTGTCTCCAACTCTGACGTTTCACCTCATGGATCATTCTAACCTCTTCTGCTGGCTTAACTATGAATTTCCACTCCAACAGTAAGAAACCTGGCTCTCAAAATCCCCTATCCATTTACTTTGTTGGTCAATACCAGCATAACAATTGGTCTGCGTCCAGTGGTATCAGAATTGTTGCCTGTCCCTCCATGGAGGACAATGTTTTCAAGTAACAGAGATTATGTGCAGCCCCTTTTGACTTTATTCTTACATACTCCATTCATTTCCAACGTTACTTCAATCAACACTTTCCCTCCAAGTCCCTTTAATGTGGTTGTTTAATTCATGTGTAGTACAGGTAGATTCTCTTGTCCCAGTCTGCATTCTTTCTGGGGATCCCACAACATCCTAAATGTTCTTTTCTTTTAAATTACACACCCAAAGGTTCTCTTCGCTGTTAAGTTCTAAGGATGTGGACAAATGTTTCTTTCACTTAGCAATAGATATTTAGAGGTCCTCCATGTCTTTTTATGGCTTGATAGCTCATTTCTTGTTATTGCTGAATAATATTCCATTGTATCGTAGTACCATAGTTTATCCATTTATCTTTTAAATGACATCCTGCTTGCTTCCAGTTTGGGGTGCTATCGACACTTTAAATACTTCACTCTTCTTTTTTATTTTTTGCATGGTTTCTGATGTGAAGTCCGATTATTTCTTAGCCTTATTTAACTATTGGTAAGGTGTGATTTTTTTCCTCTGCTTTTTTCAAGATTTTCTTACTGTCTTTGGTTTTCTGCAGCTTGAATATGATATGACTAGATGCAAAATTGTTGAAATATATCCTACTTGGTGTTCTGTGAGCTTCCTGGATCTGTGGTTTGTTGTCTTTAATTAGTTTTAGAAAGTTCTCCATCATTAGTACTTTAAATATTTCTTCTCCTCCTTTCTCTCTTTCTTCTCCTTCTGGTATTCCTGTTATATAAATATTACAGGCATACCTCATTTTATTGTTCTTGGCTTTATTGTGCTTCACAGATAATATGTTTTTTACAAATTGGCACTTTGTGGCAACACTGCATGGACCAAATCTATTGGCACCATTTTCCAAAAGCATTTGCTTACTTCATGTCTCTGTGTCACATTTTGGTAATTCTTACAATATTTCAAACCTTATTATTATTATTATTTTTTACCATCTTTATTGGAGTGTAATTGCTTTACAATGGTGTGTTAGTTTCTGCTTTATGACAAAGTGAATCAGCTATACATATACATATATCCCCATATCTCCTCCCTCTTGCGTCTCCCTCCCACCCTCCCTATCCCATCCCTCTAGGTGGTCACAAAGCACTGAGCTGATCTCCCTGTGCTATGTGGCTGCTTCCCACTAGCTATCTATTTTACGTTTGGTAGTGTATATATGTCCATGCCACTCTCTCACTTCGTCCCAGCTTACCCTTCACCCTACCTGTGTCCTCAAGTCCATTCTCTACGTCTGCGTCTTTATTCCTGTCCATTTGTTATGGTGATCAGTGATCTTTGATGTTAGTACTATGAGTCGCTGAAGGCTCAGATGCTTGTTAGCATTTTTTAGCATGTAAGTATTTTTTAATTAAAGTATGTACAAATTTTAGACATAATGCTATTGTACACTTAATGCCTGTATAATTTTATATGCAATGGAAAACCTAAAAATTTGTGTGACTTGCTTTATTGCAATTCTTGCTTTATTGTGGTGGTCTGGAACCAAACCTGCAATATCACTGAGGTCTGCCTGTACACCTTTTGTAATTATCCCACTCTTCTTTCATTTTCCTTTATGTTTTTCTTTTCAACGTTTTTTCTCCCTGCATATCAGTCTAGGAAGTTTTAACTGATTTATGTTGAAGTTCACTGATTCTTATTTTGGCCATGTCCAGTCTATTGATGAGCCCAAAACAAATGCATTCTTTATTTATGTTCAAATGTGTTTGATTTCCAGCATTGCTTTTGATTCTTTCTTGGAGTTGCCATTTCTCTTTTATAACCCCCATCTATTCTTGCATGCATCTACTTGCATACCTTAATTAGAGTCCCTAACATATTAATCATAGTTATCACAATTAAGTTTCCTGTCTGATAGTTCTAATCTGTGTAATATTGGAGTTTGGTTCAGATGACTGTTTTGTCTCTTCAGACTATGTAGTTTTGACTTTTAGCATTCCTTGTAATTTTTTATTGAAAACCACACATGAAATATCAGGTAATTGCAAATGAAGTAAATAAGCCTTAAGTGAGAGACTTTTTGTTAATCTGGGTAGAGTTAGGCTGTGTTTAATGTTTGCTGTAGTTTTTGATACCAGATGTATCAAAAACTTGGCTCCCTGTCAAATATCATTTGACTGTATATACAATGGTTTATTTCTGGTCTCTCACTTCTGTTCCATATGGTCTATGTGTTTATCTTTATGCCGGTACCATACTGATTTTATCACTATAGTTTTGTAATGTACTTTGAAAGGAAATGTGATGACTCCAGCTTTGTTTTCTTTTCCCAAGAATGCCTTGGCTATTCAGGGTCTTTTGTGGTTCCACATGAATTTTAGAATTTAGTTCTATTTCTGTGAAATATACCATAAAATTTTTGATAGGAATTACATTGAATCCATTGATGGCTTTGAGTAGTATGGGCATTTTAACCATATTCTCCTCTGTGAAGATCTTTCCACTTATTTGTGTTTTCAGTTTCTTTCATCAAAGTCTCATAGTTTTCAGTGTATAGATCTTTCATCTCCTTGCTTAAATTTATTCCTAAGTGTTTTATTCTTTTTGATACTGGTGTGAGTGGGATTGTTTTCTTTATTTCTTTTTCAGGTATTTTGTTGTTACTGTATAAAAACACAACTGATGTTTGTTGATTAGTTCCAACAGTTTTTTGGTGGGGTCTTTAAGATTTTTCTATATATAAGAGCCTATCATCTGCAGAAGTACTTTTACCTTTATAATTTGGATGCCTTTTATTTCTTTCTCTTGCCTGATTGCTCTAGCTAGGAATTCCAAGACTATATTGAATAGGGTTGGTGAGAGTGGGCACTCTTTTCTTGTTCCTGACCTTAGAGGAAACAGTTTCAACCTTTCACTGTTGAAGTTTCTGGCAGTAAACCCCATGAATGTGTCAGGACATCACTAAGACTAGGCTCCCAGTAGTTTCTTACTATAAAGCTAGTCTCCATTTAATCTCCAGCAACTTGTCAAAGTTGCTACTTAAATGTTCCTACCAATTCTTGGCTGTAGCACTTTGTACTCCAAGTAAGCTGATCTAAGCTCTGATTCTTTATATTTTCCTGTCCTTTCAAATTTGGGGTTGTCAATTTGACCTGTGACATCAGTTCTCTGATGGGCCTACAAAAAGTTGTTGATTTTCATTTGTTCAGCCTTTTTATTTCTTGTTGTAAGAATCATACAACAAGATTTCTAAGCTTGATGAGATGTCATAACTGAAACTAGTAGACCTAGACAGATTTTTAAAAATAAGATGATAACACTCTGTCTTCCATTTTAGTCAAGGGGTTTTAGGCTTATTTTGTGACTTAAGTCTCAGTGTTAGGTTAGATGTCATGATTCTCTATTATGGCAACTTCTGTGGGGATTTGGTCAACAAACATCATTGCTGGTGATGATGATTTTTCAGTTATATAGATCAAGCAATATTATAGTATGTTGATCATCTCTTTCATTCCTCAGGACAATATGAACAATTAGCCAGCTCCAGAGGTCCTAGAAAGCCAAAATATTCTGATTAATGGTATGATCCTACTGTTCTTCATGGTAAATAAACTCCTCCTTTTTGATGATTATGTGCTGCCACTTGGCCTCTGCTACAGTGTGATCCAATTATCCCAAACGAAATCAGGGAGCACATTTCAGGAGCAGCATCCCCTCATGGTCATTCCTGACCCACAAAGGAAAACAACCACAGTTTTTTCAAGGATATAGGTGTTCCTCTCACTATGTGTATCTCATGAGCATAGTGATGGGAGTGTCTTCTTGACATTCTTATGAGATGTAATTGAGGGTTGGTGTGAGGGTTGCAGAAATTAAATACATCCCAACCTTCGTGTCTCCTGTTGTTGTTTGACTCTTTTCTCCACATCATGCCTGGGAAGATCTATCATATCAATCTCACTAAAGTTATGTTATCTTGAAGTCCAAGTTTCAGTCAACAAAACAAGTAGTTGGAGCTACCTTCAGCTGCATAAAATAACACATTAAATCAAGAATCTCTACTAAGGGCATGTCCTAGTGTTTTATTCTAGCCTTCTCAGTCTAGCACCCTTAGAATCCATTCTCACACCAGTTCCCAAGGTTTCTTTTGACATATATTTGCAAAATATTGGAATTGTTTTGTGTGTAAGCTATTTCCTCCTGCATCATAGTATGTGTCTGGCCTTCTGGATCATGCTGATATTTGGCTTTAGCTATGGGTCTCATGCCAACAGGCGGTGATGGTGGTAGGCTTAAGGAAAATTATTACCTCATTATAAGATATATGCTCCAGGTAAGGTTAACAGAGTTTTCAGCAAAGAGAGGCAAGTCTCTTTAGACACAGATGGACAGCTACTTCCACTGGCAAGGAGGCTCAGGTGACTGAATGCACAGATTCTCAGTGTCAGTGGAGCCCATCAGATGCCTTCATTCTAAATGTCATGGCCCTTATGCTTCCCAATCAAAGTTCTAACTTTCATATGAGAAACTGAGCAAGACTATAAATTAAATCAGAATTCTAATTCTGTAACTAGCACACTTAAAATTTGTGTTTAATGGAAAAAAAAAATTTGGCTCTGAGGCTGCAAAAAATAAGAGATTATTCTGCTTCTACAATGGAAGTTATCTGGTTCTGAAATCATGGCTTGAGCTGATAATTTAATAATCGGAGCTCCCTAGGAACTTGCTTCCATTGTCATATCACAATAAACCACAAGTAAACATCTTGATTCATTTTGATGCCAGTATACACCATAGATTATTATTATCCCATTTTCCATAAACAAGATGTTCAGCAACACCATGACTAAACCAATCCAAAAATTGTGTAATTGAGAGACAGTCTCCTAGGACCACTGGTGGTATCAGTCAGGGTCCTAATACAAGGCAAAAACTATCCTAATAGTTTAAACAGGCAGAGATTTACTAAAATATGACTTCCTTAGTGAAGCATTCTTTTAACACCCTATTTAAAAATGCAACCTCATGTACTGCCTAGATACCACTTGCTTTATTTTCCTCCAAAATTCTTACTGCCACTTTTTAAAATTGATATTTTATTAAGTCTTATATGTGCTTTATTACACTAAAATGTAAGCTCCACAATTTCAGAGATGTTTGTCTGTTTTGTTCATTGCATTTTTCCCGACACCTAGAACTGTACCTGTGAAATGGCAATTCTTGGGAAACATTTGTCAAAGAAATTGAGCAAACTCCATTCAAAATGAAGAAAGAGTGCCTCCTATATAAAGGAGGGGGGGGGTTGTATTTCCTTTTCAGAATTAGGACAAATTATAATCCCAATATGTTAAAAGACATAAGAGATATATATGTATTTTTAGAATCCTGATGAGATGCTTTCATGAGAGGTTATTCTAAGAAAAATGATGTTACCTTTATGAATGATTTTTGGCTTTAAACATTAAAAGCACTTTGTGGGGCTACACAAAACTTTTCCTTTACCATTTGAGAAAAAGGAAGAGACTTTTTAAAAATCATTTTAAAATTATTCATATTAATAATAAATTGAAATGTGGTAAAGTACTGATGATATTGCAATGAAGTTATACATTTAGTGAATGTTTATATGCTTTTAGCTTCACTAAACAAACTAATATTTCTGACATAGAAAATTAATATGTTCTTACATCTACTTGAGAAAAATATTCCATCTGCACATTGGTTATATTTGTCTTTTCCATTTATGTCCTGGCCTTCTTGCCCAGGGCAAAAGGAGTAAAGAGAGCTGGAAATGGTATTTATTACAAAGAGTAACCAACCATAAAGACTATAATTGAACCCACAAGTGTAGTCATTACATGATTAATTACTTTGGCAAATCAGCCTCCTACATATATCATAAAAATATTTGAAGGAGCTAGAAGAGAATGTACAAAAATCAGGTTTGTCATTAGCAAAATCATTGCCATCCGTGGTTTGTTTTCAGTATTTCTGTGTTTTCACCACTGTTTCTCCCTCTAATCCTCTATATTAATGACATTTTAAGATAAATGCTTTGATGATTAAGTAGTAGCAATACTAGAATAGGCTGAGGCGAACATTTTTTCAAGTTTTTGTCACACACACAAAAGATTAAACTCGATGGTTTATTTGGCAACTTACATGTCTCTTGTTTGATAGATTACTGCTCTCATTTCTAACATTTTTATAATGCTTCAGTTTAGTAGACAATATATCAAAATAGTTTTTTTCTCATGTTAAAAATGTATTCAATACCATATACAATGCTCTGGAAAAATAGTGTAGAGAATAGTCAGATGTGGTGAAAACTGAGATGGCTTCCTTTGCTCTGGCTGTTCTCATGCCTGGATATAAAGCCTAGAATTCTGAAGGTGTCCTATAACCTTGAGAAGAATCAGCCTGGGGGTGTAGGGAACCATCATACTTGAGATGGCAGATCAGAGAGGTGAGAAGAACCCAGATCATGGATGATATCATTAAACTATTGGGACAAGTAAAGGTAGGATGTGTCCTGAATTTGAACATTGAGTCTCCTCAGGCTTATTCTCTTGCTCAAAAACCTATAATGTCACTTAGGTTGCTTCCATGTCCTGGCTATTGTAAATAGAGCTGCAATGAACATTTTGGTACATGTCTCTTTATGAATTATGGTTTTCTCAGGGTATATGCCCAGTAGTGGGATTGCTGGGTCATATGGTAGTTCTATTTTTAGTTTTTTAAAGAACCTCCATACTGTTCTCCATAGTGGCTGTATCAATTTACATTCCCACCAACAGTGCAAGAGGGTTCCCTTTTCTCCACACCCTCTCCAGCATTTATTGTTTGTAGTTTTTTTTTTTTAATTAATTAATTTATTTACTTATGGCTGTGTTGGGTCTTCGTTTCTGTGCGAGGGCTTTCTCTAGTTGCGGCAAGCGGGGGCCACTCTTCATCGCGGTGCGTGGGCCTCTCACTGTCGTGGCCTCTCTTGTTGTGGAGCACAGGCTCCAGACGCGCAGGCTCAGTAATTGTGGCTCACGGGCCCAGCTGCTCCGCGGCATGTGGGATCTTCCCAGACCAGGGCTCGAACCCGTGTCCCCTGCATTGGCAGGCAGATTCTCAACCACTGCGCCACCACGGAAGCCCTGTTTGTAGATTTTTTGATGATGGCCTTTCTGACCGGTGTGAGATGATATCTCATTGTAGTTTTGATTTGCATTTCTCTAATGATTAATGATGTTGAGCATTCTTTCATGTGTTTGTTAGCAATCTGTATATCTTCTTTGGAGAAATGTCTATTTAGGTTTTCTGCCCATTTATGGATTGGGTTGTTTGTTTTTTTGATATTGAGCTGCATGTGCTGCTTGTAAATTTTGGAGATTCACTTTGTTATAAAGCAGAAACTAACACACCATTGTAAAGCAATTATACTCCAATAAAGATGTTTATAGGTTTTTTTGTTTTTTTTAATGTCCCTCATTACTTCTGTGCTGTTATTAAAATCATTTAACTTTACCATTATAAAAAAACAGGAAGGTACTTTGATCTTACTTTTCACAATATAACTCAGAGTGAATTTTATTTAGTCTCATCCTTCCAGTCAAACTACTTATATTCATCTAAAATTACACTGAAATTTATAATATTTTTGCTTTGATTGAAACACCCATTGGATGGTATACTATTCCTCTTATCTATTTGGTAAGATTGTGAGTATCCACTTCAATAACACTCAGACCCCTTTCCAATGATGCTCGCCCCAGGACTGGGCAGCCCCTTCAAGCTGGGTCATATAAGTTCCCCCTTGGATTTTAGAAATGACTTTAAAAAGTTCCACTCTATCTTATTATTCCAATAAATCACAAAAATATATCTTTGGAACGTTGGTGATGATGATTTCCTTCAGAAAGATTTAAGAAACTGTGGGCATTCGTGTTAATTGAAAGCAAGATAAATTAGCCCTGCAATGGGAAAATAATACAGCAATTTGAAAGAGAACATTACACATTACTGTCACATGTTGAAATCATATTACACATTGAAAAAGAGAAAGCAGAAAAAACGTAAGGGCAATATGACTGAATATGAAACAATTTTTTATTTTATGTTTTTTAACTTTATTGAGGAATAATTGATGATATAAATTTGTACATATTTAAAGTGATTTGATATACATATACAATGCAAAATGATTACCAAGATCAAGATAATTAACATATAGTTAAAATAGGTAATTCTTTTTTTGTGTGGTGAGAATGTTTAAGATCTACTCTCAACAACTTTCAAGTATACAATACCGTATTATTAACTATAGTCACCATGTTATACCATAGATCCTCTTCTTCTAACTGTAAATTTGTGTCATTTGACTTCCAACACCTTATTTCCCTCACTCCCCAGCCACTGGCAACCACCATTCTATGTTCTGTTTCTATGAAAGCAGCTTTTTTCCCCCTATGATACCACATATAAGTGATACCATACAGTATTTGTTTTCTTTCTGGATTATTTCAATTAGCATAATGCCATCTAGATACATCCAGATTGGTGCAAATGGCAGAATTTCCTTTTTTATGACTCAATATCCCATTATATATACATTTATATATACACATAGATATACATATGTGTATATACATATATACACATGTATGCACACACACACACACACACCATTGAAGTACATTTAGTTTTTTCTATATCCTGGCTATTGTGAATAATGCTGCAGTAAACATGTACAGCTAACTCTTCGAGATGCTAATTTCTATTCCTTTGGATATATACCCAGGAGTGAGATTACTGGATCATATGGCAGTTTGATGTTTTAATTTTTTGATTAAAAAATCCATTTTCCATAATGGCTGTACCATTTTATGTTCCTAACAACATTGGATGAGGGTCCCCTTTCTCTACATCCTTGCCAACATTTGTTATCTCTTGTTTTTTATGATAGCCATCCTAACAGGTGTGAGGTGATATCTCATTGTGAGGTTTTGATTTGCATTTTCCTGATGATTAGTAATGCTGAACACCTTTTCATATACATATTGGCCATTTGTATATCTTCTGTGGAAAAATACTTATTCAGGTTCTTTGCCCATTTTAATTGGATTGTTTGCATTTTTGGATATTGGGTTTGCATAAATTCTTTATATATTTTGGATATTAACCTTTGATCAGATATGAACAGGCACATAGGCTAGTGGAATAGAATAGAGAGCCCCAATATAAGCCCACACATTTATGGTCCACTAAATTTTGACAAGGGTGCCAGGAACACACAATGAGGTAAGGGTAGTCTCTTTAATAAGTTGTGTTGAGAAAAATGGATATCCACATACAAAAAGAAAAAAAGACACTGGACTTTTGTTTTACACCACTTACAAAAGTAAACTCAAAATGAACCAAAGACTTAAATATAAGACCTGAAACCATAAAACTAGAGGAAAACTTAGGAAAAGAAAATCCTTGACATTAGCGTTAGCAGTAAAATTTTTTGCATAAGACATCAAGAGAATGGGCAAAAAACAAAACCCGCCCAAACCCTAAAATAAATGAGTGGGACTACATTAAACTAAAGAGCTTCTGCACAGTAAAGGAAAAGATAAATAAATTGAAAAAGCAATCTACAGAATGAAAACAATTTTTAAATAAAGTCAAAACACACCTTCTAAAATAAAGAATATATTCATTACAAAAAAGACAAATAAACCTCAAAGGATTTGACCAAGAGTTAATTAGGCATAACTATGAATAGAAATGACAGATTTCTGAGGAAATCACCAAAATGCAGCACAAAGATAAAAATATATGAAAATATCAAAGTGTCTTAAGAGAAAGCTAAAGAAAAAAAGGAATAAAGCAATAGGAGTTGAGGAAGAAGTAAATAGAGATTGGGGAAAAGTCTATATTTAAAGAGAAATTGGTATATGCATTATACAATGCTGAAAAAAACAAAACTTTTCAGATTGAAGAAACATATCAAGTCCTGAGCAAGAGTAATAATGTGTTTGCCACTGGAAAAGAATAATGGTAAAACAGAAAATCAGTGGCAAATCTGAACAGCTACTCCAGAGAAAATATAGATTACACTGAAGAAAATAAAGTTGGGCTCACGATAGCCTTCTAATTATTAATAGAAGATGCCAAAAGGTCATGAAATATGTTCAAAGTGTTGTAAAAAAATAATTTCTTACCTAGAAATTTACATCTGAGGAAAACAAACATTTAGATGAACAAATACAGAAAAGGTGTAGTTTCCTGAGGATAATTTTGAGAGTACTAAATATACTCCAGTTAAAGTGAAATTAAACCCAGAAAGGAATGGAAAACTAAAACTATTAATGAATAAAAAAAATGTCTAACATATTGGAATGTATAAACTATAACTGACTGTAAAACCATAAATAACACTGGGTGTTCAGGGTTGAAAAAAGTCAAAGGTTTCAGCTTTTGTAAAATTATATTTTAGATATTGTGATTATTTCTCCTATAAAAGTGTACATAAAATACCAGTTAAATTACTTTAAAAATATTTTAAATTCATAGCTGAAATTGTAACAAAGAAGACGAAATCTAAAGTGCCTAAAGTAAGAAACATCTGCAACCTAGAAATTATGACATTTCTTAAAAATTTAGAACATGTTTACAATAAATAAAAAAGAGCAGAGCGAGATATAAAAAGCAGACATTTCTTTCTTCCTCTATGATGATATAGACTTCTGCCTGCTTTATCAGTGCAGTGAATACATCTCCAATCTTGTTAGAATTGTAATTTAAAGTTTTTTATTTTATCATCTTTCTCCATGTTAATTAGTTTTTAAAACTTTACTATATTTTGACCACCTAGAGGGGTGGGATAGGAAGGGTGGGAGGGAGATGCAAGAGGGAGGGGATATGGGGATATATGTATATGTATAGCTGATTCACTTTGTTATACAGCAGAAACTAACACACCATTGTAAAGCAATTACACTCCAATAAAGATGTTAAAAAAAAAACTTTACTATATTTAATTTTTTTTTCTTTGCTGTACTCATCATTGTTTTGAATAGTCTATACATTCTTTCTGGGTTTTTTTGTAGCTGATGTTCTTTCATTAAGTTTTTTAAATAGTGGTTTACACATAGAATTTTTCTCAATATTTGTTTTGAAAATGTCTATTTTGCTCACAGTCTTATAATTCTGATAGATATAAAATTTCTGGTAGAGTTATTTTTTAAAAAAATACTTTGAAGATACTCTGCCTTCTGGTACCTTCACTGTATTCACTAGAAATAAGTCTAAGATTAATCTAATCATTGCCCCTGTGTAGATAATCTTTTAGTTAGCTGGTAGCTTTTAAGATTGTATCTATTCTTGATCATTTTTGCCTCATTATTAAGTATGTAGATGTGGATTTACTTTTTTATTTTTCACTGCTTAATAGTCAAAGATCATTTTAGATTTGCCACCAGTGGGATCATTCTAAGCCAAGTATTTCACAATGATTTCAAGATTTACTTATGAAATTAAGCTGCTGTCATCCACTATGGCAGGTAACTTAATAGCACGTCATTATTAGTTATTCTATCTTCCTTCCCTGTATTATTTTCCTTTGCCATCACTAGAATTTCCTTTATCTTATAAGTAAGCTACTTAATACCTGAATCCTCTTTCTGGGGAAACACAGTCTAATAGACACGGTAATAAGTAACATTTTTTTTGCTAACTCACCTTTTCTATAACCACTTACTATGGAAGTTCCCCAGTTCTTTGTACATTATCTCCAAAACCCAGAATCTTCCTGAACCCTAGACTCATATCCCCAACTGCCTATATGATATTTCCACTTGGAAGGAAACACTTTAAGCTTAGCATGTCTAAAATTGAACTCCTGAATTCCTCCAACCAACAAAATCACTTTACCTCTCCTCCCTTTCCAGTTTCTGACCAGTCAGTCCTTCCAATTGCTCACACCAAAACTCTGGAGATATTCTTTTTTAAATTTTTATTTATCTTTTATTTTTTTAGTTAATTTTTATTGGCGTATAGTTGCTTTACAATGTTGTGTTGGTTTCTTGCTGTACAGCAAAGTGAATCAGTCATACGTATACATATATCCACTCTTTTTTTGATTTCCTTCCCACTTAGGTCACCACAGAGCATTGAGTAGAGTTCCCTGTGCTATACAGTAGGTTCTCATTAGTAATCTATTTTATGTCAGTCCCAATCTCCCAGTTCATCCCACCCCCTCCTTCCCCTCTTGGTAACCATAAGTTTGTTCTCTACAACTGTGACTCTATTTCTGCTTTGCAAATAAGTTCATCTCTACCATTTTCTAGATTCCACATGTAAGTGATTATTGCGTGATATTTGTTTTTCTCTTTCTGACTTACTTCACTCTGTATGACAATCTCTGGGTCCACCCACGTCTCTGCAAATGGCACTATTCCATTCCTTTTTATGGCTGAGTAATATTCCATTGTATATATGTACCACATCTTATTTATCCATTCCTCTTTTGATGGACATTTAGGTTGCTTCCATGTGCTGGCTATTGTAATTAGTGCTACAATGAACATCGGGGTGCATGCATCCTTTCTGGAGATATTCTTAATATGTATTCTCTTACCACTGCACCCAATGCTGTCTTCTCTACTTTAAAACTATATCCAGGATCTGACCTCTTCTCTACAACTCCTAGTACCACCCTGATCCAAGCCACCATTTCTCCTGCCTACATTCTCACAAGAGTGTCCTAACTAGTCTCCATGCAACCATGCTTGCTCTATATTCCATTTCTATAGAACTTACAGAAATCCTTTGAAGACATGAGTATGATCATGTTACTTCACTGAACAAAATTCTTTACTGGCTTTTCACCTCACTCAAAAAAATCCAAAAACCATACAATATCCTGCAAGTCTCTATCAAATGAGGGCCTCCATCATCTCTCTGGCCTCCCCTCCTGTACTCTCCCCTCTTATTCACTCTGCACTCATGCTGCTTTGGCCACAGTGTTTCTCCTTCCTGGAAAGCTCTGTTCCCAGATATCCTAATAGCTACCTCTCACCTCCTTCAAGCATTTTAACAAATATCACCTTTTTTTATGGTTGACCCTAGATAAAATTGCCAACCACTTCCACCCTATTCACATGTATTTTATACCCCTTACCCTATGTTTGTTTTTTAAAGCATTTATTACCTATTAATATAATAGATCTTTAAATTATTTACTATATTTAATATATTGTGTCTTTCCACCAAATAGAATGTCACCTACCTTAGGCAGAGATTTTTGTGTTTTATTTATAATCTAACTCAAGCACCTAGAGGAGCTCATGATACCTAATAGATGATCAATAAATATTTGAGTGTGTGTGTGTGTGTGTGTGTGTGTGTGTGTGTGTGTGTGTGTATTTCCATGAAAATTTCTGAAAGGGTAAATAAGTATCTATTGGTAGAGAAACTTAAGTGCATTTTATAGCAGGAGAATGAAGCCATAGATAGAAGTATATGAGCATCTAGGATGAAATAATAGGTTCCCTAATGTACTAGCAGAAGTGGGAAGGGATCACATGAAGTCCATTGACCCAAAATGATGAATTTTCAGGCAGAGACTGCCCAAGTTGAGTTGAGAGTGTATATAAATGTAATCATTAAAATACACACAGTGTCTGATACACAAGGGCCAGTCAATAAATGTCAGTTAAAATGAATAAAATATCCTAATATCATAGTCTCATAACTTGTGGTACTGGGCTACAGGTTAAACCAAAAACATAATAAAAGCAATAAAACTGTCAATTTCCTGATCACCTGAAAGTGTGATGCCGCAGTAGGTAAAAATATCAGACTAAGTTATGTAGTATTTAATGGCTTCAGTGAGGGTAGTTAAACCATATCAAGATATTTAAATATGTATCTGATTTTCCATGGGTTTTGTCATTTTAGAATCAGTTTATATTTGAGTCTATTTTCAGCAAGTGATCTATAAGAACCATGTGGAACTATATCTAGTCCTAATCTGTTTTTATTCTTGTTATTTCAATTGAATTCTTTCTAAGGCACTGCTGATATTTCCTTGCACTCAGTTTTCAGCCTGAGGATTTCCCCGTGATCACACTTGGCAGGAATTTCACATTGAGTAATGATCAGTATTAAAGCGCTCATTTGAATAGAAACAATAGTATGCATGTTACAGTTGATTAATTAAATATACAAATGATTCCCATCCAAGTTTTTATGATTATCTGGAATTTACCCCAGAAATTAATTAATCCCTTTTTATCATAACTACATGATTCATGAAAGCTTGTGGAGATTAATTCTAAATTATTAGATTGTCAGTGAGAAGACTGTATGATGAAATTAAAATGTAAATGACAAAAGAAGATATATCTCTAATTATTCTGAAATAATTATTTTGGTTATCACCATAATTGATTTTATTGTTTCTATGAAATTATTTCCTTCAGAAGTCAGACAGGTGTTTTCAAGAAAAACTGCTAACTCTAGACTATTCAAAGATGAGAATGTCTCATTTATACAGAAGTCATTCATGCAACAAAGTAACCTTCCTATAAAGAAAGCCAATAAACATGAAATAAGTGAAAGCAAAATGTTTCTGAGTAGCTGACAGTAGGTATAAACCGAGATATAAAAATTATATGAACTTATGGAAAAATGGGAACACATTTAGGACACCATAATAATACATATAAATGAATTATTATAGTTTAAAAGGTTATACATAAAAGAATATGTAATTATTGGTTCCTTAGGGATATTTCCTTCAGTAATATATATCAGTTGTTTAGAATTAATTCCAGAGAAATTCAGTTTAAAATGGACTTGTAGATAACACTCAGCAAAATGTGTGTTGGCATGTCATCCTTTGACATGCAAGCCTTTGGCAACAGAAGACTTAGGTGTACATACATGTGTTCATTTTATATATGTGTGTGTGTGTGTGTGTGTGTATATATATATATATATATATATATATACATAACTTCTAAGAATGTAAGTCAGGATAGTATTTGGAACAAAAATAAAGAAATGATGATTTAATAATATGTATTTTTTTCTTTCAGTCTGCAGTTTGTTTTTTAATTTACTTAAATATGTTTACATTTTTAGAAGAGCAGAAATTAAAAACTTTTATGTCAATCTTACCAATTTTTTCTAAGAATCATGTTTTTGTTATATATAAACATCTTTGCCAAAACCAAATACCTTTTCTTGTATTTTTCTTCTAGAAATTGAAAGATTTTTAGGTGTATATTTAGGGCTATGATCTATTTGGAGCTAAATTTTGTAAGGATTTATTATTTTGCATAATGATATATAATTGTTTCACCATCATTTTTGATGACTCTTCTTTCTCTACTAAATTATTTTTGAAGTTTGAGAAAATCAATTGACCATACCTATATGGGTTTATTTCTGGACTTTCTGTTCTATTTCACTGATCTATGTATCTATACTTTCACAAATACTATGTAGTATTGATTACTGTAATTTAGAGTAAATCTTGCAATCATTCTCTCGTGCTGTGCTTCTTCTACAAAATTGGTTTTGCTATTGTAGTTCCATTACTTTCCATAGAAATTTTATACTCTATTTGTTGATTTGTACAAAAAAACACCCTGAAACACACAAATAAAAAATGCATGTTGGGACTTTGATTGGGATTATGTTGAATCTATAGATTAGTTTGAGGAAAATTGACATCCTACAAACGTTTCATTCATGAAACTAGGATATATTCCCAATATTTTCGGTTTACTTTGATTTCTGTCATCAGTATTTTATTGTTTTTAACAAATAAATCTTATTAGCAGCAAACATATTTTGTTAGATTTATATGAAAGGTTTTTGTACGTATTTTGTGTTTTTCTCATTTCTTGAGATGCAGTTGATATATGACTTTTTATTAGTTAGAGGTGTACACCATAATGAATTGATATTTGTGTATATTGAGAAATGATTACCACAATTAGTTTAGTTAATCTTCATCACCTCGCATAATCACATTTTTTTCTTGTATGAGAACATTTTTTTTAACACTTTATTAGAGTATAATTGTTTTACAATGGTGTGTTAGTTTCTGCTTTATAAAAAAGTGAATCAGCTATACATATACATATATCCCATTATCTCCTCCCTCTTGCATCTCCCTCCCACTCTCCATATGCCACCCCTCTAGGTGGTCACAAAGCACTGAACTAATCTCCCTGTGCTATGCGGCTGCTTCCCAATAGCTATCTGTTTTACATTTGGTAGTGTATATATGTCCATGCCACTCTCTCACTTCGTCCCAGCTTACCCTTCTCCCTCCCCATGTCCTCAAGTCCATTCTCTACGTCTGCATCTTTATTCCTATCCTGCCCTTAGGTTCTTCAAAACCATTATTTTTTCTTTAGATTCCATATATATGTGTTAGCATATGGTATTTGTTTTTCTCTTTCTGACTTACTTCACTCTGTATGACAGACTCTATGTCCATCCACCTCACTAAAAATAACTCAGTTTCATTTCTTTTTAAGGCTGAGTAATATTCCATTGTATATATGTGCCACATCTTCTTTATCCATTCATCTGATGATGGACACTTAGGTTGCTTCCGTGTACTGGCTTTGTAAGTAGAGCTGCAATGAACATTGTCATACATGACTCTTTGTGAATTATGGTTTTCTCAGGGTATATGCCCAGTAGTGGGATTCCTGTGTCGTATGGTAGTTCTATTTTTAGTTTTTTGAGGAATCTCCATACTGTTCTCCATAGTGGCTGTATCAATTTACATTCCCACCAACAGTGCAAGAGGGTTCCCTTTTCTCCACACCCTCTCCAGCATTCATTGTTTCTAGACTTTTTGATGATGGCCATTCTGACAGGTGTGAGATGATATCTCATTGTAGTTTTGATTTGCATTTCTCTAATGATTAATGATGTTGAGCATTCTTTCAAGTGTCTGTTGGCAATCTGTATATCTTATTTGGAGAAATGTCAATTTAGGTCTTCTGCCCATTTTTGGATAGGGTTGTTTGTTTTTTTAATATTGAGCTGCATGAGCTGCTTGTAAATTTTGGAGATTAATCCTTTGTCAGTTGCTTCATTTGCAAATATTTTCTCCCATTCTGAGGGTTGTCTTTTCATCTTGTTTATGGTTTCCTTTGCTGTGCAAAACTTTTAAGTTTCATTAGGTCCCATTTGTTTATTTGTGTTTTTATTTCCATTTCTCTAGGAGGTGGGTCAAAAAGGATCTTGCTGTGATTTATGTCGTAGAGTGTTCTGCCTATGTTTTCCTCTAAGAGTTTGATGGTGTCTGGCCTTACATTTAGGTCTTTAATCCATTTTGAGTTTATTTTTGTGTGTGGTGTTAGGGAGTGTTCTAATTTCATTCTTTTACATGTAGCTGTCCAGTTTTCCCAGCACCACTTATTGAAGAGTCTGTCTTTTCTCCACTGTATATGCTTGCCTCCTTTATCAAAGATAAGGTGACCATATGTGCGTGGGTTTATCTCTGGGCTTTCTATCCTGTTCCATTGATCTATATTTCTGTTTCTGTGCTAGTACCATACTGTCTTGATTACTGTAGCTTTGTAGTATAGTATGAAATCTGGGAGCCTGATTCCTGCAGCTCCGTTTTTCTTTCTCAAGATTGCTTTGGCTATTCGGGGTCTTTTGTGTTTCCATACAGATTGTGAAAATTTTTGTTCTAGTTCTGTGAAAAATGCCATTGGTAGTTTGATAGGGATTGCATTGAATCTGTAGATTGCTTTGGGTAGTATAGTCATTTTCACAATGTTGATTCTTCCAATCCGAGAACATGGTGTATCTCTCCATCTGTTTGTATCATCTTTAATTTCTTTCATCAGTGTCTTATAATTTTCCGCATACAGGTCTTTTGTCTCCTTAGGTAGGTTTATTCCTAGATATTTTATTCTTTTTGTTGCAATGGTAAATAGGAGTGTTTTCTTAATTTCACTTTCAGATTTTTCATCATTAGTGTATAGGAATGCAAGAGATTTCTGTGCATTAATTTTGTATCCTGCTACTTTAGCAAATTCATTGACTAGCTCTAGTAGTTTTCTGGTGGCATCTTTAGGATTCTCTATGTATAGTATCATGTCATCTGCAAACAGTGACAACTTTACTTCTTCTTTTCCGATCTGGATTCCTTTTCTTTCTTTTTCTTCTCTGATTGCTGTGGCTAAAACCTCCAAAACTTTGTTGAATAATAGTGGTGAGAGTGGGCAACCTTGTCTTGATCCTGATCTTAGTGGAAATGGTTTCAGTTTTTCACCATTGAGGATGATGTTGGCTGTGGGTTTGTCATATACAGCCTTTATTATGTTGAGGAAAGTTCCCTCTATGCCTACTTTCTGCAGGGCTTTTATCATAAATGGGTGTTGAATTTCGTCAAAAGCTTTCTCTGCATCTATTGAGATGATCATATGGTTTTTCTCCTTGAATTTGTTAATATGGTGTATCACGTTGATTGATTTGTGTATATTGAAGAATCCTTGCATCCCTGGAATAAACCCCACTTGATCATGGTGTATGATCCTTTTAATGTGCTGTTGGATTCTGTTTGCTAGTATTTTGTTGAGGATTTTTGCATCTATGTTCATCAGTGGTATGAGCCTGTAGTTTTCTTTCTTTGTGACATCTTTGTCTGGTTTTGGTATCAGGGTGATGGTGGTCTCGTAGAATGAGTTTGGGAGTGTTCCTCCCTCTGCTATGTTTTGGAAGAGTTTGAGAAGGATAAGCGTTCGCTCTTCTCTAAATGTTTGATAGAATTCGCCTGTGAAGCCATCTGGTCCTGGGCTTTTGTTTGTTGCAGGATTTATAATCATATTTTCAATTTCAGTGTTTGTGATTGGTCTGTTCATATTTTCTTTTTCTTCCTGGTTCAGTCTCGGAAGGCTGTGCATTTCTAAGAATTTGTCCATTTCTTCCAGGTTGTCCATTTTATTGCCATATAGTTGCTTGTAGTTATCTCTCATGATCCTTTGTATTTCTGCAGTGTCAGTTGTTACTTCTCCTTTTTCATTTCTAATTCTATTGGTTTGAGTGTTCTCCCTTTTTTTTTTCCATAAGTCTGGCTAATGGTTTATCAATTTTGTTTATCTTCTCAAAGAACCAGCTTTTAGTTTTAGTGATCTTTGCTATCGTTTCCTTCATTTCTTTTTCTTTTATTTCTGATTTGATCTTTATGATTTCTCTCCTTCTGCTAACTTTGGGGGGTTTTTTTGTTCTTCTTTCTCTAATTGCTTTAGGTGTAAGGTTAAGTTGTTTATTTGAGATGTTTCTTGTTTCTTAAGGTAGGATTGTATTGCTATATGCTTCCCTCTTAGAACTGCTTTTGCAGCAGCCCACAGGTTTTGGGTCATCGTGTTTTCATTGTCATTTGTTTCTAGGTATTTTTTGATTTCCTCTTTGATTTCTTCAGTGATCTCTTGGTTATTAAGGAGTGTGTTCTTTAGCCTCCATGTGTTTGTGTTTCTTACAGATTTTTCCTGTAATTGATATCTAGTCTCATAGCGTTGTGGTCAGAAAATATACTTGATATGATTTCAACTTTCTTAAATTTACCAAGGCTTGATTTGTGACCCAAGATATGATCTATCCTGGAGAATGTTTCATGAGCACTTGAGAAGAAAGTGTATTCTGCTGTTTTTGGATGGAATGTCCTATAAATATCAATCAAGTCTATCTTGTTTAATGTATCATTTACAGCATGTGTTTCCTTATTTATTTTCATTTTGGATGATCTGTCCATTAGTGAAAGTGGGGTGTTAAAGTCCCCTACTATGATTGTGTTACTGTCGATTTACCCTTTTATGGCTGTTAGTATTTGCCTTATATATTGAGGTGCTCCTATGTTGGGTGCATCAATATTTACATTGTTATATCTTCTTCTTGGATTGATCCCTTGATGATTATGTAGTGTCCTTCTTTGTCTCTTGCAGTAGTCTTTGTTTTAAAGTCTATTTTGTCTGATATGAGAATTGCTACTCCAGCTTTCTTTTGATTTCCATTTGCATAGAATCTTTTTCCATCCCCTCACTTTCAGTCTGTATGTGTCCCTAGGTCTGAAGTGGGTCTCTTGTAGACAGGATATTTATGGGTCTTGTTTTTGTATCCATTCAGCCAATCTATGTCTTTTGGTTGGAGCATTTAATCCATTTACATTTAAGGTAATTATCGATATGTATGTTCCTATTACCATTTTCTTAATTGTTTTGGGTTTGTTATTGTAGATCTTTTCCTTCTCTTGTGTTTCCTGCCTAGAGAAGTTCCTTTAGCATTTGTTGTAAAGCTGGTTTGGTGGTGCTGAATTCTCTTAACTTTTGCTTGTCTGTAAAGGTTTTAATTTCTCCATTGAATCTGAATGAGATCCTTGGTGGGTAGAGTAATCTTGGTTATAGGTTTTTCCCTTTCATCACTTTAAATATGTCCTGCCACTCCCTTCTGGCTTGCAGAGCTTCTGCTGAAAGATCAGCTGTTAACCTTATGGGGATTCCCTTGTATGTTATTTGTTGCTTTTCCCTTGCTGCTTTAAATATTTTTTCTTTCTATTTAATTTTTGATAGTTTGATTAATATGTGTCTTGGTGTGTTTCTCCTTGGATTTATCCTGTATGGGACTCTCTGCATTTCCTGGACTTGATTGACTATTTCCTTTCCCATATTAGGGACGTTTTCAACTCTAATCTCTGCAAATATTTTCTCAGTCTCTTTCTTTTTCTCTTCTTCTTCTGGGACCCCTATAATTCGAATGTTGGTGCATTTAATGTTGTCCCAGATGTCTCTGAGACTGTCCTCAATTCTTTTCATTCTTTTTTCTTTATTCTGCTCTGCAGTAGTTATTTCCACTATTTTATCTTCCAGGTCACTTATCCATTCTTCTGCCTCAGTTATTCTGCTGTTGATCCCTTCTAGAGAATTTTTAATTTCATTTATTGTGTTGTTCATCACTGTTTGTTTGCTCTTTAGTTCTTCTAGTTCCTTGTTAAACCTTTCTTGTATTTTCTCCATTCTATTTCCAAGATTTTGGATCATCTTTACTATCATTATCCTGAATTCTTTTTCAGGTAGACTGCCTGTTTCCTCTTCATTTGTTAGGTCTGGTGGGTTTTTGCCTTGCTCCTTCATGTGCTGTGTGTTTCTCTGTCTTGTCATTTTGCTTAACTTACTGTGTTGGGGGTCTCCTTTTCACAGGCTGCAGTTTCGTAGTTCCCATTGATTTTGGTGTCTGTCCCCAGTGGCTAAGGTTGGTTCAGTGTGTTGTGTAGGCTTCCTGGTGGAGGGGACTGGTGCCTGTGTTCTGGTGGATGAGGCTGGATCTTATCTTTCTGGTAGGCAGGACCGCATCCGGTGGTGTGTTTTGGAGTGTCTGTGGCCTTATTATGATTTTAGGCAGCCTCTGTGCTAATGGATGGTGTTGTGTTCCTGTCTTGCTAGTTGTTTGGCCTAGTGTGTCCAGCACTGGAGCTTGCTGGTCGTTGAGTGTAGCTGGGTCTTGGCGTTGAAATGGAGATCTCTGGGAGATTTTTGCTGTTTGATATTACATGGAGCTGGGAGGTCTCTTGTGGACCAGTGTCCTGAACTTGGCTCCCCCACCTCAGAGGCACAGCCCTGACACCTGGCTGGAGCACCAAGAGCCTTTCATCCACACAGCTCAGAATAAAAGGGAGGAGAAAAAGAAAGAAAGAAAGAAGAAGATAAAATAAAATAAAATAATATAAAATAATTAAAATAAAAAATAATTATTAAGAAAAAAACAATTTTAAGTAATTAAAAAAAAAAAACAAAAATAGACAGACAGAACCCTAGGACAAATGGTAAAAGCAAAGCTATACAGACAAAATCACACACAGAAGCATACACATACACACTCACAAAAAGAGAAAAAGGGAAAAAATATATATATCGTTGATCCCAAAGTCCATCTCCTCAATTTGGGATGATTTGTTGCCTCTTCAGGTATTCCACAGATGCAGGCACATCAAGTTGATTGTGGAGATTTAATCCACTGCTCCTGAGGCTGCTGGGAGAGATTTCCCTTTCTCTTCTCTGTTCACACAGCTCCCGGGGTTCAGCTTTGGATTTGGCCCCGCCTCTGCGTGTAGGTTGCCTGAGGGCATCTGTTCTTCGCTCAGACAGGACAGGGTTAAAGGAGCAGCTGTTTCGGGGGCTCTGGCTCACTCAGGCCGGGGAGAGGGAGGGGTACGGATGCGGGGCGAGCCTGCGGCGGCAGAGGCCGGCGTGACGTTGCAGCAGCCTGAGGCGCGCAGTGCGTTCTCCCGGGGAAGTTGTCCCTGGATCACGGGACCCTGGCAGTGGCGGGCTGCACAGGCTCCCGGGAGGGGAGGTGTGGAGAGTGACCTGTGCTCGCACACAGGCTTCTTGGTGACGGCAGCAGCAGCCTTAGCGTCTCCTGCCCGTCTCTGGGGTCCGCGCTGATAGCCGCGGCTTGCGCCCGTCTCTGGAGCTCGTTTAGGCGGCGCTCTGAATCCCCTCTCCTCGCGCACCAGGAAACAAAGGGGCAAGAAAAAGTCTCTTGCCTCTTCGGCAGGTCCAGACCTTTTCCTGGACTCCCTCCTGGCTGGCTGTGGCGCACTAGCCCCCTTCAGGCTGTGTGCACGCCCGCCAACCCCAGTCCCCTCCCTGCGATCCGACCAAAGCCCGAGCCTCAGCTCCCAGCCCCGCCCGCCCTGGCGGGTGAGCAGACAAGCCTCTTGGGCTGGTGAGTGCTGCTCGGCACCAATCCTCCGTGCGGGAATCTCTCCACTTTGCCCTCTGCACCCCCGTTGCTGCGCTCTCCTCCGTGGCTCCAAAGCTCCCCCCTCTGCCACCTGCAGTTTCCGCCCATGAAGGGGCTTCCTAGTGTGTGGAAACCTTTCCTCCTTCACAGCTCCCTCCCCGAGGTGCAGGTCCCATCCCTATTCTTTTGTCTCTGTTTTTTCTTTTTTCTTTTGCCCCACCCAGGTACGTGGGGAGTTTCTTGTCTTTTGGGAGGTCTGAGCTCTTCCGCCAGCATTCAGTAGGTGTTCTGTAGAAGTTGTTCCACGTGTAGATGTATTTCTGATGTATTTGTGGGGAGGAAGGTGATCTCTGCATCTTACTTTTCCACCATATTGAAGCCCCTCTCTATCTGAAACCAATTTTATACATTAAAAATTAATGTATTTTAAAAGATAACACTGCCTTTCACTTCAAGAATAGTGTCCACTTAGTACTGATTTTTTGCACTATGTCAAGTTTTATCTTGCTATACTACTGGGGGAATATCATATGTAGCATATATACAAACCAGAATCAAATACAAAGGAGTATTTTAAAAGTGAAAAAGTGGGGGATTTATATGTAAAATTCCGTTTATTGTGGTCAATTGCACATACATCGTTTTGTGTGTGCTTCTACTTTACCCTAATATTAGGAGTCAATATAATATTTGACACTTTTCAAATTTCAAACAGAGAACAAATTCCATAAGTTATATATAATAATAAACTCACAATTGATCAGTTTTTTCATAAGATCAATAGGGATTCAGGCAAATTTGTATAATATATATATCTTATACATCTCCTACTACAACTCTTATTAATCTGTGCAGCAAGGGTGTGTACATGTGTAGAATAAACACAAAAGATACTTAACTAAGGAAAGTACACCGACGATCATAGCAGCATTATTCACAGTAGCCAAAAGTGGAAACAGGCCAAGGGTGCATTGACAGATAAATGTATAAACAAAATGTGGTAGATGTTTATTATACAATGGAATGTTATTCAGCTTTAAAAAGAAAGAAAATTCTGACCTGTGCTACATATGGATCAACCTTGAGGCCATTATGCTGAGTGAAGTTAAAACAGTCACAAAAAGGAAAAAACTGTATGATTTCACTTATATAAGGTACTTAGAGTAATCAAATTCATAAAGACCAAAAGTAGCTGTAATTGAGCAGAGAGTATGGAACAAAGTTTACACCCCGAATGTAATAGAGGATTTCCGCTCCCTGTCAATTATGTTAAGGAACCCAATTTCACATTGTAGACAGAGTACATGTGTAAGCCCATATACCTGGCCTGTATCTGATTTAATACAATACATAAATGTGTAATTGTGTGTTCATGTGTCTGTGGTTTATTACTTGTATTTAATATAGAATATGAATTTATGCTTTCAAACTAGTAAACATGGGCCATGTGGTAGAATTTTTTTTCCTTATTTGTCATCACTAATTCCTTTTGTCCTCCTCTAGCTGTGAAGATTGTTGCAATGTTGATAAAGTCTTATGATCCATTCATCTCACGGAATGTTATTAATACATTGTTCAAATATTACAGTTAACAAATGTGTTAATGGAGCTAGGGAGATAAAAAAATATTAATTTAAAGAGATGTATTTCATGTTTTAAATCCTCAATTTAAGGGAATGGCCCACTTGCTACAATGTATGTAAATTCCAGCATTTCATATTAAAATACCACAAATAAAATACAAAATAAAAAGGGAGTATAAGAAAGAACATTTTATAAATTTGTTAATATACAAGTGCTTTACCATGTTTTAAATATAAATAATCAATTTTGTTTGTAACAATTTTTCTTTACCTGAAAGAAACTTTACAGTGATCAGATGAGTGAAATATTATTTAAATTAGAATACATATTTACTAATATAATTTATATTTAAAACATCAAAAATATGGATTCTAAAAGATACTTTCATTGACACAGATAATGTTTATAATTTAAATAATATTTCACTAGCAAAATTATGGAATTTATGAATATGAAATGAATACTTATATTCAACAACAGCATTAATATGAAAATATATTCAGAAATTTAGAGATTCTGAAATTTGTTGCAAGATATGCCTTCTACTTCAGTCTTCAGATGTCTATTTTTATCTTAAAAGAATCTTTTAGCATGAAGAAATTAGAGCAAGTTGAATTACAGAATTTATGAAAGAAATATAAATTGCCTGGTATATGTGCATTTCAAAGATGTTCAAAGGAACATGATTATCCCATTTGCAATTCAGTTTTAAAATCTGAATACAACATACACAGTATTTGTCACAATTTCTCATTTAGATTTTTAGAAGCTGACAGCCAACACGTTAAGTTCAGAGTCTTCAGAAAATATACTTATAGCACAAGATGAGCTAGAATAATAGAAGATAATAAACCCTGAATTTTTATCTTTGAACTTTTGTTTTCATAATAATGCTACATTGTTACATCTATAAACATTGCATATTTACATTGTGTCTGGTGTTGGGCAGAAGAAGATATGTACCAAATCTGTTCAGTGAACGGTGAAGAATTTGATTTGGTTTGGTTGGCTTTGGCTGCTCATATCGCAAGGCTCATGTTACAAATTGCCAGATAAATGGATGTTAAGTACAGATTATTGCATACCATGTCATTAACACAATGTATAATCTTATGGCCTTTATTCTGGAAAACAGTGGGTGCTATGACAGTTTTTTAATCAGAGGGTGAATATCATTAGCATTTTAGAAGTCTAATCCTGAAGAATGAAGAGACCCAAAGAGTTGGGGAATGGGGAAGGGGGGGAGGACCAGTGTAAAGACATTGTAGTATTCTGGGTATAAAGGACTAAGATCCTGAACTGTGCCAGTGGCAGTCTGATACAAAGAGAGGGATAAACTTAAGAAATTTTGAGGGGAAAAAAATGATGTTTTTAACTTATTTTTCTTGTCTAACAGCTCTGTCTAGGACTTCCAGTACTATGTTGAATAGAAGTGGCAAGAATGGGCACCCTTGCCCTGTTCCAGATCTTAGAGGAAAATGATTTCAGTTTTTCACCATTGAGTATGACATTAGTTACCAGATTTTCACATATGGCCTTCATTGCTTTGAGGTAAGTCCTTTCTATACCTAGTTTACTGAGAGTTTTTGTCATGAATGGGTTTTGAATTTTATCAGATGATTTTTGTGTCTATTAAGATGACCATGTGATATTTATCTTTTATTCTGTTATGTAGTGTATCGCATTTATTGATTTGCATATGTTGAGCCATC
The DNA here is from genome assembly GCF_965194825.1 of Balaenoptera physalus. Classification (NCBI taxonomy): domain Eukaryota; kingdom Metazoa; phylum Chordata; class Mammalia; order Artiodactyla; family Balaenopteridae; genus Balaenoptera; species Balaenoptera physalus. The sequence goes on along the minus strand of NC_138887.1, from coordinate 114,636,203 downwards.
CTTGCATACCAGGAATTAATCCCTCTTTGCTATGGTGCATGATCTTTTAAATATGGTGCTGAATTTGATTTGCTAATGTTTGGTTGAGGAATTTTACATCCATGTTTATTAAGATATTGGTAGTTTTCTTTCCTTGCAGTGTCTTTGTCACAGTGATGCTGGCTTCATAAAATGAGTTTGGAAGTGCTTCCTTCTCTTCTACTTTTGAGTAGTTTAAAGAGGATTGATATTAATTATCTAAATGTTTGGTAAAATTCACCTGTGAAGTCATCTGGTCTTAGGCTTTCAGTTGTGGAGTGTTTTGATTACTGATTCAGTCTTCTCATTTGTTATTGGTCTGTTTTCTGTTTCTTTTTCATTGTCTTGGTGGGTTGTATGTTTTAGAAATTTATCCATTTTTCTAGGTTGTCCAATTTGTTGGTGTATAATTGCTTGTAATAGTCCCTTATAGTCTTTTTTTTTTTTTTTAATTTTATTTATTTATTTATTTATTTTTGGCTGCGTTGGGTCTTCGTTTCCGTGCAAGGGCTTTCTCTAGTTGCTGCAAGTGGGGGCCACTCTTCATCGCGGTGCACGGGCCTCTCACCATCGCGGCCTCTCCTGTTGCGGAGCACAGGCTCCAGACGTGCAGGCTCAGTAATTGTGGCTCACAGGCCTAGCCACTCCACGGCATGTGGGACCTTCCCAGACCAGGGCTCGAACCCGTGTCCTCTGCATTGGCAGGCAGATTCCCAACGACTGCACCACCAGGGAAGCCCCTCTTTTTTTTTTAATGTAGGTGTTTGTCACCATAAATTTTCTGCTTAGTACTGCCTTTAATGTATCCCATAAATTTTAGTATGTTGTAGATTTATTTTATTTGTATTGAAATATTTTCTAATTTCTCTTTTGATTTTCTCTTTGACCCAATGGCTGTTCAGTTGTGTGTTGTTTAATTTCCATGTTTTTGTGAGTTTTCCCATTGTTTTTTGGTTGCTGATTTCTAGAGAATTTTGCAACAGATTGGTCAGTTTAATATTACACAGGAAAGGGGATGGAGGAAGTATAAATTTATTTGTGATTTTTGCCTTAGGCATTAGGAGAATGATACCACTAAGGAAAATGCAGAAATCAGTTTGGGACAAGAGGTGATGGGGTTGAATGGAAGACTCATAATTAACTTAATTGTAGGATGAATATGGTTTGCAGGATGGATACAACATTTAACTGGAAATGGCCATAGAGATGGAAATAACACATAGAGATGTAATTGCTTCTGGAGAAAGAAATGTTTATGAAAATTATATTTTGGTGTAAGATCATATTTCTCAACATAAAGAAGTCTATGAATTTGGGTCGATTCTAGAGAGGATCATACAATTTGTTTTTTTGTCCTCACTGTTGGCATCATTGAAATATAAAGATGGTGATTTTAGGTTGTAAGTCATAGCTAAAATATTGTCTACCACTGAGCCCTTGCTTTTACTGTCCAGGTTACTATTCCTCAACTCAACAATCCCTATAAAAGGATCTGGTCATCAAGTTTCTTCATAAACACTACATTAACCATACTCAGCTATGAAAGTAATATCACAGAATGAGAAGCTTATGTCAGGATTATATGTTCTAATATGAGCTGATTATGTATTTCTATCTTAACTTGGGGGAGTAGGTAAAATGTAATGAAACTTTATTTTAGCCGTCTCCAAGAGACCCAGATTTTATTAAATCAAGCCATCTGGCTGATGTTTACTACTTTTGATTTAGAAGGTAAAGGAAATATTAGTTATCTGTAGTATAGAAAAAAATAGAACCACGTGTATCCTGAACTTTCACTGGTAACATGAATTCAGTTTGCACCAGTTTAAATGATTTTAGAGTTAACAAATAAAAATGTATTAGGTAGTGTCTCTTTATAACCTGGGGACTGAGGCTGCAAAGAAAAAGGAAGAGAATGTTATCCAGGAAGACAAATGGAACTGCATTATAGCTCCTTAATTCCAAAGAAAATAAATCATTATTCATGATAAATTTATGTGGAAAATATTAACATAACTATGTTTTGGAAGCCTGGTCTGTGTTAAACTGGAAAACTTTGTTTCCCTCCAGGGCATATTTTATCATTTACATATAAAAAAATGTGATGACTATAATGTTTGAAATACTAGAACCTGAAATTTATCTTAAATGAGATTAGACTGTACTATTGTTCCTAAAGGTATATGTCTTTTTTAAACAGCTGTTGGGAAAATAATTTTTCATATCAACATCAATTCTTAAAAACCACTATATATCTTTTGAGATTAATTGGCTATTCAAAATTTCTCATCTGCATATTAAAAAAAAAAGCAAAGAGATGCTGGAGGTCTGTATCAGAGACAGTTAATGCAACTATGAAAACACATGTTCATGGATGCCTAAGGGATATTTAATAATCTCTGTATCCTTTTTAATAAAATTTTAGTTGGGTTTTCATGAGAGGTGATGGGGAAGCCTTGACTAAATACATAAAGTATCTCATTTATTTTATCTATATATTATTAATATAGATTTTACAAATAAAACATCCACAGGGAAAATTCTGAGTGAGACAGAGCTTGAATTACACATTTAGTATATTAATATTCAAAGGAGATCCCTGCTTTAGGATAGCTTCAAATTTCTTATTTAGCTTTTGATTTGCTAATAGAATATTTTACAAGAGGCAGGTAGAATTCAGTGATTCCAAGACAAAGAAGTATATATGTGGTTAGCTCTGGAAAAGGAATTTTGTCCCCCAGATAATTCCTAGGTATGCAGGGGTTTACAGTCTCAGGACACAAAATAGGATTTAACCTTTTATCCTATGATTTTTTTCTTTATAAAATGATTCAATGAAAATTATTTTATAGGCTTGTATTTATATTGAATAAGAATATAAAATATTCTCTTGTAATTGTTGTAAATAATGTGACAAACCTTAAGATGTAACAGGTAATCATATGACTCATATTTGTATTCCATTGCATGTGATGTAATATTGAACCCCATACAACAGTTCATTTGAATATAAACAAGAAAACATGCAACTAAAAATAATCCCTTCCATCTTTGGTCAGTTTTTCTCTAATTTTAATGTTTCAACATTATTATTTTGGCCTATAAGTTTCCTTTCTGCAAAACATAATTGTCAATGAAATTTTAAGTGGTTATTTGGTGACCACACTTTGGCTCTGCTGTATAAGTGAAGGAAAATCTGATTATAATTACAGCACATGATACTTAAAGAGGAAAGAGCAAAAATAGCAGGTGGTGAGAAGTATTAGTGACAAGAAGTGATGAAAGGGGATCGAAGCCTAATGTTATCTGCTTCACAAGCTTTCTTAATGCTGTCACTACTCAAAAGATACTAGTTTCCCTGTTCCTATATTATAAGTGGAGATAACTTCTTCATATCAGCAGGGGACAAGTACTTTCCAATTATTTCTTTATTCTCATTTTGAAAAGCCAAATAAATATCAAACTAAAAATTATAGATATTACAAAAATGCTATGTCTTTAAAATTCCTGGAATAGATTATCAGTTTCAGGTTTAAAAATATTTTAGCTTCCTGTCAGTTGTATATAACCTATTTACTTTGAAACAACATTAAAAAGAAACAAGTTAAATTTTAAAGGTTGTTCATAAAGTAAGATAACAAAAATAGATAAATGTAGTCATATATTATTAATGGCACTTCCTTTTTGTAATAACTTTAGTTTCACAAAGGGACAATATTCCCTTATCTATTTTTAGCCTAGTCAATAAAAGGAAATAAAATCCATGATAACCCTAGGATATTTTTTCAGGTATAAGTTGAATTTACTCAGCTATCTTATATTTTGTCATGGTTGGACTACAGTATTTAAAGTATATTAAAAAATAAATTCAAGAGTGAGAAATACTTTCTTTTCTCAAAGTCATTACTTTGAAGAGCGTCACATTCTGTTGATTAAAGTATATTTTGAGACAGTATGCTCTTGTTAATGGTATTCAAATTCTGATTCTTTGTAGAAACCAATATATTTTAAAGCAAAATAGTTAAAAAAAATAAGAAACCTATAAGAATGGTTCCAGTAAGGATACCAAATAAAGGGGACTAGATTTACCCTACTGCCTGAAACAACCAAAAGATTAACCAAATCAATAGAACAATGGTTCTAAAGACACTAGATATCAGGCAATAAAGGACAACAATCCATGAGATTAAGTAACTAAATGAGGTGAATCCTAAGCTTACCCAAATGTACTACCTTGAATGAATTTTCAGATTCTGAAAAACAGAGAGAAAGAATCCAGGCAAAGCCCAGTTTTGTCCTTAAGTTGAAGAAATGAAGCTGAGACCAAAGTGGCTAGAACTCACAGGACATGCTGCTGGAATGGACAGAATTACACAGACCAGCACTCTGAAGGTATCCAGAGTACAGATTAATACATGAATATAAAGAAACTACTTGAGGCTAGAGATATTAAAGATATCAGAAGTTCTTAGAGATAGAGTGCCTGAAATTCATAGGGTGGGGTGGGGCAAAGGGCCCTGGCTGATAAATGTGGAATAACTAACCTTAAGCTGAGCACTGCTCTGATATTGCCTAATAAACCTTCAAAACCAAATCCCAAGGAATGAACTGATTCCAATTAATTTAACTGAATCCCAGACAAAGATCAAGAACATTTATAGGAGTCCAGAAATATCCAGCACCAAAGAAAATGAAATTAGTGATTGCTAAAACATAAAAATTACTAAGAATGCAAGAAGAAAATACATATAATGAAAAGATAAATCACAGAAACAGAGAACTGAAATATATTTCAGTGTTAACAGATAAGAACATTAAAAGGATTATTATGACTGCATTCAATATACTAAAAAATTAAGTGGAGACAAATGGAAGGTGCAAACAATGACCCAAATAAGACCTACAATGTATGAGATGAAAAATTTACTGAATGGTATATTAATGGCACATGAGCCATTTACGAAGAAAGCATTAGTGAAACTGAAGACATAGAAACAGAAAGTGTCTAAAATTAAACAAATGAAAGGGAATTTTTTAAAAAGTGAGTTTTACGACAAATTCCTATAACCTAATATGTGTAAGTGGAGTCCACACAGAAGAAAACAGAACATAGAAATGAAATATGAAGAAATAATGGCCAAACATTTTCTAAATTTGATGAAATGCATAACTCACAGATCCAAGATCCTCAACAAGACACAAGGAAAAGAAATCTGAAAAACCTGCATCATGGTGCATGAAAATCAAATTTCTCAGAATCAGAGATAAAGAGAAAAATCTTAAAATCAGCCAGAGAAATTTAGATATAGAGGTGTAAATATAAGGATATCAGCAAATTTCTTGTTGGAAGCAATATAAGTGAGGAGAGAGTATAACAACATCTTTATAGCACTGAAAAAAAACAAAACAAAACTGTAAATGTAGAATGCTATACCCAGAAAAAATATCGTTTGAAAATGAATGTTAAAGACTATTTTGTACATATACAAGTTGAAAGAATTCATCACCATGAGACCCACACTAAAAAAAATGTAAAGAATTTCAAGTAGAAGGAATATGAAAGTAGATGGAAAGATGGCTCTATCAGAGCAAATTAAGAGCAAATGGTTATTACGTGAGTATATACATATGGTTTTTATTATAATTTAAATATTATTAACATAATTGACTTAAAAAGTAAAACGGGTTTTATCACATGTGACTAATAATACAGCAGCAATGTAAAATATAATAATGTATATGGAGTTAAAAACATATTTAAAAATTAAGTATATTATAATAATAGTACATAGCAAGGGAGCTAAATGGAAACATACAATTATAACAGTTTTATACTACATAGGAAATGTCATAACACAACTTGAAAGTAGACTAAGGTAGTTAAGAATTCAATCTGCAGTTGGTTGAATCTGTGGATGTGGAACCCACAGATACAGAATACTGTCTGTACTGTGCCATTTTATATAAGACACTTGAGCATCCATGGACGTTGGTATCCATGGGAATCCTGGAACCAGTTTCTCAAGAGGATACAGAGGGATGACTGTATAACGTGAACCAAAAATCCTCCACGAAAATAACAGAGAGTTATAGATGTTAAGTCACTAAAGTAGATAAAATAAATTCATTTTAAAAAGATGCAGGAGTCAGGATTACTTTTCAGTGTGCATGCCGAGCACACACCAGACCTCAGAGAGGGTGGAAGGCATGGGGATTCCCGGCACCCCCAGCATACGCAGCATGACCAGCGGGTGCCATCCACAGTAGGAATTAGCTCATGTGGTTATGGAAGCTGGACGCTGAGAAGTCCCAAGATCTGCACTGAGCAAGCTGGAGGCCCAAGAGAGCTAATGGTATAGCTTCCAGTCTGAATCCAAAGTCCTGAGAGCCAGGCCATCTTGAATCGCAGTGTCGGGAGCCTCTGTGCACTGTTCGGAGCTGAGGTGCTGGCCTAGCCTCTTCCGAGGAGGAGCTCACGGGTGAAGGGCCTAGCATGAGGCCTCTGTGTGCAGTGCCCTGTGAGCAAGTGACAGAAAACTAAGCACAAAGGAAAAAATAAAAGCCGTGTGGCTGACAGGGAATTGGTGCTCTGGCTGGGAGTCAGGCCTGTACCTGTGAGGTGGGAGAGCCGAGTTCAGGACATTGGTCCACCAGAGACCTCCCAGCTCCACATAATAACAAACAGAAAAAGGTCTCCCAGAGATCTCAACCTCAACGCTAAGACCCACCTCCACTCAATGAACAACAAGCTACAGTGCTGGACACCCTATGCCAAACAAGTAGCAAGACAGGAACACAACCGCACCCATTAGCAGAGAGGCTGCCTAAAATCATAATAAGGTCACAGGCACCCCAAAACACACCACCGGATGCGGTCCTGCCTACCAGAAAGACAAGATCCAGCCTCATCCACCAGAACACAGGCACCAGTCCCCTCCACCAGGAAGCCTACACAACACACTGAACCAACATTACCCCCTGGGGGAAGACACCAAAAACAACGGGAACTACGAACCTGCAGCCTGCGAAAAGGAGACCCCCAAACACAGTAAGTTAAGCAAAATGAGAAAACAGAGAAATACACAGAAGAGGAAGGAGCAAGGTAAAAACCCACCAGACCAAACAAATGAAGAGGAAATAGGCAGACTACCTGAAAAAGAATTCAGAGTAATGATAGTAAAGATGATCCAAAATCTTGGAAATAGAATGGAGAAAATACAAGAAACGTTTAACAAGGACCTAGAAGAACTAAAGAGCAAACAAACAATGATGAAATACACAACAAATGAACCTAAAATTTCTCTAGAAGGAATCAGTAGCAGAATAACTGAGGCAGAAGAACGGATAAGTGACCTGGAAGATAAAATAGTGGAAATAACTACTGCAGAGCAGAATAAAGAAAAAAGAATGAAAAGAATTGAGGACAGTCTCAGAGACCTCTGGGACAACATTAAATGCACCAACATGTGAATTATAGGGGTCCCAGAAGAAGAAGAGAAAAAGAAAGGGACTGAGAAAATATTTGAAGAGATTATAGTTGAAAACGTCCCTAATATGGGAAAGGAAGTAGGCAATCAAGTCCAAGAAGCACAGAGAGTCCCATACAGGATAAATCCAAGGAGAAACACACCAAGACACATATTAATCAAACTATCAAAAATTAAATAGAAAGAAAAAATATTTAAAGCAGCAAGGGAAAAGCAACAAATAACATACAAGGGAATCCCCATAAGGTTAACAGCTGATCTTTCAGCAGAAGCTCTGCAAGCCAGAAGGGAGTGGCAGGACATATTTAAAGTGATGAAAGGGAAAAACCTATAACCAAGATTACTCTACCCACCAAGGATCTCATTCAGATTCAATGGAGAAATTAAAACCTTTACAGACAAGCAAAAGTTAAGAGAATTCAGCACCACCAAACCAGCTTTACAACAAATGCTAAAGGAACTTCTCTAGGCAGGAAACACAAGAGAAGGAAAAGATCTACAATAACAAACCCAAAACAATTAAGAAAATGGTAATAGGAACATACATACATATCGATAATTACCTTAAATGTAAATGGATTAAATGCTCCAACCAAAAGACATAGACTAGCTGAATGGCTACAAAAACAAAACCCGTATATGTGCTGTCTACAAAAGACCCACTTCAGACTTAGGGACACATACAGACTGAAAGTGAGGGATGGAAAAAGATATTCCATGCAAATGGAAATCAAAAGAAAGCTGGAGTAGCAATTCTCATATCAGACAAAATAGGCTTTAAAATAAAGACTAATACAAGCGACAAAGAAGGACACTACATAATGATCAAAGGATCCATCCAAGAAGAAGATATAACAATTGTAAATATTTATGCACCCAACATAGGAGCACCTCAATACATAAGGCAAATACTAACAGCCATTAAAGGAGAAATTGACAGTAACACAATCATACTAGGGGACTTTATCATCCCCATTTCACCAATGGACAGATTATCCAAAATTAAAATAAATAAGGAAACACAAGCTTTAAATGATACATTAAACAAGATGGACTTAATTGATGTTTACAGGACATTCCATCCAAAAACAGGACATTCCTAAAAAGAATATACTTTCTTCTCAAGTGCTCATGGAACATTCTCCAGGATAGATCATATCTTGGGTCACAAATCAAGCCTTGGTAAATTTAAGAAAGTTGAAATTGTATCAAGTATCTTTTCTGACCACAGCACTAGGAGACGAGCTATCAATTACAGGAAAAAAATCTGTAAAAAATACAAACACATGGAGGCTAAATAATACACTACTAAATAACCAAGAGATCACTGAAGAAATCAAAGAGGAAATCAAAAAATACCTAGAAACAAATGACAATGAAAACACGATGACCCAAAACCTATGGGATGCAGCATAAGCAGTTCTAAGAGGGAACTTTACAGCAATAAAATCCTACCTCAAGAAACAAGAAACATCTCAAATAAACAACCCAACCTTACACCTAAAACAATTAGAGAAAGAACAAAAACAACCCAGAGTTAGCAGAAGGAAAAAAATCATAAAGATCAGATCAGAAATAAATGAATGAAAACAAAGAAAACAATAGCGAAGATCAAAGAGCAAAGCTGGTTCTTTGAGAAGATAAACAAAATTGATAAACCATTGACCAGACTCATCAAGAAAAGAAAGGGAGAAGACTCAAATCAATAGAATTAGAAATGAAAAAAGGAGAAGTTAACAACTGACACTGCAGAAATACAAAGTATCATGAGAGATTACTACAAGCAACTCTATGCCAATAAAATGGACAACCTGGAAGAAATGGACAAATTCTTAGAAAAGCACAACCTTCCGAGACTGAACCAGGAAGAAATAGAAAATATAAACAGGCCAATCACAAGGACTGAAATTGAGACTGGAATTAAAAATCTTCCAACAAACAAAAGCCCATGACCAGATGGCTTCACAGGTGAATTTTATCAAACATGGAGAGAAGAGCTAACACCTATCCTTCTCAAACTCTTCCAAAATATAACAGAGGGAGGGACACTCCCAAACTCATTCTACAAGGCCACCATTACCCTGAGACGAAAACCAGAGAAAGATGTCACAAAAAAGAAAACTACAGGCCAATATCACTGATGAACATAGATGCAAAAATCCCCTGCAAAATACTAGCAGACAGAATCTAACAGCACGTTAAGAGGATCACACACCATGATCAAGTGGGGGTTATCCCAGGAATGCAAGGATTCTTCTATATACGCAAGTCAATCAATGTGATAAACCATATTAACAAATTGAAGGAGAAAAACCATATGATCATCTCAATAGATGCAGAAAAAGCTTTCAACAAAATTCAACACCCATTTATGATAAAAACCCTCCAGAAAGTAGGCATAGAGGGAACTTACCTCAACATAATAAAGGCCATATATGACAGACGCACAGCCAACATCATTCTCAGTGGTGAAAAACTGAAACCATTTCCTCTAAGATCAGGAACAAGACAAGATTGTCCACTCTCACCACTATTATTCAACATAGTTTTGGAAGTTTTTGCCACAACAATCAGAGAAGAAAAAGAAATAAAAGGAATCCAAATTGGAAAAGAAGAAGTAAAGCTGTCACTGTTTGCAGATGACATGAGACTATACATAGAGAATCCTAAAGATGCTAACAGAAAACTACTAGAGCTAATCAATGAATTTGGTAAAGTAGCAGGATACAAAAAATTAATGCACAGAAATCTCTTGCATTCCTGTACACTAATGATGAAAAATCTGAAAGAGAAATTAAGGAAACACTCCCATTTACCACTGCAACAAAAAGAATAAATACCCAGGAATAAACCTACCTAAGGAGACAAAAGACCTGTATGCAGAAAACTATAAGACACTGATGAAAGAAATTAAAGATGATACAAACAGATAGTGAGATAGACCATGTTCTTGGATTGGAAGAATCAACATTGTGAAAATGACTCTACTACCCAAAGCAATCTGCACATTCAATGCAATCCCTATCAAACTACCAATGGCATTTTTCACAGAACTAGAACAAAAAATTTCACAATTTGTGTGGAAACACAAAAGACTCCGAATACACAAAGCAATCCTGAGAAAGAAAAATGGAGCTGGAGGAATCAGGCTCCCTGACTTCAGACCATACTACAAAGCTACATTCATCAAGACTGTATGGTACTGGCATAAAAACAGAAGTATAGTTCAATGGAACAGGATAGTAAGCCCAGAGATAAACCCACGCACATATGGTCACCTTATTTTTGATAAAGGAGGAAAGAATATACAATGGAGAAATGACAGCCTCTTCAATAAGTGGTGCTGGGAAAAATGGACAGCTACATGTAAAAGAATGAAATTAGAATGCTCCCTAACACCATACACAAAAATAAACTCAACTCAAAATGGATTAGAGACCTAAATGTAAGACCAGACACTAAAAAACTCTTAGAGGAAAACATAGGAAGAACACTCTTTGACATTAATCACAACAAGATCTTTTTTGATCCACCTCCTAGAGAAATGGAAATAAAAACAAAAATAAACAAATGGGACCTAATGAAACTTAAAAGCTTTTGCACAGCAAAGGAAAACGTAAGAGAAAATGACAACCCTCAGAATGGGAGAAAATATTTGCAAATGAAGCAACTGAGAAAGGATTAATCTCCACAATTTACAAGTAGCTCATGCAGTTAAATATCAAAAAAACAAACAACCCTGTCTTAAAATGGGCAGAAGACCTAAATAGATATTTCTCCAAAGAAGATATACAGATAGCCAACAAAAACATGAAAGGATGCTCAACATCACTAATCATTTGAGAAATGCAAATCAAAACTACAATGAGGTATCGATAACCACACACCAGTCAGAATGGCCATCATAAAAAAATCCTCAAACAATAAATGCTGGACAGGGTATGGAGAAAAGGGAACCCTCTTGCACTCTTGCTGGGAATGTAAATTGATACAGCCACTATGGAGAACAGTATGGACGTTCCTTAAAAAGCTAAAAATAGAACTACCATACGACCCAGCAATCCCACCACTGGGCATATACCTTGAGAAATCCGTAATTCACAAAGAGTCATGTACCACAATGTTCATTGAAGCTCTATTTACAATAGCCAGGACGTGGAAGCAACCTAAGTGTCCATCGACAGATGAATGGATAAAGAAGATGTGGCACATATATACAATGGAATATTACTCAGCCTTAAAAAGAAATGAAATTGAGTTATTTTTAGTGAGGTGGATGGACCTAGAGTCTGTCATACAGAGTGAAGTAAGTCAGAAAGATTAAAACAAATACTGTATGCTAACACATATATATGGAATCTAAAAAAAAATAAAATAAAATGGTTCTGAAGAACCTAGGGGCAGGAGAGAGAAAACGATGCAGACGTAGAGAAAGGACTTGAGGACACAGAGAGGGGGACGGGTAAGCTGGGACAAAGTGAGAGAATGGCATGGACATATATACACTACCAAATGTAAAATAGATAGCTAGTGGGAATCAGCCACATGGCACAGGTAGATCAGCTCAGTGCTTTGTGACCATCTAGACGGGTGGGATAGGGAGGGTGGGAGGGTGACGCAAGAGGGAGAAGATATGGGGATATATATATATATATGTATAGCTGATTCACTTTGCTATAAAGCAGAAACTAACACACCATTGTAAAGCAATTATACCCCAATAAAGATGTTTAAAAAAAAAAAAAAAAAAGACACAGGAAATTAAAAAGGCAGGAAAAAAACCAGAAAAGAGTAACAAAGGCTAAGTGGGAGAAATAGAAAATTAATAGTAAGATGATAGATTTAATCTTAACCATATCAAAATTTTAAAATGTAAAATGATCTAAAGAGCCCAACTAATAGAGATAGTTGAATAAAAAAGCAAGACCTAACTATAAACTGCCTACAGAATTTCATTTCATGAATGAAAAAATGGAACATTCTGAGAGTAATCACCAAAGCTGGAATAGATCTCCTAAAATCAGGTCAAGTGTATTTCAGAGCAAAAAATATATAGCTGGAGATAGTCATTCCCTAATTTTAAAGAGGTAATTTAATCAAGAGTGCATAACAGGTCCTTAACCTTTATGTACTTAATAATAGTACTTCAAAAACATGAAAGGAAAACTTATAAAACCAGAAGGAGAATTAGACAAATCAACAGTTATAGTTGTTGATTTCAGATTCAATACTTTCTCAACAGTTGATAGAACAGGTACAGAATAAAGATGTTAAAAATTTGAACAACACTATGAATAAACTTGACCTAAGTGATATTAATAAAACATTCCATCCAACAATAGAATATACTTTTTTTTCAAGTGCACATAAAACATTGACCTTGATAGAACATATTCTGGGACATAAATCTCAATAAATTAAAAGCACTAAATTACTAAAGAAATATGTGCTCTGACCTTAATGGATTTACATTAGAAATCAATAGCAGAAGCTTCTTTGGCCAATCCCCACATGCTTAGAAAATGAATGACACACTTCTAAAAAACTCATACGTCAAAATGGAAATCAAAAGTGAACTTAGAATATATTTCAAACTGAATGAAAATTTAAAAATTACATATAAAAATTTGTGTTGATACCCTACAAGCAATATTTAGGCAAAAATGTACCACTAAATCCCTATATTAGAAGAGGAGGAAGATCTTAATTCTATCACCTCAGGTTTCCCATTAAGCAAATAGAAAAAGAAAAGCAAAATAAGTGCAAATTAAAAAGGTGCATTGTGCGATCTATCTCAGAAAACTGAGCATATCAGTGTGGCCGTGGCTAAACAAGGACTGTTTCCCTTCCTTTATCTCAAAGTGTTCTGTACTCCAGGGCTATTTTTATAGGATTTCATTTATTTTTATGTCAGGGACAACTTCTCTTTAAAAAATCCTGATACTGGACCAAAAGAATCAGATTTTATTATTAATACTACTAATTGCTAAGAAAGATTGACTATTATTATCATTTAAGCTTTAATAAAGGGTTCATTAATGATGTACTCATCCTTTAAACATAACAACGGCTAAAACTTTTATTTTTAAAAAGAGTTCAACATATCATTTGGATTAAACACATAATTTTAAAATGTGTAAATAAACCAAAATATTCAACCACTTTTAGTGGTATATGATTGTAATTTCTCGTCAAGTGCAGATGTTAAAATCCAGTTTGGAAATTTTATATAAAACACTATTAAACAGAAATAACCTATATGTATTTAAAATCAATTAAATAATTACCTAATGGGATATTAAAGCAAAATAAAAGATGAAAAGTTTAGCAGAATATAAGTCTATGGTACCTCCATTAGATTACCCAAATAAAAATATAATAATTTATGTCAAGATGATTTTGCTTTCATTACAATGAGTCTTTACAGTTAAATAATAATATCCATTGATGTGTTTTTATTTCAGTGCCACAATGGAACCTGATTTTCTTCTAGTGATATTCATAACCATGAATGATGAACCTAATATCACTTTATTAAATCTAAAGGTAATAATGACATTATTGATATTCATAATGTGTTCAGGAGCCAAAATTTGAAAATTTATTTGGTTGTGAAACTACTAATTAGAACTGTAATTTGGTTTGTTACCTAGATTGAGGTTTAGGAAGTAAAATATACAATGTATGTGATATATTATGTGTCCTTAGGTAAATTACTTAACTCTTCATGCAACATATAGCAAAATATCTAATTAATATACAGACTGTTATACAAAAATGTTTTCATAAACTGCTTTTATATACCTCCAGGAGACTGTCTTTTGAGTAGGACATTACATGTTTTCTTCTTTATAAATAGGTAGAATGTTAACTCTCAAGGACTGGGTTCTTCTGTCTTTACGGTTTTATTATTTCTTCACCTCTGTTTGATTTAAACTGCAGTGTCTTGATAAGAAATATATATATATAACTTCCACTTGATATCTATAGTTTTTCAATAACATGCTTTATAAAATCAGATATATTAGCAATGAAATCCTTTCCTTGGGATATCTAAAATATATACAAATCTATACTCAAAATATAAATTATAGTGCTAGTAAATTAGAAAAATTATTTGTTACTTGCTGACATGAATTTTTCTGACATTCAAGCATTTCATAAATCAATTTGATGTATGCAAATCAACATTATTGAATTAACATAAACTGTTAGATGTCACACAAAATATAACACAGTGCTAGAATTGGAATAGGGAAAGAATTTTCCTCATCTCTTAAATTCAGAAAAGTTAACTTAGAATAAATTACTTTAAAATTTCTTATACTATTTTTAGTGTTAGTGTAGTATTAAGTTGAAATCCTTTCTGAAGGATTGTAAGATGTCCCAAGAACAAATTAGCTTTTTTAATAATTAGGGGAAATGAGGAAATTAGTTTTGTAAATATTTAATCCTCTAAAATTTAAAATCAAACCATAATAAATGCTAATCAAATTATTATTTTAATGTCACAAAGTAAATATTTTAATAATTATTATATCCAAAAAGTAAAGTATTATAAGTTTATTTGGGATTTTCTGTTGTTTTTATTGTTTTAAAGGTCTACACATGTTGTAGCAGAAATGGTCCATATGCTTGCTTTATAAGAAGTTGCTTAGATGAATTCAGCATATGTTTCCTGATTGACTATTTATTTGCAAAATTTTCTAGACTCTTTAAAAGTTGAACAGAGTATATTTGTGTGCCCTCAATGAGCTCATATATCATGAAGAAAACAAGATATATGTGTAAAAAACACAAAACAAATTATAAGTGCCTCAATGTTAATAAATCAGTACAGAAAAAATAATGTGCTAATTCATAGGTGGAGGAACAATTTTAGACTGACATTTTATCACATTATTTGTTACCTAAATAACAAATATGGAAAAGTCAATTAAATCTTAAATACGAAAGAAAAATCTCCAATATGCACAGGTGTCTATGTTAATTGATACCTGTGCAATACTTTTCAATACCTTCCAGTGGTTTGATTTTTTTCACCATGAGATAATAGAGGACATCTTGCTTGTTTCTCAGCACCTCTCTGGTAGCAGCAGCATAGTAAAAACACCAACATCTTTATGTCTTTTTTGAAAAAATGTGTATTCATGTCCTTTGTCCATTTTTAAAATCAAGTCGTTTGATTATTGGTATTGAATTGTATAGGCTCCTTAGATATTTTGGATAACCTCTAATCAGATATATGATTTGAAAAGATTTCCTCCTGATCCTTAGGTTGCCTTTTCATCTTGTTGATTGTTGCTTTTATTGTGCAGGAACTTTTTGGTTTGATTTAATCCTACTCATTTATTTTTGCTTTTGTTGCCTAAGCTTTTGGTGTCATACCCAAAAATTCGTTGCCAAGGTTAATGTCAAGGATATTTTCTTTATGCTTTCTTCTAGGAATAGTTTTAGGTCTTACATTTAAATCTTTAATATATTTTGAGTTGGTTTTTGTATGCAGTGTAAGATAAGGGTCCAGTTTCATTCTTTTGTGTGTGGATATCCGGTTTTTCCTGCACCATTTATCGAGGAGTCTGTCCTTTCCCTATCTATATATACTTAACAGCTCTAGCCTATTGTTCATCAAAGTGTTTATTTGAAATTCCTTCGCATGGGATATACTGACAGAAACCATTTCCAAAGCCAAATAAATTTGGGGATCTCTGCACATTCTTTAGAGATTTTAATTGCACATTTACATATTAAAACATTTCGGAACCCCTGCAGTAAAGACACCTATATTTTATCCCAGTCTCCCAAAGCTATTTCCTCATGGATTTTTAAAAAATCTTGTTAGAATGTATTTGCATCCCACAAAGCAGTGTTCTGTGGAACAAGTTTTTGGGGAAATCACTGATTTAATCCAAAAAAATAGCAACTGAGTAGGTATTTTTGGTTTGAGTTGTAATGGGTCTATTTCTGGAATCTCTTTTCTGGATATTTTTCTATCTTTTCATTCATTGTACATTTTCTCAATCACTGTAGCTTTATAGAAAATCTGGGCACAAAATAGTGTTGATCTTACACCTTTGTTGCTCTTTTAAAATACTGTTTTATCTACTTAAGATCTTTTGCATTTTTATGTAAATTTTAGAAGCAGGACGACAGTTTCTTCAAATGCTGCTGAAACTTTGATTGGGATGACATTGAATTTATATATCCATTTAAGGAAAGTGACTATCTTAACAATATTGTGTCTATTCTAGCAAAATTTGTACTTGGTATATAACTCCACTCATGTGGGTCTCCTTAATTTATCTCAACAGTGTTTTGCTGGTTTCAGGTATATTTCTTCTACATCTTTTGTTGGATTTATTTGGAGATAATTTATGTTTTTTTGATGTTATTGTAAATGACATTTTAATTTTTTTCAAATTATTTGTTGTTAGCATATAGAAATACATTTAAAATTCTTTATATTGACTTTGTTTCCCACAAACTAAATTTCCTTGCTAGTTCTAGGAGTTATGTTTGTCTTAGTTTGCTAGGGCAGCCGAAATAAAATATCACAAGCTGAGGGGCTTAAACAACAGTATTGTCTCCCAGTTCTGGAGGCTAGATGTCCAAGATTAAGGTGTTGGCAGAGCCATGCTCCCTCTGAAGGTATTAGGGGAAGATCTGTTCCAGGACTTTCCCCTAGCTTCTGGAACATTCTTTGTTTGTTGGCAGTATAACTCCAATTTCACAAAATGTGCTTTCTAAATGCATGTCTGTGTCCAGATTTCCCTTTTTATAATGACATCAGTCATGTAAGATTAGTGGCCTACCTTTCTCCAGTATGATTTCATCTAGTTACATCTGCAATGACCCTATTTCCAAATAAGTCACATTCTGAGGTACTTGGGGTTAAGATTTCAACATATGAATTTTTAGAGAAATAATTCAACCCATAAAAATGTTTATATATAGATTTCACAGGGTTTCTGTATGCACAATCATGTTATCCTCCAACGATGAGAGTTTGACTTCCTCTACAATTCTGCCTTTTGTGTCTTTTTCTTATCTTATTGTCTCTCATATTTCCAGTACACTATGGAATAGAAGTGGTGAAAGTGCCTATAGTTGTCTTCTTCCTGTATTAGGACAAAACATTCAATATTTTACCATTAAGTTTGATGTTACACATAGGCTTTTCATAGATATCTTATGACAGATGATGGAAATACCATTCTATTCCTAATTCAATAAGATTTTTAAATTGATTTTATTAAACTTTTTAAATCCTTATTCTTCATGTACTACAATGATCATACAGTATTTCTACATTATTGTGTTGTACTGTTAATTTTCAACTGCTAAACCAAGTTTGCTTTCCAGGGATAAATACACTGGGTTTTATATATGCCATTTATAGGATGCTGAATTTGATTTGCTAACTTGTAAAGTATTTTTGTGTGTATGTTCACAAAGATAATCAGTTTCTAATTTTACTTTCTTGTAATGTCTTTATCAGGCATTGGTATAGGGTGATAATGGGACATGAAGAATGAAATTAAAAGGGTTCTGGCCTCTTTTGATTTATTAATGATTTTGTGTGAAACTGGTATAATTTCTTCCTTTAATCATTGATAGAAATCACCATTGAAGACCTCTGGGCCTGGAATTTTGTTGGTGAGAAGATTTTTAATTAAAAGATTAGTCTTTAATTTATTCAAAATTGCTATTCAGTTTTCTATTTCAATTTTGTTTGCTTTATGTTTTTGGTAAATAGTCTTTTGATCAAGTGGTATATTTATTGTTAGAAAGCTCTTCAAAATACTTCTTTACATTTCTTTTAATGACTGTTGGATTTATAATAATGTCCTATATCTTATTCAATGCATTCATCAATTCTGTATCTCTCTTTAGTTTTTTTTCCCAATCAGTCTTACTACGTGTTTATAAATTTTATTAAAATCTCAAGGATGAGCTTTTGATTTGTTTTTCTTAATTATCTGTTCTCTATTTCATTACTTTACTCCCTTAGTTTATTTATTGTGATTATATATGTTTAATTCATCCTTCTGTTTCTAGCTTCTGAAGTGAAAGCATAGATCACTAATTTTAACCTTTATCTTTCCTAAGTAGTCTCTTAACTGCAATGCATTTCCTTCTAATCACCGCTTTAGCTGCAATCTACAAATTTTAATATGATGTGTTTTCATTTTCAGCAGGCTTAGAATATTTCTATTTTTCTTTATGATTCCTTCTTTGACTCTTGTGTTATTTAGATGTATGCTGTTTAAATTCCAAACATTTTAGGATTTTACAGATATTGTATTCTTATTGATTTGTAATTTAACACTGTTATTGTCAGAAAACTTATTCTGTATGATTTCAACACTTTGTAAAGTATTGAGATTTGTCTTTTGGCCCAGCAAAGGACTATATTGCTTAACATTTTACATGCACTTGAAAAGCATGTGTATTCTGTTGTTGTTGGGTATAATGTTCTATAAATAACAATTATGTGGAAATAACCTAAGTGTTTGTCAGTGGATGAATGGATAAAGAAGATATGGTTTAAACACACACACACACACACACACACACACACACAGTGTGATATTATTCAGCCATGAGACAGAAGGAAATCTTGCTATTTGTGATAACATGGATGGACCTTAAGGTCTTTATGCTAAGTGAGACAAGTCAGAGAAAGACTAATATGTATGATATCTACTTATATGTGGAATCTAAAAAATCCAAACTAATAAAAACAGGGAGTAAATGGTGGTTACTAGGGGTGGAGAATGGGGGAATAGGAGAAATGTTGTTTATAGTGCATAAACTTGCAATTAGTAGATACATACGTCCTGGAGATCTAATGCACTGTATAGTGAATATAGACAACAATATTGTATTATAATCATCAAACTTGCTAATTATTCCCAGGACAAAAATGAATGATAATTAGGTGAGGTACTAACTATTATTATAGTGCCAGTCATATTACAATATACAAATGTATCAAATCAACGTGGTGTACACCTTAAATTTACACAATGTTATATGTCAAACAGATTTCAATGATCTGTAATAAATACATACACACAAAATATCAATTTTGTCAAAAATTTTGGTAGTATAGTTTAAGTCATATATCCTTACTAACTTGCTTCTCCTGTTGGTTACTGAGGAAGAGGTGTTAAAATATTCAATTATGATTGTAGGTGTGTATATATTTTTCTTTGATTCTGTTACTATTTTTTAGATATATTTTAAATTTTTTGCTTTAGGTACATATTCGTTTAGGCTTGTTAAATTTTCTTGATAAGTTGATTATCATTATGAAATGCCCCTTTTTATTACAGGCATACTTCATTGTATTGTACTTTGCAGATACTGCATTTTTCACAAATTGAAGGTTTGTGACAACCCTGTGTCAAATATATCGGTGCCGTTTTTTTCAACAATATTTGCTCACTTTGTGTCTCTGTGTCACATTTTGGTAATTTTCAAAATGTTTCAAACTTTTTCCTTATTATACTTGTTATGATAATCTGAGATCAGTGATCTTTGGTGTTACTATTGCAAAAGGATTACAACTCGCTGAAGTCTCAAATGAGGGGTTAGCATTTTTAGCAATAAACTATTTTTTAATTAAGGTATGTACATTGTTTTTTTAGATGTAATGATTTTGCCCACTTAACAGACTACAATATGGTGTAAACATAACTTTTATATGCACTGGGAAACCGAAAAATTTTTATGACTTGCTTTATTGCAATAGTCCCTTTATTTCAGTGGTCTGGAGCTGAACCCACAATAACTCTAAGGTACCCGTATCGATAATACTCTGTCTTGAAACCTACATTATCGGATACTAATCTAGCTTGTTTTACGATTAGTGTGATGGTTAAATTGTTTTGTCAACTTGACTGTGCCATGTGGTGCCCAGACATTTTGTTAAACATTATTCTTGGTGTGTCCATGAGGATTAGCATTTGAATCAATAGAACGAGTAAAGCGAATTGTTCTCCCTAATGTGGGTGGGCCTCGTGTCCAATAAGTTAAGGCCTGAACAGAACAAAAACTGCCTTTGAGCAGGGACATTGTTTTTTCCTGCCTTCAGAACTGAACTGAAATATTAACTCTTTGTAGGTCTTGAGTCTGCCTTCCTTCACACTGAAACTACATCAATGGCGCTCCCAGGCCTCCAGTTTCCCAACTGCAGATCTTAGGACTTATCGACTTCCATCGTCACGTAAGTCAATTCCTTAAAATATATATGTCAAAAATATGCCAAACGGATGTGTGTTTGTCTTTTTGGTTCTATTTCTGTGGAGAACCCTGATGTCTTAGTCCATTTGGGCTGCCATAACAATAACATAGACTGGGGGGCTTAAACAACAATCATTTATTTCTCACAGTCCTGGAGGTTGGGAAGTCCAAATCAAGGTTCCAGCAGATTTGGTGTCTGGTGAGAGCCCACTCCCTGGTTCACAGATGGTCATTTTCTTAGTGTCTTCACATGGTAGAAGCAGCAAGGGAACTCTCTAGGGCCCCATTCATATAGGTACTAACACTATTCATAAAGGCTCCTGACTCATGATCTAGTTATATCCCAAATACCCATCTCCTAATACTGTTACATTGAGGGTTAAGATTTCAACATTTGAATTTTGGCGGGACACAAACGTTCAGTGTATAGCACCTAAATAAGACACTTAATGTTTAGTGTTGTAAGTACCATAATGGTCTATGTTTTTATACTTAAATATGTAAATTTGCAGTGTAAACAATCTTGGTAATTGTTTTTTTTCCCCTTTGTGACAATCTCTTCCTTTACAATGAATGTTTAGTCATTTAAACTTAACCCAAACCATATCAGCCCTTTTTTAAGTCAACCATCTTGATATTTGTTTTGTATTTTTCCCATTTGTGCTTTTTATTCCTGTTTCTGCCTTCTTGTAGATGTATTGAATAATTTTTTAGTATGCTACTTTACATCTTCTATTGTCACCTTAGCTATGTTTCTTTGTTTAATCTTTAGAATAATCATTATTAAAATAAAACTATCTTGAGCTTAAAATTTAATTTCAAATATTATGAATAATAGTCTAATTTCACACCTCATTTATGTTTTATGCTTTTTTTATTTGTTTTATGTATAAAACACTAGTATTTTGCCTAAAGTAGTAAGTTGCTTGTGAAAAAAATAAGAAAATATGAAAATAATAATTTCATGTACATATAATCACTCTTTATTCTATTCTGTAGTTTAAGGCCTCAGTGTGATATTATCACCCTTTGCCCTGAGGAAATTTTTATAATATATCTGTACATGCATGTCTGTTGGAGACAGTATTTCTCTTATTTATGTTTCTGAAAATATCTTTATTTTTCTTTCATTTTGAAGGGAAATTCTGCTATATGTAGAATTCTGGGCTAGCAGATTTTTTCTTGTGCTAGTTTAAAATATTTCAATCTCTTTTATCCTCTCTCATTTTGAATGAGAAGTCACCCATCTGTCCTAAAGCTGTGTCCTTTTATGGACTATGACCCTCTTCAATCTATTTTTTTAAATTTCTCTTCATCTTTCCTAGTACCAGTGTAACTACAATATGTCAAATTGTGGTTTTCTTGGCATTTATCCTGCCTGGGAGTGTCTGGGTTCTTGAATCTGCAGAGTGGTTAGTTTGTTCAATTGTGGAAAATTCCAGTCATTATCTTTTCTCTCTTTCTGGCATTTCAATTACATTTTATATTTCATTTAATATTGTCTGAATGTCTTAGATTCTATGTTACATTTTCTTAATTTTCTTCTCGTTTAGTTTTAGTTTTGATAATTTGTACTGACTTTTCTACTAATCCATGGCTCCTTTCTTCTGTTGTGTTCAATCTATTGATAAAATCAACAAATATAGTATTTTTCATAGCTAGCATTTTCATTTGGTTGTTTTGGGGGGGGAGGGGGGATTTCATTTATCTCTGTTGAAATTTCTCACCTGTTAGTTCATGCTTAACGTGTTTAATATTTTTAATAGTTATTTTAAAGTCTTACCTGGTAATTTGTGAGTCTGATTTTACTGACTGTTTTTCCCTTGATCATGTGTAACATTTTCTTTTTCCTTATCATGCCTTGTATTTTTTAAAACTGCTTGACATTATTTTTAAAATAAGAATAGGGACTTAAGTCATATTTATCCCCAGGAAAAGGCACATTGGTGTCATCATGTCACAGCTGTAGGCAGAGAACTAAGTAAAGTTAATCTGCAGTGAGTTGGGTTTAAATTTTGTTGCAGGTTTGGTTATATTCATTTGCCCACTAGATATGAATATTTTGAAGTTATGAATCACAACATTTCCTTTGTGGGGCTTGATATCTTAGAACAAATAAGACTCTAGAGATCTTTTAAGGCTATAGAGATCTCTTTTTGCTTTACAGCTCAGGTGCCAGCTTTGCAAAGCATGGTGAATTCTCTATGATATACAATCTGGTTACCAGGTTTTGGATCACTGAGGATCTTTACTTTACTCTTTCTCCTTACTCCCAGCTCTCCACATCTTGATAGATCTCTTACCATTCTGCAGCACTACCTGCACAATTTGGAGATTCACTGCAGTGCACTAAGTGGAGAGTCTCAACTATACATCTTTATTGCTCCTGTGCTCTACCACTGTCCTATTATCCAAGCATTTTATGATCTCTCCTGCCTGTCCCCTTTTCAACACTCCTCCCATACCTACTTCTATATCCTTCTAATGTGTATGTCAGGAATGCATAAATACATGTCTTTCTAAATTACAGAAAGCCCACTCATGCTTTTGCAACACCTCAAAGTTCCTGACTCCTCTTACAGTCAAGTCCCCATGGTAGTATCACATTTAACAGTTATGGGTCAAAGAGGAGGTTCAAGCATTACTCAAATCCCTCAAGCACTTAGGAAAGTTCAATTGCTTACACACAGACACTCTTATATAAAGCAGCTTTTACACATTATCTGGTATCTGTAATTTGTGGGAGCTTCCAGTGCTCTGACTTCAAAATGACATTGTTGTTTGTTCTCATCCAAACTATCTTCACTCTAACATTTTATCCCATCACACTTTTCATTTTCTTCATAATGTGCAGAATCATGGAAAGTGCTGAGGTATTTCACCTCTCCCATGACAGATATTCCTTTTGAGAATTTGTATATTATTTTAACAGTTTTTCCTTTTGAGAATCTACTACAAAAATATAGTTTATTTTCTCTTTAGAGGATGGGGAAAGGTGAAATGCTTAACTGACACAGAGGAAGAGGAAAGATGGAAAATTCACAGATGAATTTGTTTATCCTGCTATGCTTTTGTACATTCTGCTTTATATTTGGATTTTACTTTCTGTTATTATTTTCGTTGGTATTTGAGTATATAATTACATGTAACTACTATCTATAATCATATATCTCCTGTTAAACTGTGTTATTGCACAAATGACAGAGACAAAGGGATTTCCATAAGTAAGTCAACCCATTTCTCAGTGCTTCACACTTAGTAAGCAATGGGCACATGCTTGCTGAACAAAACTTCATAAAATTAGTTGTGTAAGTAAGTTGAACAACAGGCATAAACATAAAGGCAGAAAATATAAAATATCAGGTAGGTTGTAGATATATGCTAAGTGCTTTATGTTGTACTTTCCTTTTTTGTTGCTCTATAATTAGCATTTCCCCTAAAATTTCCAAATGGTATTCTTTAATGTAAGTATTCTTTCAGTTGAATATTATATCTTATATTAGGTGATAGTGATTATATATGAAAGGAATTAGATAAGGAACTAGAGCTCCTAGAAAACACAGCAATATTCAGAAGCAAAAGGAAACACTGGGAACATAAATCAATTGGTCTTTAACATCATACTGTGCTCATGTGAACTGAATGCTAAATTCTACTTATATAGGATAAAAATTCCACTTAGAGGTTGTTAATCAATCAATCATTCCCATTTTTTATTACAATTATTGAAATTTAATTTTTGTACCCAAGAGCCCCTATGTATAGGAAACATCTCTTTATTGTGCCTTTGACTTTTACCCGTACAGTTTAGTACCTGCTATTGTTCCTGGAATGACCCAAATGTAGGGGAAATATTCCAGGGGCATATTCTTCAGAGTGATCTTTTACTAATTCTATCTGATAATTTGATATGTGGGTGCATTTAGCATAAAATGCTACTGCAAATTTAAGGAATTTCCCTGTAAATATGTTATATCCCCAAAGTGTTTGTTTTATAAAAGTGTGTGTGTACCTTGTCCAAACATTTTCATTCTTCAGGCCAATGCTAAGATACAGGTAAACATTGGGCTTTTTAAAACCTTATATTAATGGGAGTATTGAAAGACTGGAAAACAATATCTGGTGTTGGTCTGATACTTCCTGAACTGGATTACTTATGTCTAATACGTAGTACAATTTAATACTTGATAACCCAGGCTCTCAAAAATGTACTCTAATACTATGAAAAATGCATTCTATAGAACATATTGGCAGGAGGGGTATTCTGTGGGAAAGAAGTGGAGCATCCACTAAGGAAAAAAATCCCAATATTAATTGTGAAGGGTCAGGGAATAAACTGAGTTTTGAAATGAGACAGTGAAGTTTTGCATGCATGTTTTAGGGCCTGGTTGTTATTGTGCCTGAAATAGAAATCGTGAAGATACTTGGAGAAGGCTAATGGTGGGGACTAAAGTGGACCCTATTATAAGGAGCTAAGTAAGAACTCTGACATCGTGTTTGGACCTATAGACCCTAAAAGTAAGTATTTCTTTTTTTTTTTTTTTTTTTTACACTAAGTATTTCTAATAGCAGTTTTTACATGGCTCTCCATTCTGAATTTTTCCCAATTTCAAAACATAAGGGAACTTTCTAAAAGTCACAGCCTGGACTCGAACTATACTATGTATAATTATGTAAAAGAATATACCATCCCCAAGTCGGAACAAGGGCATCAGAAGAGGTCACCGCCAACAGGAAAATAAGTACGTCCAGTAAAGCATCCATATGCTGAGAGGTACTCACCATCAAGGACAGCCACGGGAAGGACAGGTAATTTAAGGATCTGGCGCCTTGTCCAGGGGCATATGGATGGGAATTTATGTTCACTAGTCTCATTTGCCCCAAACATGTGAATTTCTCACAGGTGGCTAGTGAGCTTCTATGCCATAATAACTTGTTTATATAAAAGAAATGTAATTTCATTTCAACAAGGCCAGTGACATATGAGGTAATTAAAAGAGAAATGATAGAGATAAAATAATAGATGCATAGCAAAGCAATGCATTTAAAGTGCTTTTAAATGTTTAGAAAAGGTAAGTAACATTCCCAAGGTCACTATAGCTAGTGACAGGAGGAACTGGGATTTGAACTCTCCAACCTGTGCTCCTAATGACTGTATACTGTTGCCTTGGGCAGTAAGCTAGGTAAGGCTCATTCTCCATTTTGAGAATTTTTAAAAAATATTTTACAGCACCCTACTTTTCAGGTTCCTGGCTCTCATTCCATTCCAGTTTTTCATCTTTTATGTAGTTCTAATGTAGAGACTTTGAAATCCCTCAGGATAAATCCTATGCTAATTTTATCTTTAAAACCCTACAATTTAGCAGAATGGCCAATACATTGTAACCATCAAATACATGTTTCAGGCATTTGAATCTGTAACGGAGCCTTTATTGCAGTGAAAATTCAATGAGTTCTGGTTCAAGATGGCACCTTAGGAGGATCCTAAACTCACCTCTTCCCATGGACATAACCAAATCTATAGCTACATATGGAACAATTTCCTCTGGGAGAAAACCTAGCTGAGTAACTTCTATACATTGGGTGAACAAGAAAAAAACAAACATTGAAGTAAGTAGGAGAGGCTGAGTCACAATATCACCATAAACCCCATACCAGGAATAGCAACCCACCCTTGGAAGAGAACTCAAAATCCTAAGTTTCTCACTGAGGAGCAGAGTTTGAACTCCTTATCTGGCACTCCAACTTTTCAGACCTGCACCTGAGAGATGAGCCCCCAAAACATCTAGCTTTGAAATCCAACATGTCTTGCATCCATGATACCCACAACACCATAGCAAATTGAGTTGAAGAGTTCATACTCTGCATACTTTAAAAGCTGCTGCCTGTGGTTCTGGCTTCTAATTAACCTAATCTAGGTGCTAAGATCCTCCCCTTGGGGACACTGACAGTTGTTGGCACACCTCCAACTACTGGGACTCACACACAATAAAATAGGCTGCTTGGACAACCATGAAGATTTGAGAGACAATCTCAATCTCAAAGAAAGAACTAGGGAAGAAATAAGGTACACCCCTTACATGAGACCATTCCAAGTCTCAGAGAGGTGGGTGTTTATCTAATGCACAGAAACCAATACAGAGAGTAAAGGAAAATGAGGAAACAAAAGAATATGTTCCAAATGAAAGGATAAAATAATACCTCAGTAAAAGACTTTAATGAAGAGGAGAAAAGTGATTTACCTGATAAAGAGTTCAAAATAGTGGTTATAACAGTGCTCACCATGCTTAGGAGGAGAAGAATGTATTTAAAAAGTGAGAATTTCAACAAAGAGAAAATATAAGAAAGTACCAATAGGAGTCACAGAGCTGAAGAATACAATAAGTGAACTGAATAATACAATAGCAGAGTTAAACAGCAGACTAGAAAAGCAGAAGAAAGGATCAGTTAACTTGAAGTCAGGGCAGAGAAGTCACCCAATCAAAGTAGAAAAATAAAGAATTAAAACATTAAAGATAACTTAAGGGACTTGTGGAACAACAAGTGGACGAACATTCACATTATAGGAGTCCCAGAAGGAAAAGAAAGGGGCAGAAAACTTATTTGTAGAAGGAACGGCTGAAAACTTCCCTACCTTGGTGAAGGAACACATCCAGATCCAGAAAGCTCAGAGAGTTCCTAATGAGATGAGCCCAAAGAGACCTACATCAAGAAATATTATAATAGAAGTATTAGAAGTTAAAGACAAAGGGATAATCTTAAAAGAGGCAAGAGAAAAACACTTGCTACCTGCAAGGGGGTCCCCATTAGATTACCAGCAGATTTTCTAGCAGAAACTTTGCAGGTCAGAAGGGAGTGGTAGGATATATTCAAAGGACTGAAATTTTTAAAAGTAACAACCAAGAATACTCTATCCAGCAAAGTTATTCTTCAAAATTGGAGGAGAGAGAAAGAGTTTTCCAGCAAAACGTAAAGGAGTTCATCAACATTAGACTGGCCTTGAAAGAAATGTGACAGGGACTTCTTTAAGATGAAACAAAAGGGTGTGAATTAATAACAAAAACATAAGAAGGTATAAATTCACTGGTAAAACTTAATATACAGTAAAGTTCAGAATAATCTAATGTTGTAAAGGTGTTGGGTTAATCATTTATAAATCCAGAATGAAGAGTAAAATACAAAAATAATTAAAATATAACTACAATAATTTGTTCATTGATACACAAGTTAAATGATGTAAACTGTGACATCAAATACATAAAATGTGTGAAGGGTGAGTAAAAATATAGGCTTTAGAATATACTTAAACTTGCTATTAACTTAAAATAGACTGTTATAAATGAGATTTTTTTTTTTAATGTAAACCTAATGGTAACCAAAAAGCAAAAAAAATTAGTAGATACACAAAAGGTCAAGATAAAGGAACCAAAACTACCAGTACAGAAGATCATCATATAACAAAGGAAGAGAGCAGAGAAGAATAAAGGAACAGAGGAACTACAAAATTTCCAGAAAACAATTAACAAAATGACAACAAATACATACATATCAATAATTACTTTAAATGTAATGACTAAATTCTCTAATCAAAAGAAATCAAGTGACTGAATGGATTAAAAAAAACAGACAAACAAAAAACCCATCTAGATGTTGCCTAGGGAGACTAACTTTAGATTTAAAAACACACACAGACTGCAAGTGAAGGGAAAGAAAAAGATGTCCCATGCAAATGGGAATGAAGAGAAACCTGGGGTTGCTAGGCATATACCAGACAAAATAGACTGGAAGACAAAGAAGGTCATTACTTAATGATAGAGGGGGGTCAGTCAAACAAGAGGATACAACATTGTAAATATTTATGCACCCAACATTAGGAGCACCTAAATATGTAAAGCAAACATTCACAGAGCTAAAGGAAAAAATAGATAGCAAAATAATAATAGTTGGGGACTTTAATAGTTGGGGACTTTAATATCCTATTTACATCAATGGATAGGTTATCCAGACAGAAAATCAATTATGAAACATCAGCTTTAAATGACACATTAGACCAGATGGACTTAACAGATATAACAGAACTTTCCATCCAAAAGCAGCAGCATACACATTTTTTTCAGTTGCATATAGAACACTCTCCAGGATACATTGCATGTTAGGCCGCAAAACAAGTCTTAATAAATTTAAGAAGACTGAACTCATACCAAGCACCTTTTCTGACCACAATGGTAAGAAACTGGAAATCAACTATAGAAGAAAACTGGAAAATTCACAGATACATGGAGATTAAAAACATGCTACTGAATAACCAATGGGTCAAAGAAGAAATCAAAATTTAAAATACCTTCAGAGAAATGAAAATGGAAATGTAAAATAACAGAACTTATGAAATATAACAAAAGCAGTTCTAACATAAGTTCACAGTGATATACACCTACCCACTTATGATTAAAAACTCTCAACAGGGCTTCCCTGGTGGCGCAGTGGTTGAGAATCTGCCTGCCAATGCAGGGGACACAGGTTCGAGCCCTGGTCTGGGAAGATCCCACATGCCACGGAGCAACTAGGCCCGTGAGCCACAACTACTGAGCCTGTGCATCTGGAGCCTGTGCTCCGCAACAGAGGCCGCGATAGTGAGAGGCCCACGCACCGCGATGAAGAGTGGCCCCCGCTCGCCGCAACTAGAGAAAGCCCTCGCACAGAAATGAAGACCCAACACAGCCAAAAAAAAAAAAAACTCTCAACAAAGTGAGTGTAGTGTGAACATACCTCATAATAATAATAGCCACATATGACAAACCCACAGCTAACATCATACTCAAGATGATGAACACAAGGATGCCCACTCTTACCACTCTTATTCAACAAAGTATTGGAAGTCTTAGCCAGAGCAATTCAGCAAGAAAAATAAATTAAAACTCATCCAAATCAGAAATGAAGAAGTTTAATTGTCACTATTTACAGGTAACATGATTTCATACAGAGAATACTCTAAAGACTTCACCAAAAAACTATTAGAAATAATTTAAAAATACAATAATGTTGCAGGACACAAAATCAATATACAAAAATCTGATGCATTTCTATATACTAACAATGAAACAGCAGTAAGAGAAATTAAGAAAACAGTCCCATTTAAAATTGCATTTAAAAAAGAATAAAATACCTAGGAATAAATTTAACCAAGGAGGTGAAAGACCTGTACACTGAAAACTGTAAGACATTAATGAAATAAATTGAAGAAGACACAAATAAATGGAAAGATATTACATGCTCATGAACTGGAAGAGTTAATAGTGTTAAAATGTCCACACTACCCAAAGCAGTCTACAGATTCAATGCAAGCTCTATCAAAATTCCAATGCCATTTTTCACAGAAATAGAATAATCCTAAAATTTGTATAGGACATGAAGACTGCAAATAGCCAAAGCAATTTTGAGAAATAAGAACAAACCTGGGGGCATCATGCTCCCTGATTTCAAACTATATTACCAAAGTAATAGTTATCAAAACCGCATGGCCTTGGTATAAAAACAGACACATAAATCAACGGAACAGAATAGAGAGCCCAGAAATAAACCTATGCATAAATGGTCAATTAATTTATGACAAAGGAGCCAAGAATATATGAGGGGAATAGGACAGTCTCTTCAATAAATGGTGCTGGGAAAACTGGATAACCACATGCAAAAGAATAAAATTGGACCACTATCTTATACCATACACAAAAATTAATTCAAGATGGATTAAAAATATGAATGTAAAACCTGAAATCATAGAAGAAAACAAAGCAGTAAGCTCTGTGACATCAATGTTGGAGGTTTATTTTTTTGCTTGTGACACCAAAAGCAAAGGCAACAAAAGCAAAAAGAAACAAATGGGACATCAAACTAAAAACAAACAAACAAAAAACACTTCTGCACAGCAAAGGGAACGTCAACAACATGAAAAGGCAACCTATTGAACGGGAGAAAATATTTGCGAATTGTGTATCTGACAAGGGGCTAACATCCAAAATATATAAACAATTCATACAATTCAATAGCACTTCACCAAACATAGACTCAATTCTCTTTTGTCATTTCACTTAGAAATTTTTTGTGTTTGTATTTAGCATAGTTAAATGAGTTTCCTTAAATGAAATATTGCATCCACAACAGTATTAAAAACAGCACAGTCTACAAATAATACACTTTAAATACAAGGACACACATAAGTTGAATGTAAAGGGATGGAGAAAGATATCACATGATAACACTAATAAACAGAAATCTTGAGTAGCTACATTATTTCCTGACAAAAATTTAGACAAAGCTTAATTATCAGAGATAAGGAAGGGCATAAAATAACAATAAAAGGGTCAGTCCTCCAAGAAAATCCAAAATCTCTATGTACCTAACAATAGAATATCAAAATGTAAAAGAAAAACAGAATGGAAAGGAGACATAGATAGGTCCACTATTATAACTGTATATTTTACTGTATTTTTTTTAGTAATTGGTAGACCAAGCAGGCAGAAAACTACTAAGGATAAAATTGACCTGAAAAGCACTATTAATCAATTGACACTTTAAGAATCCTCTATCTCACAATAGCATTTTTCTAAGGCTCATATGGACTGTTGTATAGGACAGATCACATTAGCTAATTTAAAAGACCATAAATCATACAAAGTATGTCTGCAGGACACAACGGAATCAATAATGAATAACATTCCAAAGTAGAAAATAATAGGCCCTGTTGATTTCACTTGTGAATTCTATCAAACAATTAATGAAAAAATTTTAGCAATCCTCCACAATCTCATCCAAAAGATAGAAACAGGGGGAACACTTTCTAATTCACTCTCTAAGGCCAGCATTATCTTAATAACAAAGCCAGATAAAGCTCTACAAGAAAGGAAAACTAAAACTGTATTTTCAAAAACATATCAGCCAATGGGATCCAACAATGTATAAAATAATTGTACAATGAAGTGAGATTTACTTCAGGTATGTGGGACTATTTCAACATTCAAAAGTAAATTAAGTTAATCTATCAAATCAAGAGACTAATAAGAAAATGCACATGATCAGATCAATTCATGCAGAAAAGCATTTCACAAAATCCAACACCCATTCATTATAAAACTCTCAACAAGGTAGAAGTAGAACGTCCTTAACCTGAAAAAGACTATCACTTCACAAAGGTACAAAAATTGGGGTGCTATAGGGCAAGTAAATATGAGTGAGCATATTTCCCTATTCATCCTCTGGTGGGTTATGGAGGGTAGATGTCAAGTTTTCTTATTGGTCATTGAAACTCTCACCTAGCTTTTCTTTGTCATCACTTCTAAGTATTATGAAACACTTCCATTTGTAAGTATAGCTATATATGGCTGATAATAATAATTACAATTAATCTAATAGCTAATATTTATTTAGCATTTATTGAGGGCTTATGTGTCAAACACCGTGTTTAGCAGTTTATATGGATTATCTTATTTGGACCTCAAATAATTCTATGATTTACTTTTGATTCCCATTTATAGTTTAAGATTCTAAACTACAGAAAGCAATTTAACTTGTGCTAGAAACTTAGTGGAAGTCAGCATTCAAGCCTACACAATCAGGCTGCAAAAGCAACTCTCCTCTCCCATGTTGAACTGCCTCTCAGGCAGGTGAGTATAGTTATAAAAATAAAACCTCTCAGTTAATTGTGGTGAAACCCAAGGCCTTCTCTCTTTATCAGGAATTCCTGGAGTAGGTCTAAACTCTCTGCATCAGAGCATCAAAGAACCAATTATAGAATTTCAGCAACTTCTGCCTGCCTTTTCAGATAGTCTATTTTCAAAATATAAAGATGGAATTTAACATACATTGAAACAATGGCTTTTTTCTCCATCCAATTCCATGTCATTTTTGATCACTGTTACCTTTTGCCACATGCTGACATTAGATTATTCTGGTCTCAATGTCTGAGGTTATTAAGTTTTTGTTTCTTTTGTTTTATTTCATCATATATGGAAAACAGAAATATTTCTTTATTTAGAAATGTGCCATTCTATCCAGATGCATAAAACTAGTTTTTAATTAGTTAAGGTAATAAATTTATCCCAAACTAAGGAGTAGGTCTTTCTGGGATTTTAATTTCCTGATTTTTTTTTCCCTAATATTTCCAATGCCTCTAAAACAAAAAAGAGACATTAAGTATTTTGATTTCAGAAAGTGTAAACACTTAAGAGCACTCAGTTTCATAGAG
Source organism: Balaenoptera physalus (assembly GCF_965194825.1). NCBI lineage: Eukaryota > Metazoa > Chordata > Mammalia > Artiodactyla > Balaenopteridae > Balaenoptera > Balaenoptera physalus. The sequence goes on along the minus strand of NC_138887.1, from coordinate 114,603,212 downwards.
TTTATTTATTATTTTCTTGGTCTTCTCCATAAAAATATATTCCATATAGTGAAGTTAATAAAGATAAATTGATTGTTTGCTGAAGAAAAACACAGAGCACTAACCATAGAGTTACTATAATTAAATTACCAAGTAGATAAAAATATTGAAATGCCAAATAGAATTCCAAATTATTTGTGCTTTATATAAATATATGACTTGCTAAAAACAATATAGTTCTATGTTTAATGGCAACTACATACTTTTCTGCAGCTTTTATGGAAGAGATGTCCAGAATTTAAAAAGAAAAATAAAAGTAATAATAAATAAAAATACATACCCTGTAGGTGAATTTGAAGTTTTCCTTTGTTAAGGATTTATTTGTTAATGAAATTAAGTAGAATACACATTAAAATTAGACTAAAAATTCCAAGAGTGGAAACAAGCATATTTAGAAAAAGCTTCCAAATTAAGTGTTTTTTCTTCTAATGGCTTACCTTAAAAAAAAATCATGGCTTTTTTATCTCCCTTAATTCGTCTCCTTCTGCATAAAATACTTGGGGAAAATATCATTTAGTCTTTACATTTATATATAAGAAAACTGTACATAAACTATAGAGGAGTTGTACTGAGTTAGATATGCTTTTTAAAGTTCTTATCATAAATTACATGCCTATTTAATGGCAGAGTACAATCTATTACAACAGTGATTCTTGGGATTTATCATCTTTCAATCTTGAAAAAAATCCATATTAAAAAACTCCTATTCTGCTTATGACTAAGATAAAGTAATAGCACTCAAATTTACATTCCCAGTTCAAACAACTAAATATCTGGACACAATATATAAATAACACTTCAAGGCATTGGAGATAATGCAGCTAAAGGCAGTATTCTCTGAAAGACGGTAAACAAACAAGGTGAGCTCTGTAACTGCCACAGTATACTGTCTGGAGAGAATTTCCAGTGTCACAGTGGGGTGAAACCCAGGCAGAGGATGGTTCCCTCACTGAGTTGAGGAGTGGGAGGTGGAAGTCTGGGATGGGACTAGAGGCTAGAGTAAGAAGGGCAGAATCCTGAGAGGAGAAAGCAATCTACAGGTGTTCAGGTGGTCCCCCTTAAACTGAGTATTGATCAGTTTTTACAGTGAGGAAACCACCTGAGACCAAGGGAACAACCATCTAAAATAAAGAGAGAAACAACCCTCAGTGCTCACATGAAAGCAAGTGTAGCTCCTATTCCCACAGACCGAGTGGAAAAGCTCATAATTCACAGGTCATTGGGTATAGACTACTCAGAAGGAATTTATCCCAGAATTGGGGGAAAAATTAGACGTAGACTAAAGCTGTTCTGGTCCCGCCTAACAAGACTTAAAACTTAAAATCAAGACAGGAAAATATCATACTATTTTCAGGTAACTTAACTGTGCCAGATAACAAAGTTCAACACTATTTAAAGGAAGGAAAATGTATACAGACACAAGAAGGTGTTCATTTAAAAATTACCAGATATGCAAAAAAGCAGGAAAATATAACCCAAGATGAAAAAAATCAATCAAAATTAACCCCAAAAACATTCATTGTAGAATTAGTAACAATAACACTAAAAGACTTATTATAACTATTCTACATGTATAACAAACTAGAGGAAAAGACAGAGCATTTTAGTAAAACATAGAAATATCAAAGATGTAAATTTAATTCTAGAGATGAAAACTACAATGTCTGATATACAATGCACTGGATAGGATTAATGGCAGATTAGGCACTGCAGCATACAAGATCAATGAACTTGAAGACATATCCATGGAAAGTAAATAAAAAATAATATTGTGTTGTGGACTTTGTAACATATATGACAAAGGTGACACTGGTTAATAAGGGAAAAATGAAAGCCTACTGTTGTCAGGTTTTTATATTATGCATGAACTGGTATGATAACATTTCAAAGTAGATTATCATAAGTAAAAATGCATGATATAAACATAAGCAAACACTGAAACAAACAAAAAAAGAGTTTTAGCCAATAATTCAACAAAGGAGATAAAATACACTAAATTAATCCAGAATAATGCATTACAGTGGAAATAAGTGGAGCAGGAACAAACAGGACAAATAGAAAACAAATAGCCAGTGGTAGATTTAGAACCAATCATGATAATGATCATATTAAATGATATAAACTAATCAATAGGCAGTGATTGTCAAAAGGGGTAAAGAGCAAGACCCAATTATATTCTGCTTACAAAATGCCCACTTTAAATATTAGATGCAATGAACAAATTAAAAGACAAAAGCTACCAAATCTCATTCAAGAAGAAATATGTTACCTGAATAGCCTTAAATCAACAATTTGTACTTATCTTTCCCACAAAGAAAAGTATGGGCCAACACGTCTCACTTTAGTAAATTAAATACAATAATACATAAGAGGTATAATAATCCAAGCCTTGAATCACTTATAAAATTTACATAATATGGATCGTAGACCTAAATATAAACACCAAACTTCTAGAAAATGTAGAGGAGAAAATACTTGTGACAGCATTAGGCCAAGATTTCTTAGAAACATAATAAATAAATAAAATGATTGATAAATTGTGTTTTATAAAAAGTAAAAACTGGACAAAATTATCATATATCTGACAAAAAGCGCATATTCTTAATATATAAAGAAATCTCAAGATTCAATAAAAGGAAAACCAACAACTCATTAGAAGATGTGCAAAATATTTGAATAGAAATCTTTTTGTTCACTAAGGAAGAAATGTAAGTTGCAAATAAGCATTTGAAATGTTATTCAACATTATTTATAAAAAAGTGCAAATTATTAAAATCACAATGTGATAATACTCCACATTTTTTAGAGTGTCTAAAATTAAAAAGCCTAACCAAATAAATTGTTGGCAAGATTATGGAGTTAATGTAAAATGGTAAACATATTTTGGAAAATAGCTTGGCTTTCCCTTAAAAAGTTAAATACACATGTACAACATGACCAGCCATTTCAGTCCTAGGCATATGTCCATGCACAGACTTGCACACAGAGGCAAATAGAAGTCAAAGGAAATATCCTAGGGAGGTGAAGCCCTTACTTACCTCCTGCAGATCTCAACAAGGGGTGAAGAAACTTCTAGGCTTTCCAAAACCTGTGTGAGAAAGAAAATATATGTGAAATCTGAGAAATTGAATCATATAAATCAAATCAAATGCAGTAGGTTGAAGAAGAATATAAGCATATTATAGGTAAGGGAATGTTATCTCAAAATACCTATTGAAAGTAAAGTTCTAGAACTCTTAAGAAGAAGAATATCAACAAAACTAAAAGAAAAATGGTAAAGGATATCAATATGTTTATATTAATTTTTTAATTCAAATATACCATAAATATATGTAAAAATGTTCAATTTCAGTATTAAGAAAATATAAAAGTAACAACTAGATGGCCCAAATAATGTTTATATTAATAACAGTTATTAAAATGGTAACACTTACTTGTGTGGCAGATGCAAGGAAAGTGGCTTGATCTTGAATATTCATGAAAATATTGATTGCTTTTCATTAGTTTGGAAGAGAAATCTCAAAAGTATCTGCCAAAATTTAAAATACATATAGGCATTCAAATAAAAAAGAAAAATGTTATTACAGCATATCTTTTATAGGCAAAATATTAGTAAATAAATTGTGGCACTGACTACTAAAGTATAATATAAGAAAAATAAAGAATGATTTATAACTGTAGTTGGAGGGATTTTTAGATACTATTATGTGGGAAGAGCAAGATGCAGAAAAGTGTATATAAAGCCCCATGTTTGTTACACAAAAATGGCAAAAATCCATTTTATGTGTGCATATGTATAGCAATAGTAATATTATGACCATGGAGAAAAGTACACATCAGGCTGTTAACATTAGGTACATGGTTGGTAGAGGGAAATAGAAGATGAGAGGGACATAAATAAAAATAATACCAAAATGCTACAAAAGAAAGAATGTATATTTTCCAAAAGAAAAATAACATCCCTAGAGTAAAACATATATAAAAATATGTGGGTGGGGGGTCAAGGTCTATCTAGAAGGACATATAAAAGAACATTATACAAAATGACTATACTACCCAAAGCAAACTACAGATTCAATGCAATCCCTATCAAATTACCAATGGCAATTTTCACAGAACTAGAACAAAAATTTTTTAAATTTATATGGAAGCACAAAAGACCCCAAATAGCCAAAGCAATCTTGAGAAAGAAAAACAGAGCTGGAGGGATCAGGCTCCCAGACTTCAGACTATACTACAAAGCTACAGTCATCAAAACAGTATGGTACTGGCACAAAAACAGATATATGGATCAGTGGAACAGGATAGAAAGCCCAGAGGTAAACCCACACACCTATGGTCAATTAATCTACAACAAAGGAGGCAAGAATATACAATGGAGAAAAGACAGTCTCTTCGTAAGTGGTGCTGGGAAAAGTGGACAGCTACATGTAAAAGAATGTAATTAGAACATCCTCTAACACCATACACAAAAATAAACTCAAAATGGATCAAAGACCTAAATGTAAGGCTGGAAACTATAAAACTCTTAGAGGAAAACATAGGCAGAACACTCTTTGACATAAACTGCAGGAATATCTTTTTTGATCCACCTCCTAGAGTAATGAAAATAAAAACAAAAATAAAAAAATGGGACCTAATTAAACTTGAAAGCTTTTGCACAGCAAAGGAAACCATAAACAAAATGAAAAGACAACCCACAGAATGGGAGAAAATATTTGCAAGTGAAGTGACCAACAAGGACTTAATCTCCAATATATACAAACAGTTTATGCAGCTCTATGTCAAAAAAACACAAACCAATCAAAAAATGGGCAGAAGATCTAAATAGACATTTCTCTAAGGAAGACATACAGATGGCCAAAAAGCACATGAAAAGATGCTCAACATCACTAATTATCAGAGAAATGCAAATCAAATCTACAATGAGGTATCAACTCACACTGGTCAGAATGGCCATCAATAATAAATACTGGAGAGGGCATGGAGAAAAGGGAACCTTCTTGCACTCTTGGTGGGAATGTAAATTGGTACAATCACTATGGAGAACAGTGTGGAGGTTCCTTAAAAAATGAAAAATAGGAATCCCATATGATCCAGCAATCCCACTCCTGGGCATATATCCAGATAAAACCATACTTTGAAAAGATACATGCACCCCAATGTTCATTGCAGCACTATTTACAATAGCCAAGACATGAAAGCAACCTAAATATCTACCGATAGAGGAATGGATAAAGAAGATGTGGTACATATATACAGTGGAATATTACTCTGCCATAAAAAAGAACAAAATAATGCCATTTGCAGCAACGTGGATGAACCTAGAGATTATCATACTAAGTGAAGTAAATCAGAGAAAGACAAATATCATATGATATCACTTACATGTGGACTCTAATTTAAAAAATGATACAAATGACCTTATTTATAAAACAAAAACAGACTCATAGATTTTGAAAACAAAATTATGGTTACCAAAGGGGAAACATGGCGGGGGGAGGGATAAATTAGGAGCTTGGGATTAACATACACACACTACTATATATAAAATAGCTAACCAACAAAGACCTACTGTATAGCATAGGGAACTCTACTCAATCACCTATGTTCTGTAATCACCTATGTGGGTAAAGAATCTGAAAAAGAATGAATATATGAATAACTGAATCACTTTGCTGTACACCTGAAACTAATGCAACATTATAAATCAACAATACCCCAATAAAAACTTTTTAAAAAATGAACTGTAAAAAATAAAATGCATACTTTTGAAATTCTGAAAAAAAGAACATTATAAAAATTAGTGGTGCTTCTTTCACAAAATTGAGAATATTTTAACTTCCTCACTTAAGTTTCTGTGTATTGATTAATATTTTTATAATGACTTTGTATTGTAAATTTAGTGAGAAAATTATTAAGTGTATGAAACTATAGAGGAAAGTATAGGATATTTTGAAAAATTATATTGGGATGGAAAATATGTTAGAGAGTTCCTTTTTTTTTAGTCCAAGGCAGATTAGAACTCTACTTAAACGGGTATTTTAAAAATGTAACAACTTGAGAATTTATTCACTCACATAAATGAAGAGCCCAAGGGTAGCCCCAGCTTTTGGCACTGTTGATACTGGTACCCAAGCAGTATCATTAGCAATGTGTTTCCCTACATCGTTCCACATTGCTTTCCTTAGTGTTGGATTTACTTGCATGCAAAGTTTACTGAAGGTTGACAAAATGGCCATAAAAATTCCTAGGTTATATCCACAAGGGCTCCAGTGAATGAATAGTTTCTTTTTATCCATTTAACAGCAGAAGTCCCAGGGTTGACATTTCCTTGCTGTTACATAGCCTTGGTCATGTGCCTCAACTCTGTGATCTTGGAATGCGGGTTACTCACTGGCCAAGTTTGCTACTTGTAAGAATCCATGGAGTCTCAGTGGAGCTTGTTTCACCTGATCCATTTAGTGTCAGAGTGATTTCCTTCAGGAAAATAAGGATGCCAGTATCAGATGCACAGGGGTTGGGTAATAGTCCAAAGGACAAGAGAAGTTCACTACATTATGTTCTCCCTAAATGAGATAGAAAATTTTAAAGGCATAAAGAAAAAGATAGATAAGACCACCTAAGTTTATATACTTTGTCTATATGAAATTCATTATAAGCGTAGTTAAAAAAGAAATGGTTGAAAATACATATATTGCAGTAAAATGTTTAATATTTATGGCTGAAGAGTCCCCGTAACTCATAAGACAAAAGAAGGTAACAATAGAAAAAACGATAAAGAACAAAAGCAGGAATTCTCAGTTTAAAAAAATGTTAATGGCCAAACAAGCTTATAAAATAACACTGTCATGAGTAATCAGTAATGCAAATAAATATGATAATAAGATTTCAGTTTTCATTAATTAGATTATGGAACTGGAAATGAGAATATGATAAATTACAATAGTAAAACAGACTACTAAAATTGGTATCCTCATACACAGTTGATGGAAGTGTAAATTGGTAGAGATTTTTGTCTGTTACCACTTTTAAGGTTGACACATTGACACTGATCTGTCAAAATGAAAATGTGCATACTTATATCTATCCTAAAAAATAATCACAAATACACACAAATGCATATTTATAAGAATGGTATTGAACCATTGTTAAGTAATAGGAAAAAATAGGAAACTAAATATCTATCGGTAGGATAATGACTAACAAAGTATAGGATATGTATATTTTTAATAATATGAAAGTCCATAAAAGTATGAAATAGCTCTATATGAACAGAAATGTACAGCTCACTAGATGGTGTATATATAATTTTATTAAAAGTAATTTTATATTTATGTGCAATTACACATTATCCCTAACTATCCCTTATCTGTATCTATTTGTGTGTGTGTGTATGCACAGAGAAAGAGTAGAAAGATAGGTATAAACTATTGATTGAGGCTACTTCTGTGGAAGAGCAAAAACATGGGGAGGAAAGAGAGAGATTTCTGTGTTGCTAGAGGTTTTGTGACTACTTTTTAAAATAATTTTTCAGTTTTTGGTCACTTTGGGGTAAAAGTGCTGCAAATGCTGGAATAAAGAAATAATGTGTCCTATTTGCAGAAATTACAAAAATAATCTTTTGAAGTCTGTTTTTCAAAGAAAGCTTGTCCATGTGATTTACCACCAGTGTTGCATAGTGGTTATATCACTTATTGGTCTAAGTTATTATATATGTAATATATATATACATATATTATATGTATATATATGTATGTATATTGATAAATATATTGTTTAAATAGTACATATATTATCTATGAAAAACAACTATTCACATCTGTGTACTGTCTCTTTAGACTAATAGATGCCCGCATAAAACAAACTATTGGTTGTCTCCACAGGCAGTTTTGAAGGTGGGATAAGAGGTTGGATTGCAATAAAATATATGTTAGCTCAGTTTGGTTTGTGTCAGTAACTATATTAACTCACTATAGTAATAGTTTATCTCATCTCAATCAGCACATCTGATTACTATTTGTGTATATGATTAATAAAAATAAAGAAACTACATATTATATATTAAAATAGTCTGAAATCTAAACCTTTCAAAATATCAGGTATGTAGGTTAAACAAATATTAAAACCTAGATTCTTCCTCGAGCTACAGCCTCATTTTATGCCACTTTCTCTCATTGTCATAACCACACTGGACAAATTTCCGTATCTCTGAAAATGCTAAATTTTCTCTCATCTCAGTGGCCTCATTGATACTATTCAATGACTATGGGGTATCCTTTCAAGCACTCATCAGAGACAGAGGTCATGTGTTTGAACTTACATTTTTTAATTAAAAAAATTATAGATAAAGAGTATTTGGACATTTTTTGCCCTTTAAAAGAGGACAACACAAGATCTTCCCATAGTTCCATCATTTGGCAGATTGGTTATCACTCAGAGGAGAGCTTTAGCTATCATGGTGGCTCACTTAATTGTATCCCCCAAGATTTATGTTGATGCTCTAACCCACAGTATGACTGTATGTGGGGATAGGGCTTAAAAGGAGAGAATTAAGGTTAAGTAAGGTCTTAAGAGTAGAGCCCTAATCTGATAGGATTAGTGTCCTTATAAAAGGAGAGACACCAGAGAGCTCTTCTTCGCCACTCACTGTAAAGACAATGTGAATGTGGCTCGTTGCAAGTCAGAAAGAGTTCTCACCAGAAACTCACCCTGATGGCACACTGATCTGACCTCCAGCCTTCAGAACTGTTAGCAAATAAATTTCTATTTTTGAAGCAACTCAATCTGTGGTATTTTGGTAGTTCAAGCTGACTCAGACACTGAAGCATTCTAACTACCTTTGCTTGAGACCACTATCTCTTTCTATTTCAGCTTCCCCTCCATCATATTTCCTGTTGTCTGATGATTTTGAGGTGGCTATGGCCATTTTGGGGATGTTACTTTTAAGGTCAGTTGAGCTGGGGATGGATTTAGTTTGGTTTGGTTTCAGTGAGATATAAATATATAGGTTTGTTAGGACTTTGTTAATTATTGTCATAATCTCGCTATAGAAAACAATATAAAACACATTGTCATAAGGAGAGGCAATCAAAGACTAGGCAGCCAGATTTTGGAGAAAGTATTATAAAAGCATGTCAGACTCTAACTGAATATAAATATATTCTCTGGATTTTTTGGCATTTGTGTAATTTAATATTTATAAATTGTAATTTGTGATTATTTCTTAATTTAAATAAATATTCACTTTCACAGCTGTTTTTGTATTTATAATTTTATATTATTTTCCTTAAAAAATAATATAAAATTATACAATTTACAATTGTACACTTGCACAGTTTAGGAAGTATGAAAGCATGAACCAGTGGATCAGAGGTCCTAAACTCTCATGGCCAGTTCTGGCAGGAACTATGAAGAATTGTAATAAACAGGTGGGCACAATTCAACCTAAAAAGGGCAGTGGCTGCTGAACACCAACAGAGTGCTGTCAATCAACTGAGGAAACCGGTCCACAGAAACTGAATATGTGAAAATTTATGTGAGATTTCTGAAATTTTAAAGAAGGCATTTTAATTCGATTTTTCAATAAAACGTGCAATTGGACCGTTTGTCATTTTATGATTTGTCTAGGTAAATTATCCTCTGGATAATTTATACAGCAGAAGGTTTCCTTAGATATTGCCTCCAAATGGCAGGCTCCAGTCTTTTATGAGAAAGGACACACCAAAGCAGTTTCTCACTGGGACTCAAAAGGTCTTATCTGGAGGTAAATGTATTTAAAACATAGTATAACATTGTGGTAAAACATAGCTAAGATGCTACACTGCCTAAGTTTGAATTTCACCCAATCCCATTACTTATTTCTTGCATAATCTTGGGCAAATTTTTCAACGTCTCTGCATTAACGTTCTTCATTTGTTAAGAGGAGAAATTGGTAATACCCAACTTCATGCTTTGAAGATGAAGTAAATTAATAAACTCCAAGAGTTTCACAAAAGCGTGGCCCAACATAAATACTATAAAAGTGTTAGCTATTTTTCTCCCTTTTGGCCACTTGGAGTTTAACCATTTTGAAACAAGGACTAAATTAATTCCATGCTGACTGTATCCTGGTCCACATGTTTAATCCAGTGTATATTAAACCTGTGATTGAGGGATGGCCTGCATCTTAAAAGACAGTGCTCATGTCAGTGATGTTCTTACCGTATGTTAAGTTCTTGGAAGTCTGTAAGAGATCTGGAGCCAGCTCACCTTCCTGGAGGTTCTTACTCACCATTACCTAGGGTGCTGATTAGGAGCAGACAAAAGGAAGGGGTTCTCTGATAGTCCACTTATTTTCTAGAATCACAGGTAATTCTATGACTGAATGCCCTGTTGAAACAACTCTCACAGCAGGAGCAAGCAGCTCACATAATCAGAGACAGATCCAGGGACTCTCAATCTGGCCTTACAATAGGTTCTGTGGGTCTATGTCCTGTTTCATTCCCCCTAAAGTAAGATTAATTAGAGGTCTGTGATAAAATATATTGTTGCCAGAAAGAAACACTGCTTCCTGAGACCTTAGGCCTGTTCACATGGAGAACTCCAATCAAGGAACCTTGAGCAAGTCTCAAAATAACATCTTGGGAAAATTCTACCTCAGTTCTTTCAGTCAATGTCCAGCAGGTGACAAATGCTGAGCCTCTCCAGAAACCACAAGAAACCTCTCAGTCAAGTGTGCCAGGCTTTCCCAGATGCTGAGAAGATCCTACATTTTCAGATATAATCCAGTTCTTTGCCCCTGAAAACCATGGGCCATACCTTGATGGAAAATGTCATTCATTCCAATGTACTAAGCACTGCAAATTGAAGGAAATGAAGAGATGGAAGACACAGTCCTTGCCTTCAAGTTGCTCATAGTTTAGTAGCACAATAAATATATTTTGAATAATGAAGACATGAATTAATGAAAAAATAAGTTATATGTGATCAAATGACTACATCTAAGTCTGCATTTTTTATTTTAAAATAAGGCTAATAGTACAAATATCTCATAGGACTTAAGGTGGAAACATTAAGATGATGAATGGAAAGGGCTTTTGCACAGTGTCCTGTATGCAGTAAGCACTAAGTAAGTTTTTCATATTTTTTGTTATGGATGTAAAGTTCTAACATTAGTATTGTGTATATTCCTCCTTTAGCCATAAGTGTTGACCTCTACGCTATAGTACTTAAAGTGTGAATAATTAAAATGTCTTGTTAACTTTTTTCTTACATTGCAAACATTGCTGGCACAGCAAAAATCTTTGTGCTAAAATTTTCACTGTAAGTTTTGCTCAAGACTAAATAAATTAGATGAATTTTGCTTGATTAAATTTTCTCTAAGTTATCATTTCAATAATGATATCTATAATAAAGGTAGCTCTATTTGAACATAAAATTTTGTTTGGAATAAAATAAACAATTAAAAGTAATTAAGAAATATCAACACTTTAATTACTTAAAGTGGTAATTTTTTTTAACTGGAGTAAAATTGCTTTACAATATTGTGTTAGTTTCCACTGTACAATGAAGTGAATCAGTCATATGTATACCTATATCCCCTCCCTCTTGGACCTCCCTCCCACCCCCCCATCCCACCCAACTAGGTCATCACAGAGCACCAAGCTGAGCTCCCTGCTATACAGCAGGTTCCCACTAGCTATCTATTTTACACATGGTAGTGTATTTAGGTCAAACCTAATCTCTCAATTCGTCCCACCCTCCCATTCCCCCACTGTGTCCACATGTCCTTCTCTACATCTGCATCATTAAAAATTATTCGATGTGTTTAAAATTTGTAATATATTGCAAAAATTCTAAGGTATTATGTAAGAATTATTTTCATTTGTGTTGCATGAGTGTGCAGAGAATACCTTCTCTCTATCCCTGCAGAACCTCTCTCCTCCCTTCTCTACTTTATTGGACTCCATCTGTGGACTGTTTTGTCTCCTGGCTTCAGTTTGTGTTCAACCAATAGGAAGCTTGTACAGGAAGTCGGATGGTTAATTAACCCCTGGCTCCTTCTTTGTAAGGTTGCTTCAAGACAGTTGCATCTCTGGACTGAAGGTCACAGATCCTCTCAAGCTGGCACTATTTCTATCAGTGTCTCCTACTGGGTTTGGGTATCCAACAACTCCCACTCCGTATCATTTCAGGTCTCAGAGTGGGAACAACAGCTGCTGTAGTTCACTCTGTGATATTGTACTATCTCCTGAGGTTTCCCTACATTCTGCCCACACTTAGAAATAGTCCCCTTTTAAAGCTCCCTTTGAATTATCCTAATTTAAGTGTACCATCTGTTTCATGCTAAAATCCCAATAAAAACAGGCAGTACAAAAATAAGGAAAATGACTGATATTTTACATAAAAAAATGTATCTGAAAAGAAGAGAAAAGCTGTACTTTTAAATTTTAGGATGAGATAGAAAGCATAGGGTTAAGAGTGCCAACTCTTATATTTGTAGCCAAATTCCGATTTGGTCATCTATTACTTGTTTTTTTACTCTATTTTTCTAAAATTTAATGTTCTCACTTATGAAGTGGGAATAGTCATTAATGGTGAATGGTCATTTGTATCTATCTCATATTATTGAGATTAGGATTGTATAAAAAAAACATGTGTAAAGGGTTTAGCACAGAGCCTTGTACTGGGTAGTCTTTCAATGAAGGGTAGCTCCTACTTTTATTATCTGCATCTAATAATATTGCAAACATGTTAATATTTTAGGACTTAAATTACTTTCTTTTTTATTACCATCACAAATTTAAACACTATGGAAAACTCTGTGTGCATATTTAGAAATATTTTTATATTATAACTCTATTAAAATATAACATACTCTGAGTCATTTTATTAGAAATATTTGTTTTTTTAACTGTCTAAATGCAACCCATAATTTTTAGCTTTCTACTACCTTCATACAATATTATCAGGCAGAGTCAGAATAGTTCAAACTAGTAGAGCTAGATCATAAATAAATGAAACACTTACTAAACTTCTCTCTCTAAAACTGCTTCTCTAAACTAGTATTAGTCATTCTGTCCTCACAGATAGTAAATTTGCCTGGGAGGTTTCTCAGGAATTGCCTGAAGCAGGTAATAGGGAACTCAGGGGGCAGGATTCAAGGTTCATAAGCAGAATGGTATCAGTTTTTAAATATTTTTTTAAAAATGCTATATTAGAGTAGGTGGGTTCTTTTGAAAGGAAGTTTTCATAATTAAGTTTAACCAAAACCAAAATAATAGCTATTATAGAAATAAAAATCTGTATATGATATTAAAAATATATCTCATTTCTCTGTCAGTTGCATATTTTTTTAGCTCTAAGATCCCTACAAAAGGTATTAGACCAAAGGCAATATCAGCATGATAGCAGCATGAATCCTTCCCTTTGTTTCTCCCTTTCAATTCACAACCAGGAGAACACCCACAACTCAATGAAGGTTCCTCTACCCAACACACCGGGAAGCCAGAGAGTTCCCCACATTTGTACATCTAAAGGTGGGTAGACTGGAGGACATAAAGGAGGTAAAGTCTGGAGAACAACTGAGGCAGTGCCTGTAATCCTGGCCTCCAAGCCACCGCAGCTGAGCTTGCAGCCCCAGAGAACCCAACAGTAGCAGAGGAGGCAGGGCATGTGACTCCAGCCCAACCTCCCACAGGGGTGGTACCTGTGAATCCAAACCCAGAGGTGGTAGAGGCACCCACCATCCTGGTGCCCCAGGCAGTGATGCCAACAACAGCAGTGATACTGGCAGCAGCAAGGCAGCAGTGACCCCAGAGGCACAAGCATTGACAACAAAGGCACTTGGCAGTGTCTCTGGCAGAGGCCATGGAGGGTGGAAATTGCCAATTCTCAAATAGAGCTGGACACAGGCCAGGTAAGAGAAACCAAAAGCTAATGCTATACCATCACCTACTGAAAAACAAAATAAAGTCCTCTAATTACTAATCTGTTGAATTATTAGAATCAAGCCAAAAAAAAAAAAAGCTTCCCCTAAAGAAGAAAAGCATTCTCTATTTTAAATGCTCTGGCAGAGGAACAACACATAAATCACCACAAAAAACCATGGTGACATGGCATCACAAAAAGAAAATGACAAACCTCCAGAAACCAAAATTAAAGTCATGGAATATTTCAGTATAACTCAGATAGCTGTCATGAAGTAACTCAATGAGCTACAAGAAAAATCAGAAGGGAAGTTCAATGAGCCCAGCAATAAAATTCGTGAACAGAGGGAATACTTTACCACAGAGACTGAAACTCTGAAAAAGAACCACACAAAGTCTGGATCTGAAGAACTCAATAAATGATATGAAGAATGCATTATAAAGTATTATGTAGGTAATATGGAAGAGAGAGCTAGTGAGATCGAAGATAGAAATCTAGAAATAAAAGAGGTAGAAAAGTAGAGAGAACTAATTTTTTTTAAATGAAGGAATTCTACAAGAACTAGCTGACTTCTTTAGGAAGGGCAACATAAAGATAACTGGCATCCCAGAAGGAGAAGAGAGGGAGAAGGGAGCACAAAGTTCATTTAAATAAATAATAGCTGAGAACATCACAAACCCAGGGAAGGAACTGGATATATAAGTCCAAGAAGCTAAAAGGACAGTTAATTACCTCAACACAAAGAGACCTTCTCCAAGGCACACTGTATTAAAACTATCAAAAGTCAATGGCAAAGAAAGAATTTTAAAGACAGCCAGGGAAAACAGGATGGTAACCTACAAATGAACCCCCATTAAGCTATCAGCAGATTTATCACCAGAAATCCTACTGGCCAGGAGAAAATAGAATGACATACTCAAAATATTGAAAAATAAGAACTTCAGCCAAGAATGCTCTATCCAGAAAAGTTATATTTAAGATATGAAGAAGAAACAAAGGCTTTCCCAGGCAAACAAAAGCTGTGGGAGTTCATCAACACTAGACCTGCCTTACAAGAAATGTTGAAAGGAGCTCTTCTATTTGAAATGAAAAGGCAAAAGTACAGTACACAAACTGAGTAAGATGATAGATAAAATCAGAAAATTGCAGCTCTGATCAGAATAGGTTAAATACTTAATTATAGCATAAAGGAGAAAAAGCAGGAAACGTAACAATAGCTATGAGAATTTGGTAGCAAACTCACAACGTAAAATGGGATAATTTGCAACAACAAAAACATAAAAGGGGAAGAGGAAAAGGATGGAACCCATATGTGTAAATGAAGATACGATGCTATCAACAGAAAGACTATGTTATTTATGAGACATGTTATACAAAGCTCATGGTAACCACAAAACATAAATCTAGAGCAGAGACATGAAACATAAAAAAGAGGAAATAGAAAAACATCATAAAAAACCACCAAACTAAAATGGCAGATAGAAACACAAGGAATAAGAAACAATGGAGATATAGGGAAACCAGAAGGCAAAAGACAAAATGGCAATACAAAGCCCTCATCTATCAAAAATTACCCTAACTGTAAATGAACTGAATTCACCAATCACAAGATACAGAGTGGCTGGATGGATTAAAATACAAGACCCAACTATGTGCTACTTTCAGGAGACTTATCTCAGCCCTAGAGACAAACATCGGCTCAAAATGAAGAGATAGAAGATGATACTCCAAGAAAATGACAGCCAACAGAAAGTGGGTGTAGTTACACTCATATCAGAAAAAAATATCCTTCAAACCAAAAATGTAACATGAGACAAAGATGAACATTATATAAAGGGGACAATTCATCAAGAAGACATAACAGTTAACATATATGCATTTAATATAGGAACACCAATATATATAAATCAAGTATTAACAGACTTACAAGGAGAAATAGACAGCACACAAATTAAAAAAGGGGACTTTAATAATCCCACTGACATCAATGGACAGATCATCCAGACAGAAAGTCAACAAGGAAACAGCAGCCTTAGATAAAACATTAGACCAGATGAACTTAATAGATTGATATAGAGCATTTCATCCAAAAGCACCAGAATACACTTACTTCTCAAGTACACATGAAACATTTTCAAGGAAAGACCATATGTTGTGACGCAAAACTAGTCTCAATAAATTTAAAAAGATTGAAAGCATATCAAGCATCTTTTCCAACCACAAATGTATGAAACCAGAAATCAACTACAAGAAGGAAGCTGGAAAAAATCACAAATATATGGAAACTAACCAACATGCTACTGAACAACTGTCAGATCAATGATGAAATCAAAAGAGAAATTTAAAAAATACCTGAAGAGAAAAGAAAATATGACATACCAAAGTCAATGGAATGCAGCAAAAGCAGTACTAAGAGGGGAGTTTATAGCAATACAATTCCATCTCAAGAAACAAGAAAAATATCAAATAAACAATCTAAACTTACACCTTAAGGAACTAGAAAAAGAAGAAATGAAACCTATAGTAGAAAGGACACAATAATAATCAGAGTGAAAATAAATAAAATAGTGACTAAAAAGACAACAGAAGAGATCAATAAAACTAAGAGCTGATTGTTTGAAAAGATAAACAAAATTGACAGACCTTTAGCTAGACTTCCAAAAAAAAATGAAAGCTCAGAAAAATAAAATCAGAAACAAAAGAGGAGAAATTACAATGTATACCAGAGAAATACAACAAATTATAAGAGAACATTATGAACAGCTATTCACAAAAGTTGGACAACCAAAAGAAATGGATATATTTTTAGAATCATACATCTTTCCAAGACTGAATCATAAAGAAATAGAAAATCTGAACAGAATGATCACTAGTAAGGAGATTAAAACTGAAATCTAAAACTTCCCCAAAGGGAGTTTGGGAAAAACTCTGGACCTGCCAAAGAGGTAAGAGACGATTGTTTCGGGGTGCAAGAGGGGATTCAGAGCACTGCCTAAACGAGCTCCAGAGATGGGCACAAGCCACGGCTATCAGCATGGACACCAGAGACGGACATGAAACGTTAAGGCTGCTGCTGCAGCCACCAAGAATCCTGTGTGCAAGCACAGGTCAGTATCCACACCTCCCCTCCAGGGAGCCTGTGCAGCTGGCCACTGCCAGGGTCCCGTGATCCAGGGACAATGCCCCCGGGAGAACACATGGTGTGTCTTAGTCTGGTGCAATGTCACGCCAGCCTCTGCTGCCCCAGGCTCGCCCTGCATTCCATACCCCTCCCTCCCCCCAGCCTGAGTGAGTCAGAGCTCCCTAATCAGCTGCTACTGTAACCCCGTCCTGTCTGGGTGGGGAACAGATGCCCTCAGGAGACCTACACACAGAGGCAGGGCCAAATCCAAAGCTGAACCACAGGAGCTGTGCTAACAGAGAAGAGAAAGGGAAATCTCTCCCAGCAGCCTCAGGAGCAGTGGATTAAATCTCCACAATCAACTTGATGTACCCTGTATCTGTGGAATACCTGAATAGACAATGAATCATCCCAAAATTGAGGCGGTGGACTTTGTGAGCAACTGTAGACTTGGGGTTTGCTTTCTACATCTAATTTGTTTCTGGTTTTCTGTTTATCTTAGTTTCGTATTTAGAGCTTATTATCATTGGTAGATTTGTTTATTGATTTGATTGCTCTCTTCCTTTTTTATTTTATATATATATATATATATATATTTTCCTTTCCCTCTTTTTGTGAGGATGTATGTGTATGCTTCTTTGTGTGATTTTGTCTGTATAGCTTTGCTCTTGCCATTTGTCCTAGGGTTCTCACTGTCCGTTTTTTTGTTTGTTTGTTTGTTTTTAGTATAGTTTTTAGCGCTTGTGATCATTGGTGGATTTGTTTTTTGGTTTGGTTGCTCTCTTCTTTCTCTCTTTTCTTTTTATTACTTTTTTTATTTTTAATAATTTTTTTCTATTTTAATAACTATATTTAATTTTATTTGTTTATTTTTTCTTCCTTCCTTCCTTTCTTTCTTTCTCTCTCTTTCTTTCTTTCTTTCCCTTTTCTTCTGAGCCATGTGGCTGACAGGGTCTTGGTGCTCTGGCCAGGTGTCAGGCCTGAGCTTCTGAGGTGGGAGTTAAGTTCAGAACATTGGTCCACCAGAGACCCCCAGGCCCCACGTAATATTAAATGATGAATGCTCTTGCAGAGATCTCCATCTCAAAGCTAAGACCCATATCCCCTCAACGACCAGTAAGCTACAGAGCTGGACACCCTATGCCAAACAACTAGTAAGACAGGAACACAAACCCACCCATTAGCAGAGAGGCTGCCTAAAATCATAATAAGTTCACAGACATCCCCAAACACACCACCGGATATGGTCCTGCCCACCAGAAAGACAAGATCCAACCTCATCAACCAGAACACAGGCACCAGTCCCCTCCACCAGGAAGCCTACACAACACACTGAACCAACGTTACCCACTGGGAGCAGACATCAAAAACAACGGGTACTACAAACCTGCAGGCTGCGAAACGGAGACCACAAACACAGTAAGTTAAGCAAAATGAGAAGACAGAGAAATACACAACAGAGGAAGGAGCAAGGTAAACAACCACCAGACCAAAAAAATGAAGAGGAAATAGGCAGTCTACCTGAAAAAGAATTCAGAGTTGTGATAAGTAAAGATGATCTAAAATCTTGGAAACAGAATGGAGAAAATAAAAGAAACGTTTAGCAAGGACCTAGAAGAACTAAAGAGTAAACAAACAATGATGAACAAGAAAATAAATGAAATTAAAAATTCTCTAGAAGGAATCAATAGCAAAAGAACTGAGGCAGAAGAACAGATAAGTGACCTGGAAGATAAAATAGTGGAAATAACTACCACAGAGCAGAATAAAGAAAAAAGAATGAAAAGAATTAGGACAATCTCAGAGACATCTGGGACAACATTAAATGCCCCAATATTTGACTTATAGGGGTCCCAGAAGAAGAGAGAAAGAAAGGGACTGAGAAAATATTTGAAGAGATTATAGTTGAAAACTTCCATAATATGGGAAAGGAAATAGTCAATCAAGTTCAGGAAGCACAGGGAGTCCCATACAGGATAAATCCAAGGAGAAACACACCAAGACACATATTAATCAAACTAACAAAAATTAAATAGAAAGAAAAAATATTTAAGCAGCAAGGGAAAAACAATAAATAACATACAAGGGAATCCCCATAAGGTTAACAGCTGATCTTTCAGCAGAAACTCTGCAAGCCAGAAAGGAGTGGCAGGACATATTTAAAGTGATGAAAGGGAACAAACTACAAGCAAGATTCCTCTACCCAGGAAGGATCTCATTCAGATTCGATGGAGGAATTAAAATGTTTACAGACAAGTAAAAGGTAAGAGAATTCAGCACCACCAAACCAGCTTTACAACAAATGCTAAAAGAACTTTTCTAGGCAGGAAACACAAGAGAAGGAAAAGACTTACAATAACACACCCAAAACAATTAAGAAAATGGTAATAGGAACATACATATCGATAACTACCTTAAATATAAATGGATTAAATGCTCCAACCAAAAGACAGACTGGCTGAATGGATACAAAAACAAGACCCGTTTATATGCTGTCTACAAGAGACCCACTTCAGACCTAGGGACACATACAGACTGAAAGTGAGGGAATGGGGAAAGATATTCCATGCAAATGGAAATCAAAAGAAAGCTGGAGTACCAATTCTCATATCAGATAAAATAGACTTTAAAATAAAGACTATTACAAGAGACAAAGAAGGACACTACATAATGATCAAGGGATCCATCCAAGAAGAAGATATAACAATTGTAAATATTTATGCACCCAACATAGGAGCACCTCAATACACAAGGCAAATGCTAACAGCCATAAAAGGGGAAATTGACAGTAATGCAATCATAGTAAGGGACTTTAACACCCCAGTTTCACTAATGGACTGATCATCCAAAATGAAAATAAATAAGGAAACACAAGCTTTGAATGATACATTAAACAAGATGGACTTAATTGATATTTATAGGACATTCCATCTAAAAACAACAGAATACACTTTCTTCTCAAGTGCTCATGGAACATCCTCCAAGATAGATCATATCTTGGGTCACAAATCAAGCCTTGGTAAATTTAAGAAAATTGAAATCATATCAATTATCTTTTCTGATCACAATGCTATGAGACTAGATATCAATTACAGGAAAAATTCTGTAAAAAATACAAACACATGGAGGCTAAACAATATACTACTAAATAACCAAGAGATCACTGAAGAAATCAAAGAGGAAATCAAAAAATACCTAGAAACAAATGACAATGAAAACACGATGACCCAAAACCTATGGGATGCAGCAAAAGTAGTTCTAAGAGGGAAGTTTATAGCAATAGAATCCTACCTCAAGAAACAAGAAACACCTCAAATAAACAACCTAAATTTACACCTAATGCAATTAGAGAAAGAAGAACAGATAACACCCAAAGTTAGCAGAAGGAAAGAAATCATAAAGATCAGATCAGAAATACATGAAAAAGAAATTAAGGCAACGAAAACAAAGATCAATAAAACCAAAAGCTGGTCCTTTGAGAAGATAAAATTGATAAACCATTAGCCAGACTCATCAAGAAAAAAAAGGGAGAAGACTCAAATCAATAGAATTAGAAATGAAAAAGGAGAAGTAACAAATGACACAGCAGAAATACAAAGAATCATGAGAGATTAATACAAGCAACTATATGCCAATAAATTGGACAGCCTGGAAGAAATGGACAACCTCTAGAAAAGCACAACCTTCCGAGACTCAACCAGGAAGAAATAGACAATATAAACAGACCAATCACAAGCACTGAAATTGAGGCTGTGATTTAAAATCTTCCAACAAACAAAAGCCCAGGACCAGATGGCTTAACAGGCAAATTCTATCAAACATTTAGAGAAGAGCTAATGCCTATCCTTCTCAAACTCTTCCAAAATATAGCAGAGGGAGGAACACTCCCAAACTCATTCTATGAGGCCACCATCACCCTGATACCAAAACCAGACAAACATGCCACAAAAAAAGAAAACTACGGCAATATCACTGATGAACATAGATGCAAAAATCCTCAGCAAAATAGTAGCTAACAGAATCATAACTACAATGAGGTGTCACCTCACACCAGTCAGAATGGCCATCATCAAAAAATCTACTAACAATAAATGCTGGAGGGGGCGTGGGGAAAAGGGAACCCTCTTGCACTTTTGGTGGGAATGTAAATTGATACAGCCACTATGGAGAACAGTATGGAGGGTCCTTAAAACACTAAAAATAGAACTACCATATGACCCAGCAATCCGACTCCTGGGCATATACCCTGAGAAAGCCATAATTCAAAAAGAGTCATGTACCACAAAGTTCATTGCAGCTCTATTTACAATAGCCAGGACATGGAAGCAGCCTAAGTGTCCATCGACAGATGAATGGATAAAGAAGATGTGGCACATATATACAATGGAATATTACTCAGCCATTAAAGGAAACGAAATTAATTTCTTTGTAGTGAGGTGGATGGACCTAGAGACTGTCATACAGAGTGAAGTAAGTCAGAAAGAGAAAAACAAATACCATATGCTAACACATATATATGGAATCTTAAAAAAAAAAAAAAAGTTCTGAAAACCTAGTGGCAGGACAGAAGAAAGACACAGACTTAGAGAATGGACGTGAGAACACGGGAGGGGAAGGGTAAGCTGGGATGAAGTGAGAGAGTGGCATGGACATATATACACTACTAAATGTAAAATAGATAGCTAGTGGGAAGCAGCTGCATAGCACAGGGAGATCAGCTCGGTGCTTTGTGACCACCTAGAGGTTGGGATAGGGAGGGTGTGAGGGAGACGCAAGAGGGAGGAGATATGGGGATGTATGTAAACGTATAGCTAATTCACTTTGTTATACAGCAGAAACTGACACACCATTGTAAAGCAATTATACTCTAATAAAGATGTTAAAAAAAAACAGAAATAAAAATGTAATAAAATAAAACCTCCCCCAAAACAAAAGTCCAGGACCCAACAGCTTCACAGGTGAATTCTACCAAACATTCAAAGATTGAATACCTATCCTTCTTAAATTCTTCCAAAAAAATTGAAGAGGAGGGAATGCTTCCCCCCTCATTTTATGAGGCCAAAATTACCCTGATACCAAAACCAGACAGAGACACCTTGAAAATTACAGGTCAATATCTCTGATGAACACAGATGCAAAAATTCTCAACAAAATGTTAGCAAACCAAATACAACCATACATTAAAAGGCTCATACACCATGATCAAATAGGATTTATTCCAAGATGCAGGCATGGTTCAACATCCACAAATTAATCAACATGATGCACCACATTAAAAAAATGAAGGATAAAAAAACCATATGATCATCTCAATAGATGCGGAAAAAGCATTTGACAAGATTGAATACCCATTTATGATTCAAAACAATAACTCTCAACAGAATTGGTATAGAAGGAATGTACCTCAACATAATAAAGGCCACATATAAAGTCACAGCTACCATCAAAATCAAGGGTGAAAAAATGAAAGCTATTCCTCTAAGATCAGGGCTAAGACAAGGATGTCCACGTTTACCACTCTTATTCAACGTAGTATTGGAAATCCTAGCCAGAACAATCAGTCAAGAAAAATAAATAAAAGACATCCAAATTGAAAAGGGGGAAGTATAATTGTGACTATTTGCAGGTGACATGATTTTATATATGAAATACCTAAAGAATCCACCAGAAAACTATTAGAAATAATAGACAAATACAGTAAAGTTGCAGGATACAAAATCAATATGCAAAATAGTGTTTCTATACACTAACAGTGAGCTAGAAGAAAGAGAAATTAAGAAAACAATTCCATTTACAGCTGCATCAAAACAGTAAAATACCTATAAATTGTATTAACTAAGGAGGTGAAAACCCTGTACACTGAAAACTATATAAGATATTGTTCAAAGAAATTGAAGAAGAAACAAAGAAATGCAAAGATATTCTATGCTCATGGACTTGAAGAATTAACATTGTTAAAATGTCTGTATTACCTAAAGCAATGTACAGATTCAACACAATCCCTAATGAAATCCCAGTGACATTTTTCACAGAAAAACAACAAATACATTAAAATTTATAGGGAATCACAGAAGACCCCAAATAGCCAAAGCAATTCTGAGAAAAATGAACAAAGCTGGAGGTATCATACTTGGTGATTTCAAGATGCACTACAAAGCTATAATAATCAAAACATCTTGGTACAGGCAAAAAATAGACACACAGATCAATGGAACAGAATTGAGGGCCCAGAATTAAACTCACACTTTTATGGACAATTAATTTAAAACATAGGAGCAAAGAACATACAATGGAGAAATAGTCTCTTCAATAAATGTTGCCGGAAAAACTGGACAGGCACATGCAAAAGAATGACACTAGACCACTATTTTACACCATACACAAAAAAATCCACTCAAAACAGAGTAAAGACTTGAATGTAAGATGTGAATCCATAAAACCCCTAGTGGAAAACATAGGTCATATGCTCTTTGATATCAGTCTTAACATCTTTCCAGATAGGTCTCCTCAGGCAAGGGAAACCAAAGGAAATAAAACAAATGGGACTATATCAAATTAAAAAGCTTCTGTACAGCAGAGACCATCAACAAAAAGAAAAGACAACCTACAGAATGGGAGAAGATACTACACATCATATAGTTGATAAGGGAGCAATACCCAAAATGTATAAAAACCTCATACAAATCCATAACAACAACAACAGAAAACAACCTGATTTAAAAATGGGCAGAGGAGCTGAATAGAGATTCTTTTCAAAGAAGACATACAGATGGCAACAGGCACATGAAAAGATGTTCGATATCACTAATTACTAGGGAAATGAAAATCAAAACCACAATGAGACATCACCTCATGCCTGTTAGAATGGCTGTTATAAAAACGGCAAGGAATTACAAGTATTGGAGAGGATGTGGAGAAAAGGGAATCCTCATACACTGTTGGTGGGAATGTAAATTAGTACAGCCTGTATGGAAAATAGTAAGGAGATCCCTTTAAACATTAAAAATAGAACAACCCTATGATCCAGATATTCTACTTCTGGGTATTTATTTGAAAAATATGAAAACACTAATTCGAAAAGATATATGCATCCCTATGTTCACTGCGGCATTATTTACAATAGCAAAGATATGGAAACAATCTAAGTGCCCATTGACAGATGAATGGATATAAACGATGGAATACTACTCATCCATAAAAAAGATGAAATGTTGCCATTTGCTACAACATGGATGGACACTGAGAGTATTCCACTAAATGAAATAAATCAGATGGGGATAGACAAATACTGTATGATTTCACTCATATGTAGAATATAAAAACAAACAAAACAAACAAACAAACCAAACCAAATAAAAACAAACATATAGGTACAGAGAGCAGAGTAGTGATTACCAGAAAAGAAGGGGTGTGGGAGAAGGACAAAATGGGTAAAGGGAGTCAACTATAAGGTGACAGATGGAAACTAAACATTTGGTGGTGAACCACTGTAGTGTATACAGAAGTCAAAATATAATGTTGTACACATGAAACTTATATAATGTTATAAACCAATGTTATGTCAATTAAAAAAGGGTATTAGACATAAATACATATATTTGGCCTTTTATACACATCCTAGACTTAATTATTTATATCAAAATCTTCCAAATCATTTTAAAGTAATTCCTTACTGTTTTTCATATTTCAAGAGCAACACATACTTATTGTAGAAAACTTAAAAATTAGAAAAAAGTATAAAGAATAATCCATAATCTCATGATAGAGAAGAAAACACTTAATATATGAACTTACTTACAGCTCATTATTTTCTACAGGCAGTAGATTTTAGATTTACAAAGCCATTGCATTTTATTACTGAAATTATTATTGGGGTAATGAGGTAACCTGTTTTAAAATAAACATTTTGCTGCAAATATTTTTCCATGATATTACAAATATCTTGAAAACACCAATTTAATAGTATAATAATCCTTTATAAATGTGCATAACTTATTTAAACACTCTCCTCTTTTATACATTGAGGTTTTTGTCAATTTTCCCCTATTTTAATTAACTATATAATGAAAATTCTTGTAAAATTTTTACTTTTATCAAATTACCTCCCACATATTTTAGAGAGAGAAAAACTCGCTTAAAGAGTATGAACCCACTTAGCCTCTTAAAACATACTACTTTATTATTTTTTAAGAAAATGTTGACAGATTCTGACATGTAACAGCAGAAAACATTCTTTCCCTTTTATTCTACTTTCTAGTTTAACAGATGAAGGATGATACCTTATTGACTGATTTGCATTTTCCTTTTTATAAAGAGATTTATCATTTTCTCAACTGAGTATGATATTTACATTTCTTCTGTGGCTGTGCAGTTTTTTTCTTTGGAAGTTTTATCTTTTTTAATACTGAGAACAACAAAAAAGACAAATTATAAATTATATTTTAAAGACATTTGATACAGAAAGTAGGTCAGGGGTTCCTGGGGTGGGAGACAGGAAGGAGAGAGAGGGAGGAATTACAAAAAAAGCATGAGGATTATATAGTGATATATTCACTATCTTGATTGTGGTGACAGTTTCATGGGTCTATCCATTATGTCAAAATTTAACAAATTTTACTCTTTAAATAAATTCAGTTTATTGTGTGTCAAAAAAATGAATAAATAAAGACATTAGAGATCTGTGGAAGCTAAGAAGACTAGATGAAATAAAATTCCACAGAGGAGATAAACATTCAGAAGTGAGTTGATGGATAAGCAGCTGCATTTTAGAATGAACGCATTTGCCAATTTGGGGCATAGGCTTAGGATCAGACAGTGGACTGTTGCTAGAGAAAGAAAAACTTGCAGAGCTTTTAACTGGTATGAGGGTCTGGAATGACAAAATGTGACCATTTTGAGGACTGATTATATAATCCTGGTTTCCTCTACACAGCCCTGGCTGAATTGCCAGGCTGAGTGCCATGGGTAAGGACTTAGGAGGAAAGCTCTGAAAAGGAAAGTGAAATCTCCCTTAGATTTTCACTGCTTAGGAGTTTAGGGCCTACCCCTGTCAGATATAAATTGGATCTAAGCAGAAGCAAAATAGGCCAGAGATGAAGGTACTGAAATGAGTGATGAATTCACACTAGAACGTACAGCAAATACTATGTAGGAGCTCTGATTGCAAATACTACGTAGAAGCTCTGATTTAGGGCTCAGATGGAGGTTCAAGTCCAGTGGCAGAAGGTAGCTGCTGTAGGATAGAGAAACCAACAAACATTTTGACTTGGGTGTGTGCTAGTATGATAAGGTCAGAGGATGGAGGACCCCTCAAAACCAAGGAGGAAATTTCTCTCAAGACCCTTACCAAATTGTGAAGCATTATTCGGCAGATGCTAAAGAGAAAACCTTAGAAAAGTTATCTTCGGAAGAATTAAATCCTCATAGTCTTTCAGTATAGCCAAAATCCCATGAGATGCTCAATTAAAAGTCTTGAAGGACTACAGAGTTATGGTGTAATGTGGTTAACCAAAAGTAGCTAAATTTTCTGAAAATTTTACCCTACTCTGAATGAGCTTAATCCTAGATTGGATGAAGGTGACCATCCCCAAACCTAACTAAGAAAAAGGAGAATCCTCTCTGGTAATGAATATATCACCAGTTGCAGCCTCTACACTTCTTTTATATACAGTGCCTGCCAAATTATTAAAAACTAAGATACAAGAGAAAACAAGCTCAGGGCTCCCACTGATTCTGAATTATGGTGAGTTGTATAATTATTTCATTATTATATTACAATGTAATAATAATAGAAATCAAGTGCACTATAAATGTAATGCGCTTGAATCATCCCAAAACCTTCCACCTCCCCCCGCACCCCGTCAGTCCATGGAAAAATTGTCTTCCACGAAACCAGTCCCTTGTGTCAAAAAGTTTGGGGACTGCTGAAGTAGAGGACTGCAGGGCTGAGTGTGTGTGCACTAATTAAGGAAGCTGGTTTGGAAGGTGGTCTGATAAGCTGACCCTGGAGTAGACCTGAAGGAGTGAGAAGTGAGCCATGTGGATATCTAAGGGAAGAGTGTTTCAGGCAGAGGGAACCACCAAGTACAAAGGTCCCAAGGTAGGAGCATGCTGCTTTTGTCAAAGGAATATCAGAGATATTGTGGCTGGAAAGAATGAGGTGGGTGGGGGGTAGTGGTGGGATATGAAATGAAAGAAGCATAGGGGAGGTAGGTTTATTCAGGGCTTCCTAGGTGATGGTTAGCTCTTTGAATTTTACTCTAAGATGGGAAGCCAGTGAATGTGTTGAACAGAGAGGTAATATGATCTAAAGTTTTTACAGAGATCACTCTGCTGGGGGGCAAGGGGAAAGCATGAGACCATTCACTAATGCAGGAGAGAGATGAGGGTGGCTTGCCTAGGATGGTAGTGGTACAGATGATGAGGGATGGTCAGGTTCTGTATATATTTTAAAATACATTCAAAAGAAGTTGTTTATGGATGAATTTGAGTGTGAGAGACAGAGGGAGAAATGTCAAAGATAACATCAAGATTTTGTTATTTTTTAAACACCATAGAAAATCACCAGTGACTGCTAAAGTGTCAGCTCTTATAAGTAACCCTGAGTTAGTCATTTTACCCCTCTGCCCTAGTTTCTTCATTAGCAAATGTTTTTTGATTGGTCCAGAGGCAGCATCCCTTCCATCCAACACCCCTTCCCTCCAGCATCTTTTCATGCCAACAAATTTAATTTGAGGGTGGTGTTTCCTTTTCTCATTTCTAAGAGTTTCTCTTCCTCTTCATGCATCATTCTATTTCCCTCAGGTTTTCTTCCTCCTCACTTCCCTTTTCCCATTCAACCTGCCTCTTCCTGAGTCATGGAGAACTGAGGATACATCGTCACAATTTGGAAGAGAAGCATTCCTCTTCCTGTGGATTATGCTGGCCATGCATTCTCAATCTATCAAAGGCAAAATTTTTAGCATCTACAGTGGATCAGGTATCCTGGCAAGATAGCCCATGTCCTCAGGAATCAGTTGCTTCTCCTCGCATTAATATCTTGATTCATTCAGATCCCTTCAAAAGAAAGTAAGGGAAACAAAGTATTGCAGAGATGAACCTTAAATC
Source organism: Balaenoptera physalus (assembly GCF_965194825.1). NCBI lineage: Eukaryota > Metazoa > Chordata > Mammalia > Artiodactyla > Balaenopteridae > Balaenoptera > Balaenoptera physalus. The sequence continues at coordinate 114,575,035 of NC_138887.1, read as the reverse complement.
TGATAAGTTTGGGTCTAAAAAGCTTCATTTTCCAGTTTTGTCACTTGCCTCCCTCAAGCCTATTCCCAGCACTCCTAAAGTGTAAACACTTGACTGATTTGAAAGCTAGACAAATAGAAATTCTACTGGACAACTAGAAATTCTTCATATCTCCTTAGCACTGAATGGCTTATACAGCATTCTCATATCCTTTGGACAGTGCTATGAGAAGGAAGGGCAGGACAGAAATTATTTCCCCATTTTACTGGTGAGAAAATTGAAATTCAAATAACTATTATTGCCCAAGGAAACAACTGCTAAATGCAGGATCTACACTAAAATCACTAGAATGTGGGTCTTCTGATTTCTAAACATAATGCTATTTCATAATAATAGCTTCTATTTATTGAGCTCTGTATACCTAGTGTTCTGTGAATAGTTTTTATAAATTAGCTTATTCGATGTTTACAGATGCCTATGAAATGCATGTATTGCCCTGTTTTACAATGAGGAAATTAATACTCAGAAAGTTTAAATAAGTCAATTATACCTCAATAAAGCTGAAATTAAAAAAAAAAACTAAGATAATTTTATGGTCTGCAAATTCTATATCAACAAAGTTTTAAAAACACAAACATATGAAGAGTTATGGCTATCTGATCAATAACCTAGAGAATAAAATAGACAATAGAAAAAGATAAGGAGCTTACAATGATTATGATTAATACATTAAATGAAATTAGTAATTCAATGGATGATTTTAATAGCAGACTGTTTATAGCATGACACAGCACTGGTGAAGTAGAAGACACATCAATAAAAATGGCCATGCTGAGGCACAGCAAGCAAAAAGAAGAACAGAAAGGAGCATAAGTGACTTAGACCATTGACCATTTGGCCTAACACATAGGTAATTATAGCTCCCTAAAAGCCCCATTCCCAGAGAGTTGTAACTATCTGACATGCCCGGCTGCTCCCTGAAAAAACCCTCTTCTCAGAGTTAGTCTTTATTTAACCTGACTTAGAGCTCACTGAAGGCAAACAGCGCTATCCCTGGGATATTTGCCAAAAACAATCCGCAGCAATTGTTCAACACTGCAGCTGACTAAAGTATCAATACCATTTGGGGGCAAACAGGAGGCTGAAAGGAAAATCTAGGGAATAAGATGTTCACAGAAGCTTTAAATATTTGTCACATATTTCTGGTTATCTAGAAAGACATGTGCACATGCAGGGCTCTGAACATGCCCAGGAAATGACTCAGAAGGTCCTAATCTCTCACTTTTGGTTTATCTTGAGGCTCTGTGGAAACATGAAGTGGAAGCTGAAGCAGAGTTGTAAACTACTAGAGCAATGAAGGTTCATCCTAACATGTGTACCCATAGCCCTTCAGCAGAGGCTGAAAGACCTATTGGTTCAAACTAACTAAATTCAGCAACATACAAAAAGGATTATATAGCATGATCAATTGGGTTTATTTCAGGAATGTAAGGTTACTTTAACATCTGAAAATCAATTAATGTAATACATCACATTAATTAAAAAAGACAAATAACATGATCATCTCAAAAGATCCTTATTTGAAGCACTTGACAAAAATCTACTATCTTTTCATGAAAAAAGAAGTATACAAACTAGAAATACAAGAGAACTTCTTTAACCCACTAAGTCTACCTAGGAAAAACCCCAGCTATCATCATATTTAATGCTATAAGACTAAATGTTTTCCTCCTGGATCAGGAACAAGAAAAGGGTACCTGTTCTCATCACTCTCATTCATCATAGTGCTGGGAGTTCTAGCCAAAATAGGTAATTGAAATCAAGAAAAGGCACTCAGATTAGAAAGGAAGAAGTAAAACTATCTGTATTCAGAGATAATATGATTTTGAAATTGTATTGATATTAACATGTTGGGCTATAAAGAAACCTGTAATAAATTTCAAATAATTGAAATCACTGAGAGTAAATATGTCCCTAATCACAAGGGGATTTAATAACTAGTATTTAATAATTTTAAGATAACTAGAAAAATCCCCAAAGTCTGCAATTTGAATAAGAGAGTTCTACATAACAAGTCAATGAAAGATGAAATCAAAATAAATGTTGGGAAGTAATTTGAACTAAATTATAATTAAGATATGACATATCAAGACTTGTATGAAAGAGATAATGCAGTGCTTAGAGAGAAATGTATAGCCTTAAATGCATATATTAAAGAAAGGCCAAAAAAATCAGTGATTAAACTTTTATCAAAGGAAGCTAAAATGAAAAGAGACAAAATTTAAAGAAAGTAAAAAGATGAATATAATAAATATAAAATAAAAATCAATGCAATTATAAATAAGGACACAAAAACTAAAAGCTCCTTCTCTGAAAAGATTTTTTAAATTAATTAATTCCTAGCAAAACTGATAGAAAAAAAGAGAAAACAAAAATATCAATACAAAAATACAAAAAGGGATATCACTACAGGTTTCACAAACATTAAAGAAATAATTTTAAAATATTGCAAATAATTTTATACAAAAATTGATAATTTGATTTTGATAGAAAAATTCCTTAAACAAAATATAACTTCCTGAAGTTAATAGAAGCAGAAATAGAAAATATGAGTATTCTGTTATTTACTAAATGATCTGAAAATGTTATTTGAAACTTCTCACAAAGAAAACATAATACCCGTGAGTTTCATCAGTAATCTCTTCCAAGCATTTAAGGAAGAATAGAAGTATTCAACAAATTGTTTAAGAGAGACAAAAAATAATTAACCCTTTCCAACTCATTTTATGAGGAGGAATAATATTTATATCAATATGTAAGAGAGAATTAGAAGGGCAGCTAGTGAAAGACCAGTTTCTGTCACAGATATAGATATAAAACTCATTAAATAGATATTAGCAAATTGGATCTAGTGAATATATAATCACCAGTGGAGTTTATTACAAAAACAGAGGGTGGATAGAATCAGTGTATTTCATCTGATTAACAGATTAAAAATGGAGAAAATCTTATTATGTTCCCTGAACGATGCACAAAAACGCACCAGATAAAATGTCTCCATTTATTTATTATTTTTAAAGTAGCAAACTAAATGCAAAGATGTAATTTCAGTTCTCTGAGGCATCTTTTCCTCTGGGTAAAATGCAGTTACACAAAATAGCAAACACAGAAGTGCAAGCAAATTTCAAACCTCTACTTGTGTCATGACTGTTAGTAATTTATTGACCAAAACTTTCTCAAGTATCTTGTCCAGAAATTATTTTACTGTGCTTTTCTAACAGCTAAGTGTTCTTCCAGGTAGCTTCAGAACTGGCAGGGACAAAAGAAAATAAACACACACACACACACACACACACACACACACACACACACACACACACACACACACACAGCAACAATTAGCAGGTCTCCTGGTCTTCTACTGCTACCTTTACTTTTACATATTAAACCTTGACCTAAGATCTCTTTAAAGAATACGCTCAAAAGTAAAAATAATCTGAAAACATTGTTAATCTATTCTAGCAATACCTATGGAATATTTCTTCCATATGTCGGATCATGAAGTGTCAGGGATGTCTCTTGGTATTCTGATACGAATACTATTTATTACAGTTTTATAATATTTTCAGTATGAAGTAGATTTAATTTCTCCCTTAAAAGTTTTTTATATATTCTTGGCTATTTTCACAAGAAACTTCAGAAACCTTTATTATTTTTAAGTCATTTTGAAATAAGTAAATATTTTAAATGACTAAAAAATAATTTAAAATCTTTGCCATTTTTAGTGTACTAAAAATTTAGTTCTTTAAGCCAAGGTTTCTGTTTTCCAAATGGAGAAAACTGAGGTTCAGAGAATTATGTAACTAAACTGGTAAGTAACAGAATTGATACTAGAATCCACATCGGATTCTAATGTCAGAGCTAAAGCTTCAACATTGATTCACACTTTGTAATGATTGAGCCAAACATTATTTATTAATGAATCTTAGATTTAAAAATACCAGTAACATTACCAAAAGTAATCTTACTACGCTGACTTTAATTCTAAACATTTCCTCTTTGCCTTAGAGAAAAGATATCGGTAGCTTCTATTAGATTACTGGTCCAAATAGGAAAAAAATATATATTTTTACAATTACCTGCTTAATTCATAATAAGATTCTCTAGGTAAAAAATATATCATAAAGTATTCACATCCTAGTGATGGGGATTGTATAATTTTATTGATTTTGTTAATTTTGCTAAATATGAGATGCCCAAAATGGGAACCATATCTTTTTTTTTTTTTTTTAATTTATTTTTTTAAACATCTTTATTGAAGTATAATTGCCTTACAATGGTGTGTTAGCTTCTGCTTTATAACAAAGTGAATCAGTTATACACATACAATATGTTCCCATATCTCTTCCCTCTTGCATCTCCCTCCCTCCCACCCTCCCCATCCCACCCCTCTAGGTGGTCACAAAGCACCGAGCTGATCTCCCTGTGCTATGTGGCTGCTTCCCACTAGCTATCTATTTTACATTTGGTAGTGTATATATGTCCATGACACTCTCTTACCCTGTCACATCTCACCCCACCCCCTCCCCATATCCTCAAGTCCATTCTCTAGTAGGTCTGTGTCTTTATTCCCGTCTTGCCACTAGGTCCTTCATGGCTTTTTTTTCTTTAGATTCCGTATATATGTGTTAGCATACTGTATTTGTTTTTCTCTTTCTGACTTACTTCACTCTGTATGACAGACTCTAACTCCATCCACCTCATTACAAATACCTCCATTTCATTTCTTTTTATGGCTGAGTAATATTCCATTGTATATATGTGCCACATCTTCTTTATCCATTCATCTGTCGATGGACATTTAGGTTGCTTCCATGTCCTGGCTATTGTAAATAGAGCTGCAATGAACATTTTGGTACATGACTCTTTTTGACCTATGGTTTTCTCAGGGTATATGCCCAGTAGTGGGATTGCTGGGTCGTATGGTAGTTCTATTTGTAGGAACCATATCTTTATATGTTGGCATTGAGTGAATTGAAAATGTTTGATCCCTGATGAAATATTCATATTTTGTTCAGTTTAGTGGGAATCAATAATGATTTATCATCGTTAGTCCACTGGAGACAATATCCAAGTGTCAAACTACAAAGCTTATCAGCTTCATCCATGTTTAAATTTCCTTTAAAACAGAGGTGTAAGGATGCTTATTGTAAATGGAAACAAGATTGGATTGCAGCCTGGTTCCCAGGATGACTGGATACTTTCTGGTTGAAGCAGTATTAAATAAGATGATTAACAAGTGACTGTATTTTTTTTTTCTTTTGCAAAGTTAATGGATCAGCTTTCAGAGTGAGTGCCAGAAGGTATACATACAGCTACTCAGTCAGTTGGAAAAATGAGTAATGGAAACCTTATGGAAAATTACCTGTTTTGAAAATGTCCAGATTAGCATACAGAATCAGCTGCAATTTCTGGTTATATAGCAGCAGAGAGATATACCAAAAGCAATTCTTCAACCCTAAGTTGAAAGGTTGGTGAGGGGGAGAGGAAAATATGCCTTTGAGACTTCTGAATGTTACTTGCCCTTCCCTGAAAATCCATCAAGGTGATGAGTGATCCATACCTGCTAAAGGGCATTGCTGCCTCAGTGAAGCACTTAAAGATATGAGCTTTCTTTGAATACAAGGAAATGAAAAGGTCAAGCTGATCTCATCAGGAACCATTGAATTCTTAAGTTTCTTTGACAAGTGTGTGTGGTAGATAAATGAGTAATACAGAAAATAGATGATGGCAAAGAGAGGTTGAATCATTTTTATGAAGTCTTTGTATATCATATAGGAAAACAAGTTTGGATCACTTCTCTTGAGACCATCTCAATGCTGTACAAAACCATTGCTTCTTAGTTCTCAACTATACAGCTTTGACCTAAAATTGTGAAATAAATACTTTCCATCTGCCTTGATTATCTTTCACTACTTTGTCTTGGTCCAATAACTTAATACTCTTTCCCCATATCTACTTTTAAAATATATTCTCAGCCACTTTGCTATTAGCATTTATAATTAACAACAGCTTTAAAATATATAGTAAGATTTATTTATACCACGACACTCCATGCCCCATAATTAATCCAATATTAGAATGCCCAGTGTTATCAATAATTCTCACTCTACTATATAAATTGCTAAATCTTCTCTGAAAGAAAAAGACTCAAACTCTGACATTATTATGTAATATTCAAATGTTTAGCAATTGAATGTTTGGCTATTATTTTATCAAAAAGTGTTTCAGTATTATGTCATGGATTTTTATTTTATACTTTGTAGTATAATCCAATAGTACATTGGCCATCCAGTTAATTTTTTAATTTCAGTTATTATAATTTTAAGAGCAAGAATTCCCACTTGGTTCTCTTTTATCGTTTGCAATTGTTCTTTTCAGATTGTCTACTATCTTATTAAGACCATATATTTTTAAATATATTTTATAATTACTTGAATATTTTATAATAGACACAATTTGATAAATCCAAGATTTTTGCCATCACTGGGTTGGCTTCTATTGACTATCTTTTTAATTTTTTTTTAGTATGAAACACATTTTTATGTTTCTTTAAGTAACTGGTAATTTTTTAAAGTTTTATATTGGATATTGTGGCTTATACATTGTGAAGGTGCTAGGTTCTGTTGCCTTCCTCTAAAGCATTGACTTTTACTGTAGTAGTCAGTTCAATCACTTGCTGATCACCTTGAACTTGGATAGGTTTGATTTTATGTCTTTTACGCCTGGGGAAAGCCCAGTGTGTTTTCCAAACCTCTTTAAATTAGCAAGAATCAATCTCCAAACTCAATATCCTACATAGATGTTATCAAGACCTGGTTTCAGACTGTGTTAGGGTAGGACTATAGAAATCTTATTCTCGAATGAGGACATAACTTCTAAAGCATGGCCTCGATGGAGTCTCTATTAGATGCTCAATGTACTAAGGGTGTGTTAGAACATCAGTGTCCCCAGCATGTCTCAGCCTCTAGTATCTATGCTTCATTCTCAACCTCATAGCTGCCAACTTCTGGTAACTCTGTACAGTCTCATTCTGTGTATAGACAGTGCAATCTTAGCTGAATACTTTGGAGGAATTTCTTCTTGACTTCTTCGGATTCCTTTCTTCTATATTGCTCTCATTTATAGATTATAGCTGCTTCATCTGCCCCAAACTCTGATTTTTGCCTTCTCCACTCAGCAGGACCACATGATTTGTTTGGACTCCATTGCATTGCACACTGGCCAGAAATTTGTCCCTAGGGAAAAGACAGCATTGAAAGTGGGACTGCCTTTGTGCATGTCCATTCTCTCAAGGATAATGTTCTTGTATTAGCTGTTGTCTTATTGTATAAAACATTTGATATATTTATATGTATATATGTGTATACACACATTTGTTGGTTTAATTTTCTTATCATTTACAGTAGGAGGGCTAGTCTAGTAGTATATGGGAAAAATGTTCTCCTAGAAAGTGAGTTGAAATATTTTTTCATATTTATAAAGTGCTTATTACAAATAATTTCAACCTTCACCATTGCCCTTAGGAATTTTGCTGTAAATCAAATCTTATTTTTCCATTGTTCTTCCATATAAAATGAGAGTTTTGTTAGAAAGTGCTAGGGATTACTTACTGGCATATTTCCCCCATTTCTGTAGACTTCTAAGTATTTTGAGTATTTCCAATTTGGATTCCAGACAAATGTTCAGAAAAGAAACACAAAGTGATTGTTTCCAGTGGTTTGTTTAATTGTATAACATTATCTCTGAACCACAATCAGAGTTGTTAAAGCATAAGCAGCAATTAAAGGAAAATTAACTTGGAACAAATAAATAAAATTCATTTCCTCATTTCTAAAGAATTTTCACTGAAAGATTTCAAGATGAATAGGTCCAGAATCCAAATTGCACTGAATTCTTTCTATAGGTATCTTTATAACTTCATCTTTAAATGCTTTTCTCTGTCCATTATTGAATTAACATCTGCTAAGTTTATCTACCATGTGTTTTTTAAAACCTAAGAATTACAATTTTAGGTCAGTATGAAAAGTAATTATTATTAACTTGACATTTTTAATAATGTCTTTAAGTGACTGCAATCCACTGTCAGGACACAGCCTTTAATCCTTTGTCCTCGATGAGCATCTTCCATTAGTAAGTTTCTCATACTTGTGAAGTTCCTACTAGGATATGTATATCGATTCTTACACAAAGTGTTAATCAAATTATTAAATATTTAGGTACTGATTTTACTTCGCATTTGATCTTTTTAATATTTATTTTTTAAATTTATTTATTTGGTTGCGCCAGGTCTTTGTTGCGGCAGGTGAGCTCCTTAGTTGCAACAGGCGGGCTCTTTAGTTGTGACATGCGAACACTTAGTTGCAGCATGCATGTGGGATCTAGTTCCCTGACCAGGGATTTAACCCGGGCCCCCTGCAATGGGAGCGCAGAGTCTCATCCACTGCGCCATCAGGGAAGTCCCCTCATTTGATCTTTTAAAGATCATAACTAATAAAAAATATTCCTAGAGTTACTGCATTGCCATCTAATGGAATAGATTTCACTGCAGATGGTTTAGAAGCTCTATGAGCAGATACAATCTGCTAGCATTGGCCTTTGAAGCTATATAAATGGTTAGGAAATAATTGTTTTCCTCCTTGAACTCTGTCTAATTCACTTTCAATTCTTTATCCTGTGGAACATGACTTTTCTTCCAAGTGATCTTTGGCTTATGGAAAATTTGAGAACTGCCAAGACGTGGCAGAAATGTAGAATATATGTAAGAGAGTAGTGTGAAATGAAGATTAAAATGTAAACAGGTAGACCATAAAGGAAATCAAAGGAAATCATAAGAAAGAAATTGTTATAAAATGAACCTAGAGAGGAAAATATCAATAAAGAGTTTAATTTTATCTGTTACTCATCTGACATTATCCAAGAGCCTTTGAAGGATTTTAAGCAAGAATGTAATGAGGTCAGATCTTCGCTTTGATATGTCAAAGAGGTATCAACCACCCAAATGCTAGGAATGACTTTCCCAAGGTAAGATGAACTATAGTTGGCTGTGGTGATTGTGTCGTTTATTCTTTCCTTTATTCCTGTCTACTACTCCTTATTGCCAGGCACATTCATCCCTGGGGCCATACAGTCAGTTATCTTTCTAGCATTGAAGGACTAGACTGTCTAGAGGATTGATCTTAGGTTCGTATGAGGATAACTGATTTTATTAACTTAGCACTCATGAGAAAATGGATTTCAAAACCTCTTCTGTGCTAAGAATGACACGTCATTTATTACTTGAATCATTTTAGATAAATGCCTTTATATCTACTAGTGGGAACTTTTGGTAATTTCTAATGTTATGAAAAGTACAAAGGAAAATTTATTGGGAATATGAAAATCTCTTGACTCCCTGACAGATTCTAGACAAGGAGAAGAGTTTGGAGGATCACGAATAATGGACGTTCAATAGTGCCATGCTTCTTTAGGAATATAATGATGAAAATTTAATGATGGAAAATATTTACATGCTTAAGCTATACTTACTATCTATAGTTGATTAAAAGTTTTGTTTTACTCCCAATTTTAATTTTAGTTGCTCACGTATTTGGTGAGCACTATGAATCTTGATATTTTGCCACAAAAATAACAGAATTTTAGATTTGCAAGACTGTTCAGCCCAACATTTTCCCTTTTTATTCTCCTCATTGAAATATCCTCAACTCTCTATTCTGTAAGTGTCAAGATTTTCTAATTTTTCCCAGTATTTACCATTCTTCCTTAGATAAGCTACTTTTAATCTCTTGTCCTTTTCAAATGTTTCATTAGGAAATAAAACCATGTTAAGAAAAGAGGGACCAAGGTATGAAAGACAAGGCCAATAACTGAAGAAATTATTATAAAATAAAGGAATTTACCCTCTTCTAATCCAGTCATATCAGAGGTAAGGATTCTAGTACAAAAGAAGGTTATAAGTAGAACAACTAAGTTCGAATGTACCTTGAACAAGATTTAATCCTGTTTTTCTGACATCATGTATCATTAATGTCCGCTGTAACTCTAAATTGCCAAAATTTAGATGACAGATTTTTATGATCATCATACTTGTAAGTAGCAGAATAAATTTTAGGCAGAAATTTATTTATTAATTTATTTTCTTTTAGCCAGATCTTCTCTTCTGTGACCCACCAACACCCATACAATATTTTATTATTTATTTTTGCTTAACTTACACCCATACCATAGAAAATACTTAGGGGATGGAAGCTGGGGAGGAGGGAATGCTATCCAACCCTATCTAGTTTTACCATCTTCTATCACTTCTAAAAAATATGTGTATTCCTCTCAGTTCCTTAACGTAACAGATTTTGCAACTTTAAAGACAAGAAGAGTCTCCCTTATTTCTCTACTATCATGCAATCATATCTCCCCCTTGAGACAATGAAAGCATAATGACTAAGTAACTTAGGCTAAGGTGTGTCAAAGTGGAGAGGGATGGGAGCTTAAAAAAAATTCCAAATGCATTATCCTATAATGTATATCTTTGCTTTTCCGGCAGTGTCTTTCACATAAAAGTCCTCATTAAACATTTGGTGAGTGAATGAATGACCTGGGATGAACTATGTCTGTACACAAAGTCTGAGGTGACCAGGACACCTTCCAATTTGAGAAAATAATGTTAGACAGCTGTGACCCTGGAGAGACTATTGCTTCAGCTGGAGCTTACATAAATTCAGCATGTTAAAGAATGTTAATCTTTTGTTGTTGAATATTCAAAAGTATGGCAACTGGTTAGAAATTGCTTGAAATTTATTTCAGTTTATAAAAGTGTTCCCAGCTTTAAAATGAGCTGTTCCCCAATTTAGTGAAACAATTTTGATGAGGTGATTTTCACATGGGCTTAGAGAGAGGAGGGATGTGTGTGGGAAAAAAAGCCTAAAGAAGTGTGTATGGATGGACAAGTTGTAAAGGTGTCATGGGGTCTACCTAAGGGACTGGTATCACAGCTCGTGCCTGGCAGTTCTGGAGAGATGGTTGAGGGCTTTAAGGAGAACAAAGTCTTCAAGACTTGCTTTGTAAATCATGGGGCACAAATAGGGCTGCTTTGATGGTCATTTAAGAATGTGTGAATCTGAATTGGAAGGAAAATTTCTCCATACATCTGCAAGGCACAGCATTACTGTGGTGCAGTGGAGTCTCTAGAGGACCCAATATCGCCCTGACGTCTTGAAAGTTTTGTCTTAGATGCCAGCAGATGAGCACCAGTAGTAATGGCGGTGATGAGGAACTTGGGGATAATGAACATGGGTGGTGAACATTAGCGGTACTGAGAGCAGGTGAGGAAGAGCATCAAGACATTAATGAAGAGAAAACTCAAAGTACCAGCCAACCAGAGTGTGTTGTGTGTTGGAATGTGGGAAGGTGCTAATGAAGGATGGTGTTTCTTCACAAACCTGGACGTTTGTCATTAGCATCTAAGGGCATAAGCCATAGAAACAAGGATGATTATTCTTAATGCAGCCCCATTTGTACCCACTACTGTCTGACATGATTCACTTGTATATATTTGTTGTTCAAAAGATCCTTACATTCACTATCTTAGAAAAGTCAATTTAATAACTCATTCCCAGTCAAGCTGGACTCTTGGCATGTCCCTAGGTTAGGGTTACCAGAGTATCAAATAAAATACAGTACACCTACTATAATTTTAACTTTATATAAACAGCAAATAATATTTTAAGGTAAGAATGTCCCCAATATTGCCTGGGACATACTTAGATTCCCCCACCAAAAAAAAGTTGTTTATCTAAAAAGTTGTTTATCTAAAATTCAAATTTAACAAGGTGTTCTGTGTTTTTATCTGGCAACTCTACCCTAGATTTCTAGGCCTGTTGCATCAGTAACCTCCATCTGCCAGGTGGCCATCTCACACCCCATATATATATATATATATATATATATATATATATATATATATATATATATATATATATATATATAGTGAGTTTACACACTTTTTCAAAGGAGAGAAGGATTTAAGTGTCACAATATGTAAAATATTAGAGACAGCAAGACACAAAAATAAATTTTACTCTTGGATCTACTATTCACTGACTGCTGTCTATTCCTGAGCTTGGATTTCCTTATCTGTGAATGAGAATGATACACTATGGTGTTGTAGGAACACATTTTATGTTTTTTTGGTTATTTGTTTTGTTTTTAATGGTAGGGTGATATCAAGGGGTTACATATATATATGTATTCATATATATATATATATATATATTCCAGTTATTATCAACACTTTTAGCTTTAGGAAGTGAACTCTAGCTGGGACTACACAATTTTGATCCCACATTATGATAAGAAGATACTGCTCATTTCTTTCACATAAAATGTTTGAAAGAAGTTAATATTCATCTCACTTTGAATAACTCTCTTTGATGCCTGATTTCCAGCAATCCTTTGAATTTTTCTGTTTTCAAAAATATTGCTTCTAGGGGACAGATTGCCATGGTTTCTTCAAATAAAGTCCCAATCATACTTATGTAAAGAGAACTTCATTGTCAAATGGACAGGATTTATTCATCAGAGGAAATAACCACAGCAGAAGTGTAGACACAAAGGTTCCAGTACACTGAAACGGTAGCTTGAACGCTTAAGCTCAATTTCAACAATAAAAGGCTTGTGACACTCAGAAACCTCTTTAAACTTCTGAGGTCTCAGTTTCTTTAAATATGAAATCATGGCAACAGAATAGATTTGTGATTCCCAAATGCAGTTGAATAGAATCATCCTGAGATTTTTTTCTTTCAATTTTAGATTCCTGGGTTCCACCCAAGACCTAAACGATCTGGCGACCACATCTGGGGAATCTCCCTATGATAATCATTACCTCAGAAAATAAAGACAGTCCAGGAACAGTTGGTATGCCGATACAAAAAAATATGAGTTAATAATATTTATCTAATATCAGAAATATAGAGCTAAGTGAAAAAATAATGTCTATAAATAATACTGCACATTGAGACTAAAATGAGATTAGGGAAGTTGCATCATTAATCTAGGTAGGAATAATGAGATTCAAAAAAAAACCACATTATGACCAGCAGATCTTGGATATCTGCAATTTTTAGCTGTTCCCAAATGATTCTGAAGATGAGCAATATGAAGGAATGGCTGGGTTCTTCCATACAACACACTTAATTTCATGTAAAGTTCTGACTACTATAGCTGTTATATGGTTTCCTTCTACAAAAATGATGACTGTTAAATAATTGACAACAATGAAAATGAAAACGTCTTTCATTAGAAAGTCATATGGCAGTCATGCTGGATTTTTAAAAACCACCTTGACAAATAGACAAGAAGGAGTAATATCTCAGGCAGTCTGTTTTCTATTGTTCTTCATTAGGTGGGACTCCTCTTTTCTTCAAAAAACAGTTCTCTTTATACTGCTGGAAGCCTTTACAAACAATATACTGCTAAATCAAGCCTCCATGTTTCAAGCCAGCAGACAAATGAGCTTTGTATTTAGTCCCGCAATCAAAACTTTCTTCCTACTCAAGGTTTCATGATGTTTTCTTTCACATCTTTTTGTTGAATTTATTGAGCGTTCATGGAGCTCCTATTTTGTGTTTAGAACTACATACAAAGAATAAAATCCTTATGCATGTGCTCATGAAGGTGAAAGAAGATATTTAACAAATGAAGAATATATAGCTGTATGCCATCATTAGAAAAAAATAAGTAAAATGACAAGAATTTTTGAAGGAGGAAGAAATTAATGGTGGTGGGAGCAATCTAAAAAATTTGCATGAAGAGAAGAGTGCTCTGAGTGAGGAGAACTGGTTACGTTGAAGGTGCGAAAGGAGATACAGAGAGATTTTGACATTTCGCAACTAAGACCAAATCTTTTTGCCATTGACTTTCAAGCCTTGTAAGAAAACCTCACATGTCAAACACATATTCTACCACCAGCCACTCTTTCCAGCCTGAATCTTCCAGATGTACTGAATATTTTATTGGTTTTCCTTTGTCCTTCAATGTTCTATATAAGTTATATAAAATTGAAGTCATCTTTTTTATATCTTTTAAGTCATTTTTCTTTCTACATTGCTCTTTGATCAAATGTTGTTCAGTGCTTTCTCTGGCTAAGTAGAAAGTTCACAAGGAATTGGTACCAGCAGTTACCTCTGCAGTAGCACTGTGCAATAGAACTTTCTGCAATGATGAAACTATTCTATATCTTTGCTGTCCAATATGGTAACCACTAGCCATATATTGAGTGCTTGAAATATGGCTAGGCAAATGAGAAATTGAATTTTTAATTTTAATTAATTTAAATTTAAATAGCCACATGTGGTTAATGGCATCCATATTCTGTCAAAATCATCAACTGTCATTGTGGATTTGTTGTCTTTGTCGTTCTATCAGTTTTTGTCTCATGTATCTTCTGTGATTAGGTTCGGAAATGTTCAGTGCAACTTGAGCGGGTGTTGAAGCAAGGTGGTTGCTGGACAGGGGAGGGATGAAAAGACATGCGTTTTCACCCTGTATCCTTTTTACTGTGTGGATGGATTTCCTATGCAAAGAAAAACAAAAACTATAATAAAAGAAAACAAATTTTTTTTTAAATGTTGTTCAGTGCTTTTGTTTGTTTCTATGACCACCTTTTAACTTTTGACATAAATTCTGGCTCTTCTTAGATATTTTAGTGTGACCCTTACTCTTTAAGAGAGTTTCAAGTACTTATTTTCCTAATACCTGCATTTAATCATCATTCTCTTTCCAAAACATGGAAAAGTGAATGACGAATTATTTTTACTTCCTTTCTTGGCCAGCCCTGAAGTTTAGTCAAATTGGCATCATTCTGGTATACAATCCATCCAAGTTCATTCTGGTTCTTACACTCTCTTCAAAACACTGAAATATGCTTTACCACAATATTGGCTCTACAAGTTCTAGGTAATTACAACTTCTCCCTTAAAACAGTACAGTTTCCACTTTCCCTCCTAAAACTACTGGTCAAATATATATGTGTTTTATGAAAGTCCTACCTAGATTAATGCTACAACTTCCCCACCCCAAGTTTAGTCTCAATATGCAGTATTTACTATTTATACATTATTTTTTACCTAAGTCTTTCTACACTTCTGACATTAGATAAATAGTATGAATTCATAGTTTTCTGTAGCACCAGGACAATTGTTCTTTGAGTGCTTCCGTAATGTGAAGTAGTATCGGTACAGGAAAATTCCCTGGATAGACTTGCCAGATAACATACTGGATACCTAGTTAAATTTGAATTTCAAATAAATAATGAATAACTTTTAGTGTAATTATGCACGTGTGGGTCATACCTGTATCAAAACTATATTAATTATTTATTTTGCATTCAAATTTAAGTGTATTTTTATTTGCTAACTTTGGCAACACTAACGGGAAATTATTACCAAGACTACATCCGGCTTCCCCAAAGAGACCTGCTTCATGTTTTTTTCCTTCCTCTTTCCCTCCCTTTCTCCCTCTTCTTACTTTGTTTAGTCCCTTCACTTGTGAAGTCCCTTCACTTGTTGCTGTCAACCCTGGACCCTTTTTGGTACATACACTCCCTGCCTCAGGTTTCTCACAAGCCATTCTCATCTGACATATTTGTGCATGCTGTCTGAAACCATTTTGCCAAGTCTTTATTACCTGCTCTAAGATCTTCCAGTGCTCTCTCATGACGAAGGCCAAATTCTCAGTTTAATTTTCAGGCTCCCTCTTAATTAAGGGCATCTTTCTATTCAGTTTCTGTCCCACTAATTTCCCAAATTAGTGCCTCACTCCAAATGCCTTTTAATTAAATGTGTTTACTGTATCTATACCTCCTGGCCAGGCTACTTGTGTGTCTTAGATATGTGTGTCTTCTCATCTGATTACCTTGTCAAGCTCTCATGCATATGCTTTCCTGGATGCTTTCCTATACTTTTTAACCCTTCTGTCATTACTTTTCTATGAAGTTATCTGTAACAATTACTTTAACACGTGATCCCATACTGTATTTTGTTTTTTAAGCAACGTTACCTTTTTGTCCCTCAGTAAAATACTAGTATTTTTTAGGTCAGTGTGTCCTTTCTATTAATCAAATAGCAGCCATTCAATAAATATGGTTTGAATTGAGTAGAAGAGGATAATGACCTCCTAAAACAGAGGGAACCAATTTCCAGAGGAGGAAACGACTGAAATGGTTGGGAGGATATGGGTGCCACCATCTCTTCTGCTTTGGGTATCTGCTGTGCTGGAATGAGAGCTGCCTTAGTAACAATCAAAGCAGAGTTGAAAAGTGAAAACAAGTCATCAGGCTTTAATCATGCAGCTCAGAGTGAAAGGGCCAAGGCCCTATGATGCTCTAAAATAGAGTATTTTTCCAGAGTTCATTTTAGCACTTAGAAGTCTACAGGTTTATCCTCCTTGTTCTGATTGCTCATCTTGGCATCTCCAGCCTACCTTTCACTTCAAGTTCAGATTCCTACAACTATTGTTCCCGACCATTGCAAGATGTTATTGCATTATATTTGAGACCAGATCAGTGGAGGTCAAAGTACAGGATACTTGACTGAAGGTATGACATTAGGAAAATGGGCATTTCAGTAATCATCTTGAACTTGATATGAAGACAAATAATAAGACACAGGCAGCTCTGATCTACTGACTGAGGCCCAGACATGGCCTGGTATTTTTTGCTAGTACTATATCTCTAGAGTTCATATAAATCAATTTACAGGAACATTATTTATTCCTCTCTCCAAGATGATTTGCCAGAATGAGGTCAGAAAGAAAGATTAATATGACACTTAATACTGCAGCAAGAAGAAAACTGTTTTACAATTAGGGTCAAATCTTAAAGAGGCAGGTGTTTTTGCTTTGCCGGAAAATATTACATTCAGTCTCCCACTAAGGAGCCTGGTAGATCCTATTTTAGTGTGTCTAGTAGTAGTGCAGTGGTGACATAAGCCCAGACCTTTGGTGTCTGAAATCCTAGCTTGACCATCCCTTTAACTTCTCTGAGCCTCAGTTTCATCATCTGAAAATAAGAAAATGTCATGGGGTCTTGTGAGAATTAAAACCGAAAATAGGTGGGGGATGGAAGCCCTGTGCTAATAGTAGCCTCTTGATAAATGGGTACACTTGACTCCACTCCTTACGATCCATCTTTTCTTGCCTATGGAACCTAGGTTTGGGTCTAGGTAGGAATTTGTAAAGTGCTTTTATACTGTAAAGCTCTTTCAAGGGCATTGTCTCATGTATTAAAAAAAATACTGCAGTGAGAAGCAGGGCTTTCTATCACTATCCTTATATTTGTCAGAGAAAGAAGGTGAAACAGAAAAGTTGTGTGTTACAGTGGAAAGAGTCCTAAGCAAGAATCAGGAAAGCTGGTTAAATTTTCAACTGAACCACTAAGTACTTGATGCCCTTGAGCACTTTAGCCCTCTTGTGTGTAAAGTAAAAATTCACTGTAGTATGGCCTAACTCTGAAAGTCTGTAATGCAGCCCAGAGAGGGACAAAATTATAAACAGACTGGGCATTTCTGGTTATTAAGTTCTATGGTTTTCCTCACTTGATCACACTGCTTCTTTTGCAGTGATTTGCAGCATTGATTCCCCACATTTACATGAAGAAATATAAATTTCTTTGCCCTTTAAAATCCAACTGCTAAATGTGCGTGTCTTACAGTAAATGTTGCTCAACCACCAATGATTTGCTGTAACTGCATGGGGGATACACATAAATCAAAAACGCATTTCGAGCTCCGTCCAAATTATAAATTCAATAACTCAGTCCAAATTATAAATCAAATATCTGACTACTGTGCAACTGTCAATCAACTGAAGTAGATTAATAACCTCAACTGAAGTGACTTGATGAACTGTAGAAGTTATGGGAACTATAAGATTTCAGCTCTAATTTGAAGAGCCCTTCACAGTGTTGGCAGAATCTTTCTGCCCACTGGATAACAGGAATAGGGAAACTTATAGAACACACGCCATGGGCTTTACTCAGACCGTCTTTTTGTTCTCATGCCTGCCCTATGCAAAAGGTACTCATCATTATCATTATTTCATAGATGAGAGAATGAAGATCAGAGAGGTGAAGTGGCTTTTTCCATGTCACATGCTACTTGAATATAGAGAAGGGCTCAAACTTCCAGAGAGTCTTTCTCTAGACTCTTAAGTGTTCCATGATACTGCTTCCCATACCTTCTAAGTAGAAGGTGACTGGTGGGTGGAATTTCACAGTCTAATTATCTTCAGTTGAAAACTACCTCTATGGGAATAGAGAATATAAAAGTTCCAAGAAATCTAAGGTATGTTGGATTTATCTTCTTTAATGATGGAAAAAATTCTTTAATTTCCCTTGGTCAAATGGATTATTTCAGCTTATCAGGATGTGCATTGCACCTGTGTAGTTTTCTTCACTTACAGAACTCCAAGATCACTGAAGTTTGCGTAATTCGATGCTTTGCTTTTTCTTATTTTTATAATGATTTTCCTGAGCCATTTATCCACTACCTGCAGCTTCCTCCCTCTCCAGACACAAGATATGCCTGGCCATGTCATGGGGTTTTATGAGTATTAAAAATGGAAAAAGAGGATCTTATGCCAATAGCTCAGTATTGTTTCCCATAGATCATAGATTAGGTAGAGATAAATGGGTTTAATTTATAATTAAATGTGAGAGGAGTACCTACTGCAAGATGGCTCTGTGTTAGCTACCTTCACATGCACTCTTATCTAATTCTCAAAACAACACTGAGTGGCAGTTCTTATTATCATTGAGATTTCTTTAGTAGTCATGAAGTCTATGGAGTTTCTTGGGAAATATGATGAACATATGTGGCCTGTCTTGCAGAAACTTAAGTTACTTTATTGACCCAAAATTCTAGCTTCCGCGAGTAGGAAACGTAAAATCTCCAACACTTACTTCCCATAGGAAATATAGTTCCACAAACATTTATGGAGGTTACGCCTCTCTCCAATATTGCATTACCTTTCATCATTTCCCACAATTCACCAGCCTCTCCCTTGTGACCAACTCTCCCCATTGCATTTAGCATTAGTGCTTTCATGTTGTTTGTACTAGTAGTCGTAGCAGCAGCAGCAGTAGTAGTAGTTATCTCCAGCCAATAAATCTTAAACACTTTAATCTGGATCAAGGTAACCAGTAGCCTTGAGCTCAGAATGACTGGAAACCATCACCAGCCACAGGCACTAAGATGACTCAACTACTGCTTAACAAGAAGATGGACTATGTCCCAGTTAGGACAGGAAAGCATAAAACATGTTGAGGGAAAGAGAATGCTGGATGTTACAAGAATATCAAATACTAGTAACATGATATTCCAAGGGAGTATAGGAAAAGGAATGCAAGCAATACAGATATTTGATATAGTCACTGCACTCCCTTACACTTCAGGGCAGTATAATCCTTGTCAATCCTCCCATGTGATTGTTATGAAATAAATCAGAGGGTGTGCACGCTATTTTGCACATTTCACATTTGACAAAACTGAGGTACGGAGAGGTTAAGTAATTTTACCAGACAGAATGGCTAGCAAACAAGGTAAACTGATCCAGGTATATCCAGCTTTAAAGCTTTTTTCAGTATGGTACAGCTCTGTTACAGAAGCTTCTGCACAGCAAAGGAAACCATAAACAAAACGAAAGGAAAACCCAGAGAATGGGAGAAAATATTTGCAAATGAGGTGACCCACAAGGGATTCATCTCCAAAATATGTGAACAGGTCATGCAGCTCAATATCAGAAAAACAAATAACCCAATCAAAAAATGGGCAGAAGATCTAAATGGACATTTCTCCAAAGACATACAAATGACCAAAAAGCACATTAAAAGATGCTCAACATCACTAATTATTAGAGGAATGCAAATCAAAATTACAATGAGGTACCACCTCACATCAGTCAGAATGACCATCATTAAAATGTCTACAAATAACAAATGCTGGAGAGGGCATGGAGAAAAGGGAACCCTCCTCCACTGTTGGTGGGAATGTAAATTGGTACAGCCACTACGGAGAACAGTATGGAGGTTCCTTAAAAAACTAAAAATAGAGCTACCATATGATCCAGCAATCCCACTCCTGGGCATATATCTGGAGAAAAGCATGATTTGAAAGGATACATGCACCCAATGTTCATTGCAGCACTGTTTACAATAGCCAAGATATGGAAGCAACCTAAATGTCCATTGACAGATGAATGGATAAAGAAGATGTGGTACATATGTACAGTGGAATATTCAGCCATAAAAAAGAATGAAATAATGCCATTTGCAGCAACATGATGGACCTAGAGATTATCATACTAAGTAAAATCAGTGAAAGACAAATATCACATGATATCACTTATATATGGAATCTAAAAAAAAGAAAGATACAAATGAACTTATTTACAAAACAGAATACAGATATCAGAAAGCAGACCTACAGATATCAAAAAGAAACTTATTGTTACCAAAGGGGAAAGGTGGGGGGGGGGTGATACATTGGGAGTTTGGGATTAACATAGACACACTACTATATATAAAATAGATAATCAACAAGGACCTACTCTATAGCACAGGGAACTCTACTCAATACTCTGTAATAACCTATATGGGAAAAGAACCTGAAAAAGAACATATATATATATATATATATATATATATATATATATATATATATATATATGACTAAATCACTTTGCTGTACACCTGAAACTAACACAACACTGTAAATCAAACATACTCCAACGTAAAAAATGAACACAAAAAGAAAAAAATCTCAAAAAAGTAGTCAAAAGTAACCTAGATCAAATTAAAGGAAGGCAAGCATAGTTTCTTATTAGTGACTTCTATCTCCAACCATTCTTAAAATTGCATTATGCAATATTTCACATGATGTATTTGTACAGTTAAATTAACAATAATAGTCATAGAAGATTAAGAAATAGAAAATTATCTTTGCTTCTGGAACACCACCCTCCCAAAGGTAACTACTATTCTGAATTTAATATTAATAATTTTCTTGATTTTCATGTTTAATTGTGATAAGCTACACATTTCATAACATTTACCAACTTAAGTATACTGCTCAGTAGTGTTAAGTTCATTCACATTTTGTGGTCGATCTCCAGAACTCTTTTCCTCCCGTAAGACTGAAACTCTGCACCCACTCAACAACTCCCATCCCTCCTCTCCCCAGCCCCTGGTAACCAGGACTCTGTTTTCCATCTCTATGAAATTGACTACTCTAGGAACCTCATATAAGTAAGGCCATATACTATTTGCCCTTTTGTGTCTGGCTTATTTTACTTAGCATAACATCCTCAAGGTTCATCCATGTTGTACTGTATGTCAGAGTGTCCTTCCTTTGTAAGTCTGAATGATAATCTATTGTGTATATAGACATACATATAGACAGACATACATGTATATTTTGTATATCCATTCATCTGTCAATGGATATTTGGGCTGCTTCTACTTTTTGGCTATTATGAATAATGCTGCTATGAATGTAGGCATGCAGATAATAATTTCCTTGATCTTAATTTTAATTTTCTTGTGAATGAAAATATCTCTAAATGATATGTTATTTACTTTTATATGTTGTTATATCCATGCTTGCAACTAAAGTTTATTTTCCCTGTTAAATTGAATTCCACTGTGTAATACTATTATTTCTTCTGTTGATGGACATTGAATTGTTTCCACTTTTTTCTTGCTAATATGAGCATGCTAATTTGAACATTCTTGTACATGTGGCCTGGTGTATCTTCTACAAACTTGCTAGTCAACTGTGACTAATGTATGAAAAGCACCAGCATCACTTGGAGTTTTAGAAATGCAGAGCATCAGGCCTCATCCAGACCTCCAAATCAGAATCTGCCGTTTATCAAGATTTCCATAGCATTTGTATATACCTTAAAATTTGAGACAGACTTATCTAGAGTGCTATACGATGTGGTAGCCACTAACCACATATGGCTATTGAGCACTTGTCATGTGGCTAGTCTATATTGAGATGTGCTATCAGTGTAAGTTACACACTGGATTTCAAAGACAGTACAAAATGTAAAGTATCTTGTTAATAATTTTATATTGATTGCATAATGAAATGATAATCTTTTGTAAATACTGAGTCAAATAAAATATTTGTTTAAATTATTTTCACCTTCTTTTTACTTGTATAAGGTTATTACCAGAAAATTTGAAATTACATATGTGGTTTGTGTTCTGATTCTATTGGACACTACTACTTACACCAAGCATTGGTATTTTGGGGCCATAACCTATGTATATGTTAAGCTCTTCTAGGTAATGCCAGAATGGTTGGATTAATTTAGTTTCCTACTAGGAAATGAGAAATCCTGTTCCACATCATCACAATATTTGCTACTGTTAGAATTTTATAATTTTTGTAAACTAATAGTAAAATGGTATTTCATAGTAATTGAATTTTGAAATTCTCATTTTTTTTCTTCTAGAAAATGCCCATTCTGTCCATATGCCAATTTTTCTATGGAAGTGTTTGTCTTTTTTTTTTTTTTAAATGGATTCATAGAATCTTTAATTTCTCTGGATAATTTCACAAAATTATTGCAAATATACTCTTCTTGGTTATAGACCTTTTTATTGAAGATACGTTTTTATTCTTTTTTAATTTCAATGTACTTAAATTTACCAAGTTTTTTTCTGATGTTTTGATGCTGATTAGGAAATCCTTATCAACCCAGATATCAAAACAATGCATTTTGGCAAAGGTAGCTAAAAAAAGACTCTCCACTCAAATTGCAGATGTTCAAATTCTGGTTCCAGGACTTAATTGCTGCATGATTGGAGCTAGATATTCCACTCCTCTCAGTCTCAAGTTGCTC
Source organism: Balaenoptera physalus (assembly GCF_965194825.1). Taxonomy (NCBI): domain Eukaryota; kingdom Metazoa; phylum Chordata; class Mammalia; order Artiodactyla; family Balaenopteridae; genus Balaenoptera; species Balaenoptera physalus. The sequence continues at coordinate 114,552,097 of NC_138887.1, read as the reverse complement.
ATCTATAAATTATGAATAACAAAAGTTATAAATAATATTATGGTTATAGAGGATTAAATGAGTTAATATACCTGTTTTTTATAGAATTTAGGATTGCCTTTCATATTTTAGGATTTAATCTGCCTGAAATTGGATTTCTGTGAATGGTGCAAGGTTATATAATATATATTAATTATATATATTGAAACTTACGTGTGTGTGTACATTCAATTTTCTTCTGACCCAGACCCATCTATTGAAAAGGTCATTACTTCCTCATTGATTGGCCCTGCCATTTAGCTCTGTCATAAATTATTTCTGGACTCCCATTGTATAATCTATTTCCCTGCTCTCAAATCTGTTTCAATGGTCTATTTATAAATTTCCCCAATAATATCTCATTGTCTTATTTACCTCTTAAAATACCTCTTAAAAGTTTTGAAGTCCTTAAGAGAAATTCCTCACATTTTGTTTTTATTCTACAAGAGTTCCTTGAATGCTTGACTTTTGAATTTTCTACACACATCTGGGAATCAACATGTCAATTTCCAGCCCCCCGTGTCACACTCAAATACACAAATAAAACCAATGGGACATTAAATAAAATGCATTAAATCTGTAGATGAGTTTGGGGAGAATTAATATCCTTATGATATTAAATATTCCAATCCAGGACATTCCATGTTTCTTAATTTACTAAGCTCTTTTTCATGTCATAAAGTAGAATTTTATATTGTCCATTAAAGGTATCAATACTTTTGTTAAAATTTTTTCAGGTACTTTAAATAATCTACTATTATTTTAAATGATATATTTTTAATTACAGTTTCTAGCTGAATTTATTTTTCCTTCTAATTACAAATGCAAGTTTTGGCATATTGATTTTATATCCAACAACCTTTTATTAATTCTAAAAAAATTTTAATGTCTCTTTACATTTCTCCAAAAACAATTTTAGCATCTGAATATAATTAGTTTGATTCTTCACTCTCAAATCATATTTTATTGTATTGTATGGTATTGCATTTATGTCATTATTGTAGTCTTCCTTTGTACGTCACTACAATGTTAAACAGAAGTTGGATTAGTGTGCATATTTGTCTTCTTCCTGATCCAAAGGAAATTGTTATCAATATTTTCCCATTATATATCATGCTTGTTGTAACTTTTTTATAGGTTCCTGTTATCAAGTTAAGAAAATTCCCTGAATTTGTGAATTGCTAACTTTTTAGCTTTTAAATTCATTTTGAATTTATTGAACACTTATCTATTTTAGAATGATAATTTATCCTTTTCTCCTAAACATTTAATGTGGTAGGTTACATTAATTAATTACGGAGCATTAAAAAGTATTGAAAGTATTAAAAACTATTTGAAAGTAGTCATGATGTATTTACTTTTTTATGTTACTTGATTCAGTTTACTTCTTTTTGGTTTAGGTTTTTATAACCTTACCCTGAGTTAGATTGTTCCTTTGTTGTACTGCCCCTGTTTGGATTTTGCATCAAGGTTATCTTAGATTTTTAAAATGAATTAGATAGGTTTCCCCCTTTTTCTATATCTGGAAGAATTGATTTAGAATTTAAATTCTAACAATCAATAATGACTGATAGAAATAATGTTTCTTAGCCTTATAACTTCCTGGAGGTAATATTTCTAAATAATGAACTAATTTCATTGATGGCTATAAATTGTAGGTTTTCTGTTTCTTCTAGAGTCAGTTTTGGTAAGTTTTATTTTACTAGGATTTAAAAAGTTTTTTGTTCACAGAGTTCATACATTTATTGATATATATTATAACTTTTTTACCTTTCCCATCTCTTCAACATCAGTTGTCCTTTTACAGAATAAAATGTCATTATATCATTTTTCTCTTTTTCATTTATTAATATTTTCATCTCTTTAATTAATTTTTTCAAGGCACTAGTGTAATACTTCGTTGGTCTTTTCTATGTTATGCTTGTTTTCTATTTTATTCCTTTCTGCTATTATTATTCTTTCTTTCTTCTATGTTACTCATGTTTCTCCTGGTTCCCTAATATATCTTAATATGAAAACACAACTCATTAATTATGAACCATTTTAAGGGTAAATATTTAATGCTAAATATTTCCCCTTATAAAATGTTTTAGCTTCATCTTTAGCATTTAATCAATAATAGTTTATGTACATTTATTTCTAAATATTTTTATTGACAATTTTGTTTCATCTTTGACTCTTTAGTTGTTTAGAATATTGTATGTGTTTTATTAAAATAACCTAAATAGATTTGTCTTTTAATGGAAGACTTTTATCTATTTACACTTATTGTGATTGGTAATATATTCAGAAATATTTCTCCTATGTTATACGTTTATATTTGCCCTATTTTTCTGTTTCTCATTTCACTTCAATTTTACCTTTTTGTAGGATACAATTATTATTTTTTATTAGTGCATTCTCACACACCCCACTGGAATTCAATCTATTATTATGTTATTTAGTTAAGTTTAATATGCACATCACATATGACAAAGTGCAAAGTTAGTCAATATTTTACCCTCCTGAAAAAATACAAGAAATTTAGAATGCTTAATAGTTATCACAGTAATCCCTACTTTCAAACTATTTTTTAATGTCTGCTTTTATCAACACTATGATTTTGACATAATTTATTATTTTATGTGGTCAAAATCCATCAATATTTGTTTAAATTTTCACATGTTTATCGATTTCTTTGCTCACCAATTCTTATTGTATCTCCAGTTTCCCATTCTGGATCACGTTTCTTACATAGTGTATTCTTTGTAATTTTCTTTAATTAATATTTAATGGTGAACTCCATTGTTGTTTTTCTGAAAATGTCTTTTTTTCCCCCTAATTCGTGGTAACTTTATTCCACCTGAAATTCTAGGTTGACTTTCACTGTTTTTCTAATTATGTAAGATATTAATCTTTTACCTACTGGCTTCCATTGTTGATAATGAAATGTCAGTTTTTAGTCTAAACTCAGGTATTGGTATGAGAACTCAGTTTTTATTCGATTTTTTTTTCAACATGCATATCTATTTCCCTGAACTGCATACAAATAAATTCTAGTTCTATTTTCCTTATATCTTTCCTTACACTTAGATGTAGGATCTATTCTGCTCTTCCTTGAATTGCTCTCTACCCTTTACAGTGTGAATCATAACTCTCTCCAGTGCTTTCCCATTCTGTACCTCACCTCTTAACCTTGGCCAGGGTACCAAAAATATGACCTACGCCCAGAGTAATTTCCAGTCTCTAGGTCCTAGACCTCAGGTTTTGTTCATTTTACCAATAATACAGTTCCATTTCCTCCTCCTCCTTCAAAAATTTAAGGAGTAATTTACATACGAAAAATGTTTAAATCTTAACTATACAGTTTGATGAGTTTGATGAATTTGTGTGAATGTATATATACATGTATTATAAATACACAATATATACACACACTATATATGTGTATACATACACACATATATACACGCATGTATAACTACATATACCAAAATATAGAAAATTTGTAGCATGCCAGCAGGCTCCCTTTCTCCCCCACATAGTAAATACTTGACAAAAGTAAATGTTATTCTTCCTTCTATCATCACAAATTTTGAACTTTTCATAATGGAATGATACTAAAAGCACTCTTTGTGTCTGACAACTCCATGCAACATTTTGTGTTAAAAGATCCAACCATATGGTAATGTGTAACAGAAATACATTTATTTTAATTTTTATGTAGTAGTCCACTGTATGAATATACCTCAATTCACCAATTATTCTGTTGATGTACATTTGAACTATTTCCTTTATTTTGTTATTATGAACAAACCTATTATGGACATTTCTGTTCTTGCTTTTTGATGGGCATATGCATTTATTTTGGGGGATGTATACCCAGAAGAATAATTGCTGGGATATAGAATATGTGTGTTTAGCCTTAATAGATACTGTGAAACAATGTTGTTAAGTGATTGGATCAATTTAGACTCTCTCCAGCAATACATGAATTCCAGCTGCTCAACATCCTTGACATACTTGGTATTTTTAGCTTATTTTATTTTTAGTCATTTTGTTCCTGGGCCCCATTTCTAATATGCTGCTGTTGTTGTTGTGGCAATATACCTGTTTTTCCAACTGTAACCAATCAATAGGCAAAAGATAGAACCTGGTTTCTGAATTACTGAATTCCATCTCAGTAGGCACAATAATATAGGCTAGGAAGAGGGAATAAAGCACATACACAGCAGATAGATTGATAGACAGATAGATATAGATAGATAATGTATATAGCATATATGTGGTGATATTGTCTACATCTATCTACGCCATTTGTGCTTTATGGAATATATATATATGTATATATATAAAACATATATATACTCTCCTATGGAAGTAAAAGTGCATAGAAAAAAAGTGAAATGATGTAATCACTTGTTAATTACTGTAATTTTGCATACCAAATAAAAGCCCAGCTGCAACACAGACCAAATTCCAAATATATCAGTTTTAATTAATATGTGATTTCCAACTATGAGCAAGAAACTGCAAAGCACTGCAGGGTATTAAAAATGTGAGGATTGAACAGGCTCTCTTCCCATGGAATTTACCCTCCAAGATAGGGAGTTAGAACTAATCATAAATAACTGTGACAAATGCCAAAGAAAGCAAGAATTGAAAAAGTGTCCTAAGAATGTAAGCTGCATTGTTACATGAACTCAACAAAAGTAGGTGTTTAGTTCCAATCATAGGAATCAGAAAAAAGTGGATAATGAATATAGTATTTTATTACTTGAGGGAAGCAGAGGGTTTCAATTAGTAGAAGTAAGTGTTAGAGGATTTTTTAAGTTGAAGGAAGAGCATCAGAAAAGACACTGTCATTGTGTTAGAAAAGTCAATGGACTGATTGATTTAAGATAGAAAGACCTATTCCATTTGGTTGAAATAGAGTGTTATGGAAGACTAGAACTGTCTCTGCCAAAGAGATGGAATTTTTACTGAATAAACTGTAGAAAAAAGGGAGGAGAAGAATGAATGAATTCATGATTCTACTAGTAAGTGAGAAAAAAAAAATAGAAGGTGGTTGCATCACAGTTTCCACGTCTATTGCATTACTGCATATCTTGTGAGTGAAGCACTGACTGCCTTTTTTTTTTTTTTTTTTTAACCAGACTATCTTCTCAAGGATGTTTGTAGAAGAACAGCCTTGGAAGATGGAGCTCTCTCAGAAACAAAGGAGGGATTTACTTACAGTCCACTTTAACAAAGAATATCTCTTTCTGGGACAATGAGCAGGTTTGCTTGCAGCTTATCAGGAAAAAAAAAAAAAATTTGAATCCCCTAAATTCAGGGATCCTCAGCTGTGATGCGTAACCACTGTGAGTGCAAATATCTGGCACCTTCCCATCTGATTTGTGGGACTTGAAGGGCAAGGCTGATACAAACAGGATGCTCATGCTTTTTACTGTGCCACGGGTAAGAAGTTCCTTTCTCTCTCACCCAGGATTCTAGTGTTTTCTACAATCATGCCTGTAACTTTTAACAAAGTAGCTTATTATACTCCAAGCAGTGTAAAATCTCAGCCTCTTTATGAAAAAAAAAGGAAAAGAATAGACTCTCTTCAATAAATGGTGTTGGGAAAACTGGATATTCAAATGCAGAAGAATGAAATGGGACTCATCTCACACGATATACAAAACTCAACACAAAGTAGATTAAAGACTTAAATGTAAGATCTGAAACCTTAAAATTACTAGGAAACAACATAGGGAAAAGGCTTCTCAATGTAGTCTAGGCAATGATTTTTTTGGTATGACACCAAAGGCACAGTCAAGAAAAGAAAAAAAAAAAAAAAACAGACAAGTGGGCTTGCATCAAACTAAAAATCTTCTGCAGAAAGAGCAAAGGAAATAATCAACAGAATGAAAAGACAATCTATGAAATGGGAGAAAATATTTGCAAACCATCTATCTGATAGAGTTAATCTACAAAATATATAAGAAACTCATACAATGCAATAGAAAAAAATGGTTAAGTAACCTGAATAAACATTTCTCAAAAGAAGATGTACAAATGGTGAACAGGTATATATCAACATAACCAATCATCAGGAAAATGCAAATTACAGTTAGCTAGCACTTCATATCTGTCAGAATGACTTATCAAGAAGACAAAAGATAACAAACGTTGGCAAGGACGTGAAGAAAAGGAAACTCTTGACACTGTTGGTAGGAACGTAACTAGGTAGAGCCATTATGGAAGAGTATGGAGTTTCCTCAAAAAATTAATATTAGAACTTTTATATGATCTAGCAATCCCACTTCTGGGTCTATATCCAAAGTAAATGAAATCAGTATCTCAAAGAAATATCTACACACCCATATTCACTGTAAAATTATTCTCAATAGCTAAGATGTGGAAACAACCTAAAAGTCCACTAAAAGTCTATCAGTGGACAAATGAATAAAGAAAATGTGGTACACACACACACACACACACACACACACATGCATATAATTCAGCTTTGAAAAAGGAGGAAATTCTACCATTTGCAACAACATGAATAAACCTGTAGGACATTATGCTAAGTGAAATGTCAGATACAGAAAGACACATACTGCATGATTTCACTTATACGTTGAATCACTAATTATTAGAGAAATGTAAATCAAAACTACAATGAGGTATCACCTCACAACAGTCAGAATGGTCATCATTACAAAATCTACAAACAATAATGCTGAAGAGGGTGTGGAGAAAAGGGAACCCTCCTGCACTGTTGGTGGGAATGTAAATTGATAGAGCCACTATGGAGAACAGTATGGAGGTTTCTTAAAAAACTACAAATAGAGTTGCCATATGATCCAGCAATCCCACTCCTAGGCATATATCCAGGGAAAACCATAATTCGAAAAGGTACATGCACCCCAATGTTCACAGCAGCACTATTTACAATAGCCAAGACGTGGAAGCAACTTAAATGTCGATTAACAGAGGAATGGATAAAGAAGATGTGATTCATATATACAATGGAATATTACTCAGCCATAAAAAAGAATGAAATAATGCCATCTGCAGCAACATGGCTGGACCTAGAAATTGTCAGACTGAGTGAAGTAAGTCAGACAGAGAAAGACAAATATCACATAATATCACTTATATGTGGAATATATAAAAAGGGTACAAGTGAACTTCTCTACAAAACAGAAAGAGTCACAGATGTAGAAAACAAACTTATGGTTGCCAGGGAGTAAGGGGGGGAGGGATAAATTGGGAGATTGAGACTGACATATACACACTACTATGTATAAAATAGATAACTAATAAGGACCTACTGTATAGCACAGGAAACTCTACTCAGTACTCTGTAATGACCTACATGGTAAAAGAATCTAAAAAGAGTGGATTTATGTGTATGTATAACTGATTCACTTTACTGTACCCCTGAAACTAACACAACATTGTAAATCAACTATACTCCAATAAAAATTTTTTTTAAATAAATTAAATAAAATAAACTCATGGAAGCAAAGAGTAAAATAGTGGTTTCTGGGGAGCTGGGGGAAGGAGGCAATGAAGAGATTTTGTCAAGGGACACAAAGTTTCAGTTATGCAAGATGAATAAGTTTTGGAGATCTAATGTACAGCAATGTGAATATAGTTAAAAATACTGTATCATATACTCAAAATTTGCTAAGAGATTAGATCTTAAATGTTCTTACCACACACCAAAAAACAAACAAAAAAACCCCACACACATATACACACACAAGAGGAAAATGATAGCTATTTGAGATGATTGATATGTTAATTACCTTAATTGCAGTGATTATTTCACAATATATGTATGTCAAAACATCAAGTTGCATACCTTAAATACATACAATTTTTATTTGTCAGTTATACCTCAGTAGAGATGGGAAAAGAAGAAAATAGAAATGTTATTAAAACCAAATATGGGTAACAACATAGATGAATCTTGAGGACATAATGCTAAATGAAATAAGCCAGTCACTAAAGAACAAATGCTATATGATTCCACTTATATGAAGTAGCCAGAGTAGCCAAATTCATCGAGAGAGAAAGAATTGTGGTTGTAGGGGGTGGGAGTTGGTCAAATGGGAAGTTGGTGACAGACGTACAAAGTCTCAGTTGAGGACGATGAAAAAATTCTAGAGGTTATGGTGATCGTTGCACAACAATGGGAATGTATTTAATACTTCCGAAGTGTATACCTAAAAATGGCTAAAAATGGCTAAAATGGGAATGTTTTGTCATGTATATTTTACTGCAACACCACCACCAATAAAAAAACAAAGCAAACAACAGCTACGTCAGGAGCTTATTTTTTGGTGCACTTTGAAAGGGCGCACTAACTTTAGTATTTATTTTCCAATTGTTTTAGAAAAGGAGAATTTTAAAATAATGCAATTACAAATAAATAAAAATAACTATACTTTGAAATACCTACTGTACTTCAACTTACCAATTTAAATATCGAAAGGAAAGGACACTGTATACCTCAGAATGAGGAAACCTGGCTTGTGGATTTCTAGGTCCTTGTGTAAGGCTGTCATGTCACTGTACCTCTCTGGGCTTCAGAATCATCACCTGTAACATGAGTCATAAGATGATTTCTAAGTCTCTATTTAGCACTGAACATTCATCTTTTCTCAGGCTCCAACCTCAATATTCAGAAATCTCCTGTGTTATGCTAAAGGCAATCACCATTATTTTTAGTTTGGGCATTGGTCTAAATTTTTAACAAAAGCCATATAGCAGATCTTTAAATGAGTAACTTTCTCCTAGCAGAGAGAGTCCCCATTTTTATTCATTCTTGTCTAGAATGTTGCTCATTTTTTCTAATATGGAGAGAGCCCAAATTCAGTGAGATCTTCTTATATTCTTTCTCTAGTAAGAATAACAGAGAGATGTAGTTTGGCCCTATATTTTAAATAATTCTATATTTGTCATCCTCTTAATTAGGAATTATTTATATAATGTTCTTTTAATCAAAGCTTTATTGGATCAATAGGGCTTTGGCCACAAAAATATATAAAATAGGGAATTATTGATGCATTACCATAAATTTATTTTTCTTTTGAGATTTACCATACACAGTATTCATCTAGAAGGAGTAAACACAAGATAAACTGCTAGAAATCTCTCTCTCTCTCTCTCTCTCTGTCTTTCCTCTCTCATCTTGCTCTGAATATTTGGAGTGAATAAGGGAAATGTGCAATCAGAAAAACTATTAACAATATTTTCTCAGAAAGGAATCATAAATCATTCATCCAAATATATTCCCCAGAAGTATAGCCTGCTGTATCCCTTATGAGATAACATCTATTTTAGTTATTTATTAGTAGTTACTAGTATTCTTCAATATTTCCCCATTGGGCATTTTATCCTAAAAGATATGAATGCTAACTATATAAAAACTGTACAGAGAACACTTTATGCTCTGTCTAAATATATTTGTCACTTGTATAGAAGCTGTAATCTCAAAAAAGGGCACAGCAATTTCCTTAAATGTTAGTCCTTCATAGATGATCGCTCACAAGTGAAGCCTATTTTAAAATACTTTGTGCACCAGCATAACTTCAGACTACTCGGCTTCTCTCACCACAAAAGGAGAAATTGTGGTAAAGACAAGGAAGGAAAGAACATTTCCATATCATGGGCAAAACCAAGAAATGGGATGATACACTTATACTTTAGGTAATTATGAATTAACCATTATTCCCATAAGTTAGATAAAACTTCAATAGCCATTTCCTGGAGCATATATCACTTGCTCCTCTTTTCTGTGTCAATTTCTACCAGAATAAATCAAGGATACTGAAGTGCCATTCAAGATTGTATGTGTATATGTATGTGCTTGCACATGTGTTATAGGGAGAAAGAAAGAGAGAAAGAGTGGGAGAGATAAAGAGAATGTGTTAAATTACAGTTTACAGATTCTATGTCTAGAAGGTATTACATGCCATGGGTAAATTTTAGAAAATATGTTATAATATCCCTGACTTTGAAAAGTCCACACATTCTTTGAGAAAATCAGAAATATTAAAGGACAATATGTTAAGAAGTAGCATACATAGCATAGCATAAAGAAGCAGAATATTAATAAATCCCTAAAGATTATATTCATAAGTCCATGATAACAACTACTGTGTATGTGGAAGGAGTTCAAATAAGAGAGATTCGCTGTAGCTGGAATGTTCAGCAGAGTTTAATAGAAAAGCTGAAGCTCAGTTGACTTTGAAGGCAGATAGGATTTAGAGAATCAAAAAGAAGCAGGTGATGAGGTCAGCATTAAGTATTTGCTAAGTAAATTGACATATGAATTAATGAATGGATGAATGAATGAATGAAAATATAGCATAAAAGTATAAATGAATAATTAAGCATGAATCATTTACATAATATATATTTAAAAGCATTATGGAGATTTATCAATAAACAAAATGTTTATCTCCTCTATCCTCATAGAGCCTATATTATAGTGGGGAATATACAGACCAGTGCAGGGAATAGTTGACAAGGTATGTTAACTATATTTAAGGATGCATTGAGAAGTAAAACCAAACACAAAAGGCATCATGTTAAAGTTAGAAGGAACTTCAGAGGTCATCCAGATCATTCACCTTACCTTATATATAAGACATTTAAAGTGGAGAAATGCCAAGGACTTAACCAAAGTGACAAGGTTTTACTGCTAGAGCAAGGAAAAGAAACAGAGTGATGTCACCAAGATGGTGACATAGATGGTTCCTGACTTCACTTCCTTTCAAAATAACAATAATTAACAACTATTCATGGACAAGACACCATTGAGAAAATCCTAGATATGGGAGTGAGGCTAAAGCACACCCCTGTACCACAGTGACCAAAACAGTTGACATTAGAAGGGTAAGAGGAGCAGCTATAGGCTGACCAGGTTGCCCCTACCGCAGTTCCAGTGTAGCACCATGCTAAGTGGTCTCCCCTGAGCCTACAGTTCTTCCAGTGGGAAAAGAGAGCCCAGAGTGGACATCCAGCTCACCCGGTGCTGTGGGTCACTTGTTGGGAATCCCCACTGTGGTCTCACCCTCACATGGATTGCAGAGGAATCTGCAGGGCTTGAGCAAAGGGAATCTGATTATGATGGAGAAGTGGGAAGGGCTTGCAACACCAGCACTTGGATTTTGGCAGAACAAGTTTCTACCTGCAGTGCCCAAGTAGTAGTCCAACCAGCAGCTCTGCCCATCTGCAGAGCCAAGATGGTGCACCATCTAACCAGGGAAGTTGGTGGGGTGCAGGTTTGCCTGACTTGGGTCCCCAGATTAAAAGCCTTTCCAGCACTGGAGCCTGGTCTGTTCCCACCCAGGTCAGGGAGCTGAGTCATAGCACACCCAGTGCTGAGTGTAGCTACCAGCCCTACCTGAACAGAAAGGCTGGCCAGAATATCTAGAAGCTCTGTAGTCCGGAAATGCTTGAGCAGAGAGTACAGCAGGCAGAGCTGATCATCCACAGAGTAAAGTCAGTGGCACTTTTGTCCAGGAAACTTGTGACATGGGTCAGCTCAGAGTCAAGACCACAAACAAAGAGTCTCTTTGACCTTGGAGTCAATTCTCTTGTTCCACCCAGGCAGAGACTAATTTGTAACCCTACCCATTGCTGAATACAGCCTTCATCCCTCCAACCATGGAATGTAACAGAGCATGCAGTAAGTTTCATAACCCATCCAACAGCCCTGCTTACAGTGGGTCTTGAATAGAGACCACAGCCTGTGAATTTCTCCACCTGCAGAGCAAAACCAGTGGCCCTATCTGGCCAGGGAATTCAGTGCATAGTCTTGCCTGATTCAAGTCTGCAAACAATGAACTGTGTAGGCCCTGGAGCTTGTTCTATTGTCTCACCAGCACAGAGCAATTAATTCATAGCCCCACCTATTACCAAGTATAGTACCCAGTCCCACTCATCTAGTAAGGCTGACCAGAGAACCCAGGCAACCTTGGAGCCCTTCCTACAGCCTCACTTGCTTGCAGAGAGAGCCAGGTAAGCCACCCTATCCATCTGTTCTCAGCCATAGGTACCCTCCTCCCAGATCTCAGAGCCTGAGCAGTGATATCACTCGAAAATAGACCCTGATAGCAAGCCCTATCTGCCCAAGGACATTACTAATGGACATGTCCAGAAACCCAAACTGAGATGACTAAGGAGAACTGTCTCTGCCAAAGTGAACCTGTAAAGTCTGGAAGAGTAGACTGTTTACTCAGATATACAGATACCAACATAAGGAATCAAGGACCATAAAAAATCCGATAAACATGACATCACCAAAGGAAACTAATAAAGCTCCAATAATAACTGACCCTAAAGAAATGGAGATCTATGAACTGTCAGACAAAGAACACAGAACAATCCTCTTTAAAAAGTTTAGTGGACTACAAGAACACCCAGACAAACAACTAAACAAAATTAGAAGGACAACGCATGAACAAAACAAGAAGTTCAACAAAGAAAAAGAAACCATCCGAAAAACAATAAACATACAAAAACAAAAAACAAACAAAAACAGAGATTCTAGAGCTGAAAAACACAATAACTGAATTGAAGAACTCAATAGAGAGCTTCAAAGCAGACTTCACCAAGAAGAAGAAAGTATCAGTGACCAAGAAGTTAGGATCAAAATCAACAAAATTATAGATGAAAAAGGAAACACTATCCCGGTATCACAGAAATACAAAGACTCATAAGAGGCTACTATGAACAACTATATGGCAACAAACTGGAAAACCTAGAACAAATGGAAAAATTCTTTGAAAAATACAACCTATCAAGACTGAATCAGGAACAAATAGAAAATCTGAACAGACCAATTACTAGTAAGGAGAGTGATTCAGTAATCAAAATTCTTGCTCAAAGAAAAGCCCAGAACCAGATGGCTTCACTGGTAAATTTTACCAAACATTTAAAGAAGATTTAACACCAGTATTTCTCAAACTCTTCCAAAAAACAGAAGAGGAGGAAACACTCCCAAACTCATTTTACAAGGCCATCATTATTCTGATACCATTATTCCTATGCCAGAAAAGGACACTACAAGAACACTATAAGCTAATATCCCTGATGAATATGGATGCAAAAATTCCCAATAAAATACAAACAAATTAAATTCAGTAGCACATTAGAAGAATCATTCACAATTACCAACTGGGATTTATCCCTGGGAAGCAAGCATATTCCAGCATACACAAATCAAAAAATGTGACATCACATTAATAGAATAAAAGGAAAAAAAATAGATCATCTCAATTGACACAGAAAAAGCACTTGACAAAATTCAATGTCCATTCATGATAAAGACTATTAAATTAAGTACAGAAGAAATGTACCTCAACATAATAAAGACCATATATGATAAACCCACAACTAACATCATATTAAATGGTGAAAGATTGAAAGATTTTCCTCTAAGATCAGGAAGAAGACAAAGGTGCTTACTTTCACCACTCTTATTCAACATAGCACTGGAAGTCCTAGACAAAGCAATTAGGCAAGAAAAGAAATAAAAGATAACAGAACTGGAAAGAAAGAAGTAAAATTGTCTCTATTTGCAGATAACATATTTTTATATATAGAAATTCCTAAAGAGTTTATTCACCAAAAAAAACTCCCAGATTTAATTAACAAATTAAATAAAGGTTCAGGATTCAAAATAAATATACAAAAATCAGTAGTGCTTCTATACAGTAACAAGGAATTATCTGAACAAGAAATAAAGAAAATGATCCCATTTACAACAACATCAAAAATAATAAAATACTTAGAAATAAATTTAACCATGGGGGTAAAAGATCTCTACACTAAAAACTACAAGACATTGACATTGATAAAATAAATAGAAGAATATACAAATAAATGGAAAACTATCTCATACTCATGGAAAGAATTAATATTGTCAAAATATCCATACTACTCAAAATCATCTATATATTCAATGTAATCCCTAACAAAATTCCAATGGCATTTTTTATAGAAGTAGAAAAAAATCCTAAAACTTATATTCAGCCACAAAAGATCTCAAACAGCCAAAACAAGAAAGGAAAACAAAGTGGGAGGCATCACACATCCTGATTTCAAAATATATTATAAAACTACATTATAGTACAGGAATAAAAACAGACACATAGACCAGTGGAACAGAATTGAGAGCCTAGAAATAAACTCATGCATATACAGTCAAGAAGTATTTGACAAGGGAACCAAAAATACTCAATAAAGATAAAAGAGTGTCTTCAATAAGTGGTGCTGGGAAAACTGGATATTCACATGCAAAAGAATGAAAGTAGACTCCTATCTTACACTACTCATAAAAATTAACTCAAAATGGATCAGAGTTAAATGTAAGACTGGAAACCATAAAACTCCTAGAGGAAAACATAGGAAAAATGCTCTTTGACATAAGTCTTGACAGTGGTTTCTTTGGATATGACACCTAATGCACAAGTAGTAAAATAAAAAAAAAACAAGTGGAAGCACATTGAACTAAAAAGCTTCTATATAACAAAATAAACAATCAGCAAAATGAAAAGACAACTTATGGAATGGAAAAAATATTTGCAAACCATATATCTGACAAGGGATTAACATCCAAAATATATAAAGTATGCATACAACTCAATAGTAATAGAAACAAAAATGATCCAATTAAAAAATGGGAGAAGGACCTGAGTAGACATTTTTTCCAAAGAAGATCTACAAATGGCCAACAGGTACATCATAACTCATCAGGGAAATGGAAATCAAAATCACAGAGATACTACACCTGTTAGAATGCCTCTTACCAAAAAGAAAAGAGTTAACAAATACTGGTGAGACTGCAGAGAAAAAGGGAATCTTTGTGTGCTGTTGGGGGGATTGAGCTTGGTACAGCCAATTACAGAGGTTTCTCAAAAATTTTTAAATAGAACTACCATATGATCCAACAATTATACTTCTGGGATTGTATCTGAAAGAATAGAAACAACAAAACACTATGTCAGAGAGAGAATTTCACCACTTTGTTCAGAGCAAACATTATTTACAATAGCCAAGACATGGAAGCAACTTAAGTATCCATTGACAGATGAATGAATAAAGAAGTTGTGAGAGAGAGAGAGAGAGAGAGAGAGAGAGAGAGAGAGAGAGAGAGATTATATAGCTATATATATATATTGCTCCACTAGGAAAAGGAAGAAATTCTGTCATTTGCCACAATATGGATGGACCTTGAGGATACATTGCTAAGTAAAGTAAGTCACACAGGGAAAGGCAAAGACCATACAATCTCACTTATATGTGGAATCTTATAAAACCAAAAAACAACAACAAAATGAACTTATAGAAACAAAGTAAAGATTGATGGTTGCCAGAGGCAGGGGGTTGGGGATGAGTGAAATGGGTTAAGGGGGTCAAGAGGTACAAACTTCCAGTTACAAAATAAAAAAGTCCTGCAATGTGACGTATAACATGGTGACTATAGTTAATAATACTGTATTATGTATTTGAAAGTTGCTAAGAGAGTACATCCTAAAAATTCTTGTGAGAAAAAAAAATTGTAACTATGTGTGGTGATGAATGTTAACTAGACTTACTGTGGTTACTGTTTTGTTATGTTATATACCTGAAAATAATATAATGTTATATGTCAATTATATCTCAGTTTTTAAAAAGTTACTGAACAACAAACAAAACATGAAAGTAAAAGGTGTTTTCAGCTTTTAGTGGGTCTAAAATGATGTAATTTACATGTGATTTCCCATAATATGTCTTGTGTCTCAGATGTGGTTTATTGCAAGGCTAATAAGCAACAAAACCTCACAGTTGTTTCAATGGATCCACAAACTTATTCTTCATTTACACATAAAATACATATTTTAACAACTAAAATATCACTATTAATGGCTCCCTGGTCCATGGGTTATTTGGTAGAAAGGTCCAAGTAGAAGTCTCTGAAATTTTCTTTCCCTAGCAAAATAATAAAGCAAAAACAATGCTGCATTCCTTTGAGAATTACAAACCAACACGCCACCATAAAAATTTTGATATTGGGACCAGTGTCTAGTCCATATAGCAAGGGTGTGTAAGTGTAGTGGCAGATTCTAGATTACAGCTATGACAGTAATTTCAGTGGCAGACTCCCACATCCATTTCTGCTTAAAATCAAGAGGTTTCTATTTCCTGCCTCTGAACTGTGGTTGATATAACACTTAACCAAGATGACACTGACACAAGCCAAGTAGCCAAGGATGGGTTAGTCAAGAAGGTATTTAGATGAGATCAGCGATGGAAATTTTGCAAATCTCAACTCCAGATGGAGTTGGAATACAGAGACATATTCAGTCAAGTAGAAGTTCAGCTACAGCAGGATATACTTATTAGCACGAGTAGGGCATTGTTGCTAAAGTTCAGAGTCGGTCAGAGATCTTATTTTCAAGATGGAATAAGAGGAAGCAGAGGAGACTACTTTAGTAGTAGAAATGGCAACCAAGGTCGTTCCTAAGAGAACTGGATAATCGCAATGGAGACTTGTTGGAAAGCGGTATCTTTAAGCAGGTTTGTCTTAAAGGAGGCAGGTCCATCCAGCTTCATGGTGATACAAGTCAATCTTTATATGTTGGACTTCTCTAGTTCCGTGAAAGAGGGAATGGCTGTCATGCACAGAAGACACTGATGGAAGTTAGGTAGAAATTTAGTTGTTTTCTAAAATTTTCAATTTGTGGGATTAGAATTCACAGAAGTACTTATTTAATCAGGGCCCAGATCATTGTTCCCAGGCAAAAAGAGTCAAATCATTTAGAAACTCAGAAAAAGGAAATAATATTTTGTAATGAGTAATCAGAAAATATTTCATAGAGAAAATGCATTTGATCTGAGGTTTGAAATACCGAGAGCAATTTGTGTGACAATTGTGGGAGAATAGAAGACACAAAAATGGGAATTAGGAGGTTCAGATGAATTTTAAAAAGAATTTTGGAAGAAAGAACAAGAAAATCAAAGGGCCAAAGGTTGTGCTCTCTGATCTTTTTCCATTTTAGGAAAACAGAGTATAGAGATTTAATTTCAAACTCTGCCGTAATCTACTTCCTGTATGATTTACTTGATATACCTCTCAGCTTACTCATATATCCCTGATAATACTATAGAAAAGTTTAAATTAAATAGCATAAGTTAAATGCTTAGGCTTTTAAGAAGTTTTTTTTTTAATGTTTTCTATAACCCTTGAAACTATTTTTCTTTTATAAGACTTTTAGTTTTCCAAGAAAGACATTGTAAAAAACAAAAGCACTTGAGACAGATTAAGAAAGGCTTCTCAGCTAAAATTTAGGTTGAAATAGACAACAAAGATTTCCTACAAAATGAGGCAGAGGTGAGTTACCCAGGGAATAAGTGTCAGCATTAGAAAATTCACATTTCTTCCTGCACTCCCATCTCCACCAGGATGGCTCTTCCTAGTTAATTCCTAAGCATTTTTCAAGTTGTTGCCCATACCTTTTTAATGCCAAATTTTCTGATATTTCCAGGCAGGTAAGTGTTTCGTGCTAGTGATAACCATATAACTTATTTGTATCCCTATTGGACACATATGTTGACGTGTCTGTCCCATCCCTACCCTGAGAGGTCACTGAATGAAAAAAACATGATTTAATATTGTTTGTATCCTCAGCAACTATAAAGTATCTGGAACATAAAAACAGCTTAATAAATGCTTTCTGGAAAACAAACCAGAAGGAAAATGATAGCTGCTGACAGGAAACCCAAAAGCCAAGTGTTAACAACAAATTTTGCTTAGAAATATTGTCTAAAGCTAACTTTTATTTAATGATGTTTGTTGCTTGATATAACACGTAAAACAAGAAGGAAGGGAGGGAGGGAGGGAAAGAAGGGGCAAGGAAGGAGAAAAATAATTATCCCAAAGCCAAGCAAAGAAAAAAGACATTCTATATAAGAGCTATTGTAATGAATTGTCAAAGACTTTTGAAGCTTTGTGTGACTAGGTTAACAAATATCTTACTATGAGCCATCTGTTATGTTTCTGACATTACCTTTTTCACAGGTAACATCCTTTTTTTTTTTCTGATATGAAGACACTCATAATAAGATATTATTTGTTCAAAAATGTTTCATGAAATATTGGTCCTTCTGGTTTGAACTTAGAGTAGAGGATTGGGTAAAGTTCTGTGACTTTCAAATGGAAATATTTATAATTAAGCCAACATATGGGGGTGGCAGGTGGTCAACTCCTGCAATAATGGCTATGATATGAGTTAATTTAGAAAGCTAAATTGAAGAGCAATGAGTTCCAAAATGCATAATCCATGCAAAGAAAATAGCACTTTGAGGCCTATGCCCATCAATTATTAACTGATTCAAAAGTATTAACCCCTTAACACCAAAAGCTTTGTTAAGCAAATATCATGGTACATTCCAGTATCCAAAGCACAGTGATTCTGTTATCTATCAATTCCACAATAAGCAACTAGGAGGGAAAAAGTTATTTTTGTGAAATGCTTGGAAAGATACAAAGTGGTTCACTAGAACTATTTTTTAAAATTCCTTTAAATGAGTAGTTTATCTCCGGTGACAGGACATACCTTCCCCTCAACCTATTAACCATGAGTAACTTTAAAGATGGGATTACATTGTTTCGCATAAGACTAGGAAATTGTCTTGGCCATATGCCATTCACCATGCCAAGCGAATAAGGAGATGGCCCTTCCAAACCTGATTCAAGTAAGGAAGCATTCACAAAGTTATAAGAAAACCTTGAAGCTATGCTTCCTCCTATCTTTACAACTAAAGCGTGATGAAGCCATGCATCTAATGTTTATTATGTCCAGAAGACTTAACTCAAGTTTTGGCTTTCCATGTTAACACAACCAAACAATCCACAGTTAATAAACAAGGGAACAGAAATAAATACATTTTGAAAACATGTGAACATTTATGTTGATTCCACCTTGAAGAAATAACATCCTTTGCTGGAAGAGAATGGTGGGAATAAAGAACCAATAGTTCTTTTTTTCCTCACTCTAATTCTGCTTTAACACTAAAACATTTTATGATTATCATGAATCATGGTATTACTTATTAGTCCTTACTTAAAATAGAATATCGGTCAATGTCCAGTTCCTCAGTATGAAATTGTAATCATATAAGCACCTCATTTTCCATTAAAAGTCAAAGACAAGAAAAGAAAATTAATCTGCTTCCATGAAGATTTTTAACTACAGATATTAGATACTCCCAGATGGGATCTAGATGGAAGCCAGACGTACAAAACAAAGAGTTGACGGTCACCAAGCAGCAACAAGTGGATCAATATAGTCAGTTTATGTTTGTTGCCTAGAATATTTTTACCTATACAATGTCATGGTTCCACAGACTTGGAGGATATATTTGTACTGCCAAGTAAGAGACTAATGAATTAGCTCCGAATGAATTAGACTAAGGTTTTGGTTTCCTATTCCGTCCACAACAAATTTCATGCACTATACAACTCAAGCTACATCTCTGAGCCTAACTCTTTTTGTCTCAATTATATTTGGCCTAATGTTCTATGACTATAAACGTCTATGGTTGTGAATCTATCCTAACAGGGTTCTCAACACCAACAAAATTGCATTAATTGTCTTGTGTGTTGAGGGTATTATATTTATGTGTACACAAACACATAAATGTAGTCTAGAATTCTATGTTAGGACCAAATTGTGAAGGGTATTAAATTCTGGAATGTACTGAAGTATGTTCTGAACTGATGAGGACACATTTAAAAGCTTTTTAAGCACTGGGGTAAGGTGGCTATTTGATGTTTTTCAAAGATTGCTACAACATAGATGGCAGATTAAAAGGATAAATGGGACTTCCCTGGTGGCGCAGAGGTTAAGAATCCGCCTGCCAATGCGGGGGACACGGGTTCTAGCTCTGGTCCGGGAAGATCCCACATGCCACGGAGCAACTAAGCCCACGTGCCACAACCACTGAGCCTGCGCTCTAGAACCTGTGAGCCACAGCTACTGAGCCTGCACACCTAGAGCCCGTGCTCCGCAACAAGAGATGCCACCGCAATGAGCAACGAAGACCCAATGCAAACAAAAATAAATAAATAAATCTAAAAAATAATAATAAAAAAATAAAAGGATAAACGACTAAAGGCAAGGATATCTTACAGAAAGCTATTTAACAGCAGAGGAAATGAGGGTATGGTGTAGGAAAGGAGAGGAAAACCACAGGTAAAGTATTTTGGAAACTAAAACAATGAGACTCAGTGATCAACTATCTGTGGGATGAAGGGTAGGTAAGGCCAATCTCATGTGAGGTCAATACAGAGGAAACGGTGGCAAGAACAGCCTTATAGAGTTTTATAGCAAAATGCCATGGTGTTGCATGTGATCACCCAATTTGAATATATATGTGGAGAATGAGGAAAAATTAACGAAAAGAAATTCTGAAGATCACAACTTCTAAGAGTAGGCAGGGGGTGAATGACCTACACAAATTCTGTAAAGAAAGCGTTGGAAAAATAGAAAGGGAACAAGGTGTAATCAATCTATAAAAACCAAAGGAATGAGTAGTATTTAAGAAAGAATCCCATGGCTAATATTGTCAAATGGTGCAGATGTGAAAAGAAAATGATCCTTAAAAAGAATCCACTGGAGTTAGTAAGGTCATCAATTAACACTGGTCGGTGTGGTCCCACTGGAGTGGTAGTGACTTAAGCCCAAAAGTAGTTGATGGGAGTAGAGAGCAGGAGATGCAGGAACTTAGGTGGCAACTACTGACTTGTTCTTTTATATTTTCCTGACGTGAAAATTTGGAAGGATTTAGCGGAGTAGGAGGGATGAAAAATAAGGATGTAGCCAATGGAACAAACAGAGAACAAAGCTAAATTTTGATACACAAGGAAGATGTTGGGATCCTTAAATGCTTTATTAAGAAGTCACCAGAGAGGAAAAAGTTGAATACGTAGGAGAGAGCACAAATATTGATAACATCTTTGTGGAAAAGGAAGGGTATGGGCTCATGAGCACAGAGGGAAGGATTCTTTTTTTTAACGGAAGAGAATAATACTCCCTCCTGAGACTCAGTGTTAGAAATATCAGAGATATCCCTTTAACCAGTATTCTCCACATACTCTTCTTAAATAATAAAATCTCCAGAGATTCCAGAATTAAGGTTTCAAAATTCAAATGAAAAATTTGAATGAAAAAAGTTAGGTCAAATGTAAATGAAAAATTTTCTGAGATTCCATTTCAGACCATGCAGTGCCTTTACCAGGACACCTCTTTCAAATCAGAATATTCTTGAGTGAATAATCACTTATATATTAGACAGTTCTGAATTTAAGACAAGGTGAGCAGTGAAGAAATGAGGTGCACTGGCCTTATCATGTTTCTGTGCAGTGTTCCCCTCTGCTGTACATAGACTATCTCCTTATATTCTACATGTCAAAAACAATAAAAACTAATGCACCAGCTCACCCACTCACTGAACCTTCCCCACTTAAATCATTCTCTCGATTGTCTGAACTGTATAGGATGCAGAAGGAGTTCTTAATTGTGCAAGTACCTTCCATGTCCCCAGGTATTTTAAATGAAATAAAGCTCTTACTTTCTTCATACATTCCTATTGCTTGTGCTGCATTCATATATCCAGCTTTTATGGAGTCTGAAACTGATACACTCTGTGGGGATCTTTATAAGTAAAAAATAGATACGAACTTCTAAATTCTAAAGGGAATGAGGGGCTCATTAAAGGGAGGTTAAGTGAGAGATGCTGAGAATTAGCCTTCATTAGCTTCATCTAAACCCGGTTAAACCAAGGACATTTTAAGTTATATTCCAGAAGATGAGGTATGATTGTTTTGGTTTGTCATGAAGTTTACAAGCAGCACATAGACCCAGATAGACAACATTACAAGGAAGAGTACTATTTGCTACCCCACAGACCCATGTATGCCTAGAATAAGCTTCCATTACCAAAGTTATGTTGTAAAATTTACGAGTACCTATTTCTTGCGGTTTGATTGATATTACAGCCCAGATCATAGTCTAAGATTCATCTTTGATATACTTCCAAATTCAAGCACTAACTTAATATTAAG
Source organism: Balaenoptera physalus (assembly GCF_965194825.1). Lineage (NCBI taxonomy): Eukaryota > Metazoa > Chordata > Mammalia > Artiodactyla > Balaenopteridae > Balaenoptera > Balaenoptera physalus. Next base: position 114,529,986 of record NC_138887.1, on the reverse strand, counting down.
TCTGCTTTCATTTTGTCTTTTGGTTTTGTCTCTCCCTATGGAATTTCATTACTATTCATCTTGAGTGTTGATTTCCCCATTAGGCTTGCTGCCTAAGTCCTTCATTTGTAACTGTTACCCCACTAAATATAAATGTGAACTAGATTAAACTTCCTAAAACTCTGCTCCATGGGCATTACATTCTTGATCCAAAAACCTTCAGTGGTTCCTCAACACATATAAAATAAGATTCAAACAAACCGGCAATCAAGATCTATCACAATCTAAGTCCTACATTCACCCTTGTTAACTACCACACTCCAATATGACACTATATTTCAGACAAATTGGCTTATTGATTGCTCCACATTCAACTTAATGCATGTCCTTTCATGTACACTTTTCCCCCAAGTGGAATATTCTTAGTGCTTTTTACCCTATCTATTAAGTCGTTATCCATTCTACATGAGCAATTTCAAATGTTACACAAATCTTTTTCAAATTTTAGTAACAACTTCTTTTTTAATTGCCTTATCACTCTCGTATACTCAGTTATCTTCTTATTGTCAAGAGTCATCTTCTCTTATTTACTTCCTATTGGTTCATAAAAACCACAAACCCTTTGAGATTAGGAGACATTTAGTCAACTTATTTATTTTTCTGAACACTTAGCATACTGCTCTATGTTTAGAAGTAAATAAATATGTGTTCATAAGGATTTGAATTTCAAATAGAAAGATAACAAATCTAGACACCAGTGGCAAAGAGAAGCTCCTGTTTGATCATGTATAACCATGTTCATTGTGCTTTAAAATTATTACAAAGAAATGGGTTAATTTTTTCCAAGTTCCACAAACCCAATTAGTACATGAAACCTCAGCTTTACTCTTTTCTAATGTTACCTGCAGGGGGAAAAACACCATTTGGCAGGCAAAACAAGTTACTTCTTACTTGACGATAGAAAATGACAAGTGGATTTTCAAACAGATCTTCAAAAATGAGCTCTGGAAAGTAGGAGACCAATAGAAGTTGTAACAAGCTCTTTTATAAACTATTTAGACAAAGAAAGGATATGTAGAATCCCTTAGATTCCCAACCACATAGGAGATGATATATTATCAGAGATCAATCTGCTCCACTTCCTTCAGCTGTGCTCAGTGACATTCTTATTTATAATTTCCTCTCAGAGTATTTCATAGGCACATATTATCGAATTCTTATCAAAGTTTTCTATGTATGATATATTAGAAAATACATTTTTAAAAATGCTTTATCACCTCACACCAGTCAGAATGGCCATCATTGAAAAGTCCACAGGTAATAAATGCTGGAGAGGGTGTGGAGAAAAGGGAAGCCTCCTACATGTTGGTGGGAATGTAAACTGGTGCATCCACTATGGAAAACAGTATGAAGGTTCCTTACAAAACTAAAAATAGAGTTACCGCATGATCCTCCAATCCCATTCCTGGGCAGATATCTGGAGAAAACTCTAATTAGAAAAGATACATGCACCCTAAAGTTCATGGAAGCACTAGTTACAATAGCCAAGGCATGGAAGCAACCTAAATGTCCACTGACCGATGAATGGATAAAGATGATGTGGTATACGTATACAATGGGATATTACTCAGCCGTAAAAATTAATGAAATAATGCCCTTTGCAGCAACATGGATGGACCTAGAGATTATCATATTAAGTGAAGTAAATCAGACAGAGAAAGACAAATATCATATGGTGTCACTTATATGTGGAATCTAAAAAAATGATACAAATGAACTTATTTGCAAAACAGACTCCCGGACATAGAAAACAAACTTATGGTTACCAAAGGGGATAGCGAGGCAGGGGTGATAAATTAGAAATTTGGGATTAACATATATATACTACTATATATAAAACAGGTAAAAAACAAGGGTCTACTGTATAGCACAGGGAACTAACTATACTCAGTATCTTGTAATAACCTATAATGGAAAAGAATCTGAAAACTATCATTCTATCTATCTATCTATCTATCTATCTATCTATCTATCTATCTATCTATCTATGTATCTATCTATGTGTATATGTATAACTGAATCATTTTGCTGTATACTTGAAATACAATATTGTAAAGTAACTATACTTCAATAAAAAATGCTTTAACAGTTTATCCAGCTAATCATCTACTTTTAGTATTTTAAGTTGATAAATATCAATTTTTCTGTCCATTGCCTAGTGCTTCCAAATGAATTATGCTAATTCAATTTAATTGAACACCACAATTAAAATTTTAAATTCAATGAAAGTAACACTATCTTCATCAATTTCTAAAATTTTGGATTGCCCTTAATCACAAAATCTTAATAGTCAAAGCATTCTAAGAACAATGCCATTATTATACATAAGCAAAATATCTTTTCCATGTTATACTGAGCATTCCATTTTAGTCCACCATTGTTAAAGCTATGGTAAAATTATCTATATAACCTTTCAGCACAGCATTTCTTTCTTTTCAGCTGCAGTCATATCACAAGGAATATGTAATGCTTTATCCACAATCTTTTTAAAGTCTAGCCTTATCATTGTCCATAGGTGCTCCTAAAATGCTCTCCATAACAGAAGCTAACCTTGTTCTATCATTTCACAAAAATTCTAGAACCTTATAGAAATTATTTAATACATGAGCTCAAACACTAAAATAATTCAGACGATGTTCTAAACATTTATCTGCAAAGCAGGTACTGCATATTTTTACATCCATCCACTGAGGGCTCCCGAATTTATTTCTCCAGCTGATATCCTTCCCCTGGTTTCCAGTATCATATAGCCAATTGCCTCTATCACAGTGTTTAATGAGCATCTCAAACTTAATATCTGCAAAACTGAATTTTGTGTTTTCTGCACCTACGCCATGCCCACTGTTCCTTCTTCACCATCTCAGTTAATTCTGTTCTCCATAACAGCAATTATATTCTTCCAGTTGCTCAGACCAAAATCTTGGAATCACACTGGCTTCCTCTTGCTTTCACATCGCATAATCAATTTCTCTAGCAACTCCTGTCCCCACTATTTCAAAATACACCTGGTACCTGACAACTTCTCACATATCCACCACTAACCCCTTGTCCCCAGACACCATCCTTTTAGGGGTACATGAATGTAGTTCTATAATACACGTTAGGGTGCTATTATGTATAAAGTGCTTCCCAGACTAGGAGTATGTTACAGGACATAGAGAATAGGTGTAACAAAAGAGAAAATTAATTAATAAGCCATCATCTACTTGTTGCTCTGCATTTTATCCCGCTGCCCCTGTGAACCAGCTCTTTCCCATCATGTCACTCATCTCTATTTGCTTTAGACTTATACGTTTTTACATACAAATTCATTGGCATGATTTAAAACTTCACAGACCTAAATAAATTATTATTTTAGGTTGGTTTGGGAGCGCATCATAGATACCTCTCTGTGTTGAGCTCATCATTGTGAGTTGCAGAAACGACAAAGTTACATTATGTAAACTGTTTGGTGTTGCCAGATGACATGATACTTGTAATAAGCATGGATATACTCTGCCACCACAGATCAGAACTGTATGGCCACAGGTATGTGCAGTCTAGAGGGAAGATTTCCAAAGTTGTGCCAGCATGGCACTTCAGTGACCCTCTCTACCACAGTCTTGCCCCCTCTAATTCAGTCTGGATCACAGCCTCGTGCGGGAGCTCTTCTCAGGGTCTCCTCCTTGGGTGCTCCATCTCAGCCCTACAGGTAGTAGTTCCTCCTTATATAGGCAATTTCCATATTCTTTAAAGTTCTCTTTATATATTACTTGCCAATGCTCATTATTTCAATCTCCTGTTGTGAATTCTTTATATTAAACTTTCTCTGTTCGAATTACTGTGTGATATCGGTCTACTGATTGGACTTTGACTGATGCACATGTACCTATGGCCTCATGATTTAAGATACAGCATTGTATATGAGTGGAGGAAAGCTTCATAAGTCAATAAGTGAGGAGGTTTGGGTATCTGGATAGAAAAGGAAGAAAGAAAAATGAAAGAATTAGGCAGAAAGGAAGGAAACTGATTTTGGACCACTGTTTCATACTAAACACAAAACCAATTCTAGATGTTTTAAAAATGAAATGTGAAATACAAAACGAAATAATGTTTAAAGAAAATATAGACGAACAACATCTTTGTGACTTCAGGGTATAAATTTGCTTAAATGAGACGTAAAAAGCACTAATCGTAAAGAGCTGTACTGATAAATTTAAATAAGTAAACATTACAAAACTTTGTATACATCATGAAATAAAAAGACAAACAATAAACATATGAATAAATTGTATTTCAAAAGAGAAAAGACAAGTCAAGTCCGATTTTAAAATAAACAAAATACTTGAAACAAACACTCTCTCCACCAAGAAAAGGAATCCAATGTGTCAATAGCCATATGATAATGTGGCTTACCATTATTAATCAGAAATTTCAAATCCTAACTATACTGATGTATTTCAAACTTTCCCATTTGGCACAAAGCAAAAATTTCTCACACCAAGTGTTGTCAATGTTGAAGAAAAAGTCTTAATTATATACACATCTGGAGAGAATGTAAGTGGCCACCCATTTGGAAAAAAATGTTTATATGATCTAGATTAGTTTATCATTTCTGCAATCATCTGTTTTCAGTGAGGTGGAATTTGAGTGTGAATTCATCTGGCTTTTCCTGGTACTTTTGATTTAAATTTCATTGTATTCCTTTGACTAAGTAATACCTTATTAATTTGCTACAAAATTCTAGACACACCAGTGTAGAGACCTTACACATATAGGATTTCCTTCTCTCCTCTAAACATCTGTACCTAACAGCCACCTACGAGTGAGCTTATCTCATTTCACATAGAATCCAACAGTTTCCCAGTGTTTTGATGAGAAATAGCATTTTGTTTTTAAAATGGGAGTTATTTATCGAATACTGCATTTCACCAAATTACTACTTGATGAAAAGGAAAAACCCACACAGATGAGAAAACATTTTTATTCCCTTTCTCTTTCCCCACATGAATATTTAAGTTAGTAAGATTTGTCTTTTCATTTATAGGTGTAAGCTTCCTGGACATATTAACAGGTTTCCTATTGTTTGGTATTTTTTTGCTTGTTATGCAAAGATATTTCTACTCAAACTTTAAAGTGCTACATTTGGAAATTAGAGAGTATTTTTTATTCCGGAAATTCAAGTTTGTACCATATATGACGATCCTTAAGTGTTATACACACGTGTGCATATGTATACGTGTGTATATATACAATATACATGAAATATGTTTCATAATATTTCATATATACATGTATATGTTTGTGTGTATATTCAGTAACTTATTTTTAAAAGGTATTATATTTGCCCTTCAGGACGCAGATTTTGTTGTCAGCCTACCATAAACATTTTGCTTGCTCCTTCTCTGAACCTCTTTATGTATGTGGTGATTTTACACTCTGTACTTAATTGGAGCTCAGATCCAGTTTTTAACATATCTCAAGCAGCAATAGCCCCAGAAATTGCAGAAGGTACAGCTCTTTGTGTTTTATGGGACAACGTTTTGGCAGAAGACAAATCACATAATAAAGAAGGTCACAGTAAATGACGTTCTAGAAAAAATGTATATTTGTAATAAAATTGACCACAAAAAAGTTGAAATCTGTAATATCTGTAATGAATAACTCTTATTGCTTCATAAATAAAGACAAACAAAGCAGGAGAAAGTTGACAGAATATATGAATAAGCAATTTGTAGAAGAGTAAATTCAAATGAAAAAGAAAATATATTTCAATATGATACCGAAGGGAATGTAAATTAAAATAACCAGTTACAATTCATACTTATCAGGCTGGAAAAAATTAAAAAGAGAAACTTAATATTGGTGGGGAAACTGGAAAAAGAATACAATCATACCTTTTGTATCCATAAATCGAGATTAATAATGTGATCTATACCACAGGTCTTATGTCTAACAGCCACAGATGAGTGAACAAAGCTCATTTCACTCTCGTCAGCAGTGAGTTTTATAATTTCCCACTGCTTTTAGGAGAAACAGCATTTTGTTTTTTAATTGGCATTTATTTATTGAATACTGAGTTTCACCAAATTACTATGCGACTAAATGAAGAGGAAAAAAACATACTGCTCAAGACAAACACTGACCCAAGCCAATTCTATTTCCTAGGAAGTAGAAAATATATTTCTGAAATGAGGTAGTCTTTTATTTAGCCAAACACCAACTTGGACAAATTGTCTATGAAAAATAAATTCTCTTTACCCATACTTTCTCTCCACGCTTTCTCTCCATTCTACAGTATGACATAGAAGAAAAAAGGTGAAGGTGTTTCAAAGAAAGAGTAGAGTAGATTTAATTTAAAAATTAAGAATAAAACTCAGAGTGACTGGGGCAGCCAGAGAAAGAGTAATGGGAAAGTGGAATAAAAAAGAAGAAATGAAGAGTGAAGGCAGGTACCTGGGGCAGAAAAGTTTCCCACGGGACTTAGCAGTTTGCTACAGCATCCATGAATGAGCACAGCATTGAACAAAATTTCCTATCCAAGGTGTGGCTGAGGTGAATTTAGAATAATAAGGTTAGTATTAAATTAACTTTTTGCCCTATTGTCTAGAAAGAGGGAGACTTCCATCAGGAGGGGTAATCCTAAGAAATATTCTAGAGATTTCCCCTTAACTCTCAGACAATATTATGAATGTGACTCACATACCAAGTAATAAGACCCATTTAAATAATCAGTTGTGACAAGACACGTATTACTATGACTTATTTTTAAATCATTGAAACAGCTACTACCAATCACAGAACAAATAATTGAGGACACTTTATAATGTTATGATTTACTTTCATTCATAATCCCTTATCTCTTCATTCTCTCTTCCCTTCCCTCACTTACTTTATCACTATCATTCTATCTTCATACTGATAGTTTATCTTTAGATACACCTAGCCAAAGATACACTCTTTCCATGTGACATCTTTAGGCACTTTGCTCTGGAAATGGAGTTACAAATTCCCGGATAAAATAATCTAACAAATAGTTAACAATCATTACCATCCTCATCTAGCCAAGAAAAAAAAAAACTGCTATATCACTGTCTAAAAATGATGCTTCCATAAATAACAATGTTTAACGAACTCTCCATTTCTGGCCCCTCTTGTCAACCTTTCTTTGGTGTAGGGCACAGTTTTATTTTTGTAAAACAAACAAACAAACAAAAACTTGGGGTTTAATTACTCCGTGAATTTGTAGGTACACATCAAATGCATTTGGTTTTAAATAAACTCCCAGTAGAATTTAAGCTTTTTAAGGTAATTACACTTTAAAAAGCATTTAAACAATCTTCATATTTAATTCGTTAATATGAAAATTCTTTGGATTTTATGAACAAATAATTTGACATGCAAAACAACTCAGTGTTTTCTCCTCTGACTCAAGATGCCTTTATGCTACTAATAAAAGTAAACACTCTCATTTTCTCTTATATGATAAACGATGTGACCCTCACAGTTCCAAGCACTCTGTATATATCACACTAATCACAACCACCACCATGCAAAGTAGGTACCATTTTCTCCATTTTACACAGAAAAAGGAAAGTTGGATAACTTGCTTAAAGCCACAAAAGTAAAAACTGGCAAAGGTAAAATTAAAACCTAATTCTATCTTGTACTTTTTACGTTGTTTACATTGTATTCACCCATTTCAGTACAGTATGTAGTTTGAGGCATTTTGGTAGTTGTATACCACTGCTTAACTCTCACCACAAAGAAAAAGATAGGGAACTGTTCTATTGTCCTAAACAGTTTTCTCATGGCCCCTTACAGACTATCTCCTCTTCCAGTATCTAGCCCAGGCAACTACCAATTTCCTGTCTCTAAAAAAATTTTTTTCTAAAAGTTCATATGAATGGATCATACAGGATGTTGTCTTTTGTGTGATAATTTTTACTGATTATAATGTTTTCAGATTTAGTCGTACTTTTGTGAATAGTTTCTTTTTTCTTGCTGAGTAATGCCACAATTTTATCCTTTCACTATTTAATGCACATTTGGATTGTTTTTAGGTTTTTTTTGTCTTTGTATTATTAGATATAGTGCTGATGTGAATGAAGATATACAGAAATATTCAGCTGGACAAATACTTTCACATGTATCTTGTGGAAAATATCAAAGAGTAGGGTTGTTGATTGGTATCATAAATGTATGTTTCACCTTATAAAGATATTCCTATACTATTTTCCAATGTGGTTGTGACTTAGCATTTCTACTAGTACTGTTTGTGTTCCGGTTATTCCATATTCTTGCCAAATGTAGTTATTTTCAGTTTTTTAAAATTTTAGCTAATCTTATGAGTGTATCGTGGTACCTCATTGTAGTTTATTTTTGAATTCTCTGATGGCTAGTGTAATTAAGCATGTTTTTATGTGCTTATTGGTATTTTATGTCTTTTGTGAAGTGTCTCTTCAAACCTTTTGAACCAGTTTTAATTGAACTGTCTTTCTATTACTAATTTGTGAGATTTATACAGTTGACCCTTGAAGAACACAGGTTTGAACTGCACAGGTCCACTGATACATGGATTTTTTTCAACAGTAAACACTACCGTACTACAGGATCAGTGGTTGCCTGAATCGCCCGATCTGGAACCCCATACACGGAGGAACCGTCCGTTCAGAGAAACCATGGATACAGAGGGCCAACTATAAATTACATGTAGATGGTCAGCACCCCTAAACCCCGCGTTTATCAACTATACATTCTTCATAAAAGCCTTTTAACATACTTTTGGAAATATTTTCTATGGCTTGCCTTTTCATTTCTTAAATATATCTTTGAAAGAGCAAAGGTCATGAATTTTGATGAACTCTACTTAATTGTTTTTGTTTATAGTTCACATACATTTTTTATTCTTGTACAGGAAATTTTACCTAATTCAATGTCACAAAGGTTTCTCCAAAGTTTTCTTCTGGAAATGTAAAAAATTTATCTCTTACACAAAGGACTATGATTCACGTTCAGTTAATGTTTATGGATGATGTTAAGTAAAGGTCAAGCTCATTTTTTGCCATATATGTACCCGCTCATTCCAGCACCATTTGTTGAAAAAGCTGTATTATTAATACAATTAAATTAAATACAATATAATTAAAGCTGTATTAATTGTGTTACATTGGCATCTTGATCATACATTAATTGATCACACAAATGTGGGTCTATTTCCAGAAAATCTATTTTGTTCCATTGCTCTATACCTCTAGCTTTATACCAACACCATACTGTCTTGATCACTGTATATTAGGTCTTGAGATCAGCTAATGTAAGTCGTCCGAGTTTATTCTTTTAAAAGAAATCTTGCCTCTTTGAGGTACTTTGCCTTTTCCTATAAATAACTAGTTTTTGGATGTTTACCAAAAACCCTGATAGGTGTGAATGTATAAAATCTCTAAATCAATTTGGAGGTGTAATAAAGAGTCAGATCCCACTTTTGATGTTTGCTGACAGCTTTTTAGCCTCACTCTTCCCTCTTCTCCTTCTGTCCTACATCTTTTTTTTTTTTTTTTGAACATCTTTATTGGAGTATAATTGCTTTACAATGGTGTGTTAGTTTCTGCTGTATAACAAAGCGACTCAGCTATACATATACATAGACCCCATATCCCCTCCCTCTTGCGTCTCCCTCCCACCTTCCCTATCCAATCCCTCTAGGTGGACACAAGGCACTGAGCTGATCTCACTGTGCTGCCCTACATCTTGGCAAGCTGTTCAGAAAGCCTGAGTTCTCCCTCCTGTGGTGTCAGTGGGAGATTCCAAGGACAGAAGCTCCTGCTTATGTAAAGGGACCCTCTGGTCAAATTCAGCACCTACCCACAATAAAAACCCAAAGTCTGTCTCTATTCTTTTTCTTTTCAACCCGTTTTTGGAATGGCTTAGGAGACATACTCTGTTCTCCCCAGGAAGTCTCCTGATGAAAGCAGTAAGCGTTTTCATACCCTCTTAGTGTATGTCATAAATCTTAACATCCAAACCAAATTTTGAGTGGCAGAGGGTCATCCTGATTCTTCAGAGTGGTCACAACGATTGGCACTGAGAACAGGCTGCTCTACACAATGACCATCACCACCAGGGTCTTTCTTCTTACATTGACTTGCAAATTGGCTCTTTTGTGCCTGGTGACAAGCATGTACTTTGAGCTGTTGCTTGATAGCTGGCTTGAGCCTTGAGCTCTGATACTTTGTGCTGCATTTCTGATTTTTTTTTTTTACTGAGCCTCTTTTATAAATCTGATTGACCTAAGTCACAAGTTTTGATAATTAATTATCTTTTAGGACAAGAGTATGGGATTGGGTTTCTCTTAAAAGTGACCATGGGTCATTTCTCTTGGTCTAGACCAATCTTTGTGTCCTAGAATGAATCATGTGTGTTAACTGCAGCATAAGCTGTAACTAACGCTAGACTCAGGGGAATGACTTTCACCCTGTGACTGACTGACTGTGTCTTAATCAGGCACTGGCCCCCATTCTATAGAGTGCTCAGGGGAGAGGCCATACACGGTGTGATATCAGGGCCTCTCAAGTGGTCGCTCATGTGAAGGAAGAGCAGGCACATTTGAGGAGTAATGACTATGTGAAGATTTGAATTAGTGAGGGCCACATTCCTAAAATCACATGACTCATAAGACCCTACAAAAACGCCCTAGTTGCTGCCACTGCTGCCTATGTCACTATTGAAATAAGGACCCTGATCCTCAGGGACATAGGGAAGAACACGCATGGTACCCCAAGGGCACAACCAAGGGGGTTCTTCTACCATTGCCACAAGGCTCCTAACCCTAATTTGAAGCTCTCTGGTGGCAGAATGTATAAAATGTAAGCAGGTTAGAGAGAAACTCCCCCAAACCCCACACACCCTAAGTATATCTAGTCACCACAAAACAGAGAGAGAGAGAGATAAGAAAGAAGATTAAAAAAGAAAGAAATTTGGATACAGTGGGAGGAAATAAAGAATAAATGAATAAAGATCTGAAAGAGGTTCACAATTCAGTTTCTCCCAAATGGGTATCCAAAATTTACTAGAAGTTACAATAAAAGATAAAAATCATGCAGTTTGTCTTTTGCCCATCTATAAAGTAGGTTCTGAATTAACTTTAACATCTGCTGAAATGGATGAATTGGCCAACCTTTGCTACCTAGTCAATAGTAAGACTCAAATTACACACATACTTGAGAATCCTGCTAAATTTGAAAAAGGAACCACCTATAATCTTATCAAATAGAGAATAGAGGCAAAAAGAGATAAGCCTCATCTTAACCATCAGCTTACTGCCTTGCTTACATTCCCCACAGTCATAGCACTCAATGCCCTAAAGTAGCCTGTATAGGGGCATGTTTGCTAAGACCCAGTGAATAATCATTTAAAATTAAGTTGTCTTTGGCACCTACAATTTGGTTTGCCAAATAGAACCCTATGAAATTTTCCCTAGTTTAAACAGTTAATATTGGTCAATCTAAGTCAAAAGAGCATCTTCAAGAATTGAAATTCATTATATAAGACCTATTTAGAGAAAGGATAATTAAAATAAGTTTTCAATAGTTTGCTTATATATGACCTTCCTTTCTCACAGAGGTTACCCCCAAATCTCTTTTCCTGAAAGCACAGCTATGCCTTGTCCTCCACACTGGAACACTTTTCCTGACTGCATATTTACACTCAAACGATTTCTCGAGTCACATTTATAGCATGCCTTTGACTATCCCCTGTAGAGCCATAATCCTTCCCTGCTTATGGGACTCATACCTGGCAGGTGGTTAACTCCATCCTCCACGTGCCAGAACTCTCTTTCACAGGTATAATCTCCATTTCAAATCTCAAACTGTTCTGTCTTTTCTCTGGAATTTGTAGAATATCAGAATATCACACTTTTTTCATGGAACTATATGAATGTCATCTGTAGCACTGAGTTCATGCTAAAGAGATTACAAGAACTTTTTAATATTGCCTCTAAATAGAAGCAGCACAAATTTGCTTCAGGAAAAGTTATGTCCTCTTATATGCACATAGTGTTTCATGGATTACAAAGTATTTTCAATACACATTATCTGTCTTTTGCCTATAAAGGGCACATACATCATTTCCCCCATTTTACACTTTACATAGCAAGACTGAGGTTCAGTGAGATTAAGATGTTTACCCAAAATAGTAGGTAATACTTACAAAAGCCAGGACAGAAAACAACCAATCATTTCCCCTGTTGCCCACCCCACCCCTGCCCCACCCAGGGCACTTTCTACCATATCACACAGCTTTACAGTTTTCTGCTTATACCATCTTTATCACTCTACCACCTTGATTTACTTTTGTGTCCATGAGGGTACCTAAGTATCTTAATTCCTACTGTATTTGACGTAATAAAGACATTACTAACACTGAAAAAACTTAAGATTTACAGAAATCAACCTTGACTCGAACTGTGCGAATAAGTGAATCACTTATTTTAAAAATCTATATAAATGCACACTATGGCTGAAGACTTTAAAAAATATTAATCCATTCTATATAAAAACCTATGTAATTGAATATACACTATGATTGAAACCTTAAAAAATTTTTAATCCATTTTAGCTAAGATAGACAGATAGTAACCCCCCCCCAAATATATAAAACTTATAAGTGATTTAAATATTTCCCTAATTCAATTTAATATGAATTTATATGCTTGCAATACAGGGATAAATACTTTTTTGCAAGAGACTGTAGTTAATACAAACATTCCCCTTTGGTTTACTTCAGTTTATGATGGTGACAGACTCTACCACAGTTCATAGTTATTTCAGAAAATTGGCCCATGCTCTTGGACCCTCATAAATATTGCCAGTTCTATGATCTATTTATTTCATCTTCCACAGTCAATAATCTGTAAAATAATTTTTTTCTTTTGTTTGCTCTTATTTCTCCACATTCTTTTTTTCTTCCTTTCCTCCATTCTGACCCAATTTTCTCTTTTTTTTTCACCTTTTTAGGTTCATATTTTCTGCTGATGGGCAATAGAGAACATCTTAATAATTGTTCTGGAAGTTCTCCTTCCACCAGTGTTCTCTATTCCTTCAATAACTTCCACAGGTCCATCTGATGAAGCTGCAATATTAACTCCATTGCCAAAAATGCTATCAATATTTCTATAGCTATATCCTCATTTTAAGAGTCATTTCTCACATTTTTTTAAAACGTTCATTTGATTCTCTTAAAAATATCATTGAAATGGAAAAATATTATTGTACCCATTTTTAAAATGAGGTAACAGGTAGAGAGATATTTAGTACTTTTTCCAAACTGTTGAAAAGAATATATATATTCTTTTCCATTATGGTTTATCACAGGATATTGAACATAGTTCCCTATGCTATAGAGCAGGACCTTGTTATTTATCCATCCTATGTATAATAGTTTGCATCTGCTAATCTCAAACTCCCAATCCTTCCCTCCCCAACCTCCCCTTTTTAAAAAAATTTTATTGACCAGGATTTTAAATAGAGTTTATATCTATAACTTATCATTTGCAATCTTATTAATATAACTTTTTAGTAGATCTACATAATGTCAGAAGCAATTCATCCACATTAAAGAATTAAACATTTGTATGTTTCAGAAACTTTTCTTGAGTATGGATGTAATAAAATATTACTAGTACTGAAGAAACCAAAGTTGACATGAACATGTGGCAACTAGAGTTTGTATTTCAATTTTAACAATGTTTTTCTTTCTCAGATGTAAGCACCTAGTATTCCTTTTTTGCTAAATATTAATTAACATATATCCTTTTTTCCCTCTAAATTTACATAGTCATTCATTTGAATCAAGAAGAGTATTTAAAAACAGTATTTTTTCCTGCAGTTTGGTGGTATATATATTTATAAAATCTCCTATGCATGGAGAAACTCATTATTAACTTTTTCAGGTCAGGTAAAATCAAGAACTCTTTAAAACGCCAAAAGAAAATTCACATCAAATCATGTCGACCTCAGTCCATTTCTGATTTACTTAACTTTTCCTGATTTGTGCTGATTATACGGCTATAGGATTATGGCTTTTTATGAGCCCAAGAAGTCAATAGAAAGATAGAACATTAACTTTTCCTCTCTTGCTAAATTTATGAAATAGTGAAATAACAGGAATGACTGTTAATCTAATATCATCTTTATGATTATTATTCTTAAGCTTATTTTTTAAATCAATATTTTTAAATGGAAATAGTATAACAAGAGATGGGAAAATTACAAATAACTTCAGCATTCCATTTGCTTTTCCAAGAGTTTCCATGACATTAATTCCAGCAAAGTATTCTAGGCTGCCCTCATGCATAAACCACTGGCTCCTCATAATGGTGTATGGCATTTCAATTTCAAACCTGCCCTCAATGAACAGGATGAAGAATTACTGTGCTCATGTATAAATTGCTTTGTGACTTAATGTTTATCTACCATAATCAATAACGCCCAAATTCAAAAACAATCAAAGCACATGAAAAGTAAAACAATCTCATTTCATATACTAAGCAAATCCTTTGTTCTTTTCTGAAGTAGAAAAGATTATTAAAACAGTAAGTGCCACAAGGTAAACTTCATCATAAAATAGCCGAAATGTAAATGAAGCAGTGAAGTATTAACGAATCTGCCTAGTTTCTAAAGGTGATTTTGTTTATGCACTTATTGATTTCTTCAGATGTATAATCTAGTCTAGCTCCTTTGTCAGCCTGACCTGTCCTCTGTAAACCCTCAAATAATGTAATAAACATTATCTAGGAAAATACATTATACTCCAAAGCAGTATCTTCCTATGTAAAAAAAAAAAAAAAAAAGTCTGAAAAAATGAAGCAATCTAAATAGACTTCAGAATGCCACAAGTTAACCAAATTGAAAAATAAGCTCATTGGAACACTTTGTTTTTAAATTAAATTCTAAAGTAAATTTGTTATTTTCTCATAATATAAATTTGGAATACAGCTTATGTGTTCAGAAGCCTGGATTCTGCTCTTCACTTATTTTTTTCCAGCCCTCAAAGCTAATATTTTCTTAAGCATCTATTAATTACCATTTTAAAGGCCATACTATGTGAAACGTTCAATTAAGCTTAGCTTTTATTGTGACCACCATAACAAAAAAAGTCAAGATGTCACCATCTGCCTTCTACTGCTCCCATGAGGAAAATGCTATTCCTGACTTTGCTATCTATGTAAAACTTTAAGACCACATGATATGAGAATCCTCACCTTCCCTTAGTTGGTTGGAATAAAAAGAAAAAGAATTTTGGAATTAAGGTTCTTGTGATTTCTTAGCTATGGCTTTTCTCTCATTTTATTTATTCATCCAATACATTTTTATTGAGCAGCTACTGTGTGCCAGGTACCCACCAGACTCTGAGGCCACGGTAGTGAACCAGCCAAACAATGTATTGCCTTCTCTGTGGAACACACATTCTAGTGGACATGACAGAAATTAAACAAGTCCATTACATGGGCAGCTAGATGGAGAGATATCAAAAGTGGAATATCATGATAAAATAATAAGTACAATTTTCAATAGAATGGGCAGAAAGAGCCTCTCTGAAGAAACAACATTTGAGCAGAAGCACAACTGAGGTAGTGAAATAAGAAAGCTCACAGTAATTCCTGGTAGAGGGAAGAGTGAGCCCAAAGTTCTGGAATGAGAGTGAGCTCTGGGAGTTTGGAGAAGAGAGAGAAGGAAGATCCAGGTGGCTAAAGCCGAGCACATCATGGAAAAGAGGGGACAGGTGAGTTCAGACCAACATGTGGAAGCCAGATTGTGTGGGCCTTGTAAGCCAGAGCACATTGGTTTTGATTCTGTGTAGGATGGGGCATCTTTGGAGGCATCGAGTAGAAAAATGAGTTGAATTTTTTTTTGCTGTAAAAGGTTCACACTGGCTATAGGTAGAGAATGTACAAATTATTTAAACTCTACAATCTCAATTTCTCATGTTTGAAATAGAAATACTAACGTTTACCTAGTGTGCCCCATGAGCACTGACTAAATTAGTATGCATATCATCTAACACATAGTAAGATCTTAATAACAAATATTTCCTTTTCTGTGTTTCTTTCTCTTGAGTGAGATAAAACGATACTCCTATTTCTTTCAAAGTGAATTTCACTCCTAGCCCCTTCCCTTCATTCCATCTTTTTTCTAACTCTGCCAGGTTTTTCTCTGTCACATAATTGCCACTCCATCCTCTTTCCTCCAAATGATTTATTCTCCCAGTCTAAAAGCATATACAGGTCCTCTTACCTCAAACAAAAGCAATTTTTCTCCAATCCTGCTACTTCAGATATCCCATCAAAATGCACCACACTCCTTCATTTTTGTAAACAATTTCATAAAAGCAATAGTCAATATATAATGTTTCCATTTCTTTCACATTTCATCATTCCCTCATGTTTACAGCCTGGCATTTGCCATTACAATTCTATTGAGCCTAAGTCCCTGATTGTTCTACCTGGTAGACAAGGCAGTGAAAGACTTTAATCATGATGGCAATGAAATAATTCTGCTGCTTCAGGTCCGAGTCACATGTTGGCCAAGGCTTCTGAAAGGTGTAGATAAATTTTAAAAACAGGTCCCTTTGTCATATTTCATCCTTGGAAAAGGCAACAGCATGAACAAAGTTCTTTGTAATAAGGAAGTAAACATGATTTCAATGAAGAGACTGTGGAAAGTTTCAATTAAAAATTAGTCTGCTCTGGGGGCTTTCCCCTTCTGCTACAATCAGGGAACCACTATAGTACTTGCCTTGTCCATTGTAAACAATTCGACAGTTGGAAAAACTTTAAGACATGGGATAAAGGCATTGCAGAATTTTGATCCATGATATAAAGGAAATAAATGAGTGAGGTGTATGATTATTGAGTTTCTACCTAGAGGCACTTTTTGGACTGCAGCACAGGGAGAAGGAAAACAAGCAGGCATGATGCTCTGGCTGAGCTGAGATTTTAGAATCCAAGGAGGCCAAAATGGCTAGAATTGATGGGAAAGATTAATGTGAAGAATGGACCTGTGTAGAAAAAGAGACGCAGAAATCCTTGGAAGGCTCCCCCTGAGTGTGCTGCTGAATAATAAGCTCTACATATTTAGGGGGAAAGATGTCAGGGAACAAACTACTAGGGGGATATAAAAAATAAACTAATTCCCCCAACACTCACAAGACCAGGAGATAGTTGAGCTCTTACCATCCACATTGGAGAAACTGTACTAAACACCTAAAGCATTCAGGTAGACCCCAGAAGTGTTCTATTTTAGCAGTCACCAAGTGCTCACGATTGCCTGAAACTTACATGTTGACTTGGCTTGACCTAACTTTGGTCACACTTTTCTCCTTCCCTCAAGCATAAGCAAGTACTAACATGAAGAACATTCCCACTTATCAGCTCATTTTGGAAACTAGCTGACCACGGAGAAGGTCATTTCCTACAGATCCTCTCCAATCATGCTGTCTGCTCACCTCCACTTGCTTGTCCCCCTCTCACAATATCCCTGCTAGCCTTGCTGATTCCCTGTAGTGGGTTGAATGGTGGCCCCCCAAAAGATATGTCCATGTCTTAACTCTCAGAATCCATGGATGTTACTTATTTGGAAAAAAAAGGTCTTTGCAGATGGAGTTAAGCTAAACATCTTGAGATATCATTCTGGATGATCCAGTTGGGCCCTAAATCTGATGACAAGTGTCCTTATCAGAGACAGAAGAGGAGAAGACACAGAGAGGAGGAAAAGGCTGTGTGAAGATAGAGGCAGAGACTGGAGCGATGAAGACACAAGCCCAGGAGTGTCTGCAGCCACCAGAGGCTGGGAAAGAAAATGAAGCGTTCTCTCCTAGAGTCTTCAGAGGGGGCACAGCCCTTCTGACACCTGGATTTCATACTTCTGGCCTCCAGACTGTGAAAACAAATTCCTGTTATTTTAAGCAAGCAATTTTGTGCTAATTATTTATGGCAGCTCTAGGAAATGAATACAGTCCTCTTTACAGAAGAAAATACTTTTTCCGTTTAATTTTGCGATGCCTACAGAGGCTGAGGTTGGAGTCTCTTCCTACTGCATTAGTCTTTTTGAATGTAGTCTCTCCTTATTTTTTTAATTTTCCAGGAGTATAGATACATGAGTCCTAAAGAAAAGGCTACTTTAGAACCATCATAACTTTAAAAACAAAACACATAAAAAGCCTGGAAAATATAAAGCCAATCATTAACTGCAGCTTAACTGCCAGTCAATTTGAATTACATGCTCTTAAAGAAGACAACTTCCTTAAAAAATAATAGAAAGTATATACATATATTGATCTCTGTCCTCTTGTTTCTGGTACAGAGCTCCTAAAACCCTGGTAATTTCCTAATTAGGAAAAGCATCTTTCATTTTAGTCTTTGACACTGGTTCCTGGGTTATAAGACTGCCTTTTATGCTAATGAAGCAACTCTTGGTGGGCTTCTAGAGAGCATGAGGATGAGGGCTGGTGACCAGAAGGACCAAACCATGATTAGAAGCTGAGAACTTTCAGTCCCACTCCCCATCCCCTGGGAAAGGCAAAGGAGCTGGAGACTGTGTTAATGAGTGATCATGGCTACATGATGAAGTCACCACAAAAATCTCCAAAGTGCAGGGTTGGGAGAGCTTCCAGGTTGGTGAACACATTGACATGCTGGGAGGATGGTACACCCCAAATTCATGAGAACAGAATCTCCTGCACTTGGAAACTTCTAGACCTTGTCCTAAGTATCTCTTTGTCTGGCTCTTCATCTGTATTCTGTATAATAACCCTTATTAAATAATAAACTAGTAAATGTAATTAAGTATTTCTCTGATTTCTGTGAGCCATTCTAGCAAATTATTGAATCCAAGAAAGGGGTCATAGGAACCCTGATTCATGGCAGGTCAGTCAGAAGTACAGGTGACAACCTGGGACCTGCAGTAGCATCTTCAGTTGGAGAGGTGCGATTTTGTGGGACTGAGTCCTTAACCTGCGGGAGCTGATGCTATCTCTAGACAGATAGTGCCAAATTTGAGTTACACTGTAGGACAACCAGCTGGTGTCAGAGAATTGCTTGATGTGTGGGGAAAAAAAAACCTGACAGATTTGGTGAGCAGAAGGGAAGTGTGGTAGTTGTGTGAGGAGAGTAAAGAAGAAATACAGGAGAGTTTTTCCAACTCAACAAAATCCAAATACTCAAAATATAACATTCATCCAATAAAAGTTATAAGATACGTGAAGAAGAAGGAAAATATACCTCCTGAGGTATAGCATAATGATGTAGAGAATCAGTCAATAAAACAGACACAGAAATGACAGATGATGGAATTAGCAAATAAGGACTTCAAAACAGCTATGACAAAGAGCAATGAATTAAAGAAAAACATGAACACAGTAGTAAAAGTGATGAACTCCTTAGGAACATGGTACAGTGGAAATGCTACAGTTTAAAAATACATTAACAAAAATGAAAAATTCACTGAATAGTCTTAACACCTGATGATACAATAAAGGAAATTCAGTAAAATAAAAGATATAGCATAGTATATATGCAAACTGAAGGAATAAGAGGGAAAAAACATCAAAAAAATGAAAGAAAAGCAGAACCCCAATTAAGTGTAGGAAAATATTAACTGATGTAACATAATTATGATTGGAATCCCAAAATAAGGAGGAGGAAGAAAAAAGTTTTGATAAAATAATGGCCAAAATATTTCAAAATTTAATTAAAACTATAATCTCATAGATTCAAGAAAGACAAGGATACCTAAGCAAAATAAACAAAAAGAAAAACACACCAAGGCATATAATAAGCAAATTAGGGAATCCAGTGATAAAGAGGACATCTAAACAACACAGAAAAAAAAAAAAAGACTCATTTCATATGAAGGAAAAAAGAGAAGAAAAATCTCAGACTACTCTTTAGAAAAAAAACAATTCAGAAAACAATGTAAAAATAGTTTTATAATATTGAAAGAAGAAAAAAATCAGAATAGAATTCTTATCAGGAAAAATACCCTTCAAAAATAAGTGCAAAATAAGATTTTTTCAGACAAACAAAAGTAAAAGAACTTAGCAGCAACGGACCTGCAATTAGAAAAGAGATACTGGACAGAAACTTGGATCTACAGAAAGGAATGAAGGGTGACAAACATGCTAAATATATAGGTAAATATAAAAGACTTTTCCCGTTAAAATTCTTTCAAAATATAATTGACTATTTAAAGCAAACAATGTTAACAATATAACAATTATAGCATATGAAGAATATATATGTATGACAAAACCAGCACAAAAGACAAGGTCTACTTAAGATTACTACTGTAAGAGTTTAACATCATATATAAAGTGATATAATGTAATATGAAGTTAGACCATGACAAATTATGAAAGATATTTTAACCCTAGAACAATATCAAATAAAAAAGTAAAATTAAAATTCCATTAGTGAACATAAAATGGAACACTAAAATATACACAATTATTGCATAATAAAGGGAGAAAATTGAGTAGAGACTTCTAAGGCTTAGTGTTGCCAGGAAGTATCAAAAGTTGTATAAAAAGTAGTAATTTATATCAGAATGTAAGAAGCCAAAGTTGAATATTCTAATCTCTAGGAAGCCTCTGAAAGACTATATGAGATATATAACATCAAGTTAATAGAGGAGAAAAATAGAATATTAACACATTGATTCATCCAAAAGAAGGCAAGGAATGACAGTAAAAGAAACAAACGATGTTTAACAAATAGAAAAGTTAATCACAACTTAAAAAATAAAAAACTTGAAACTTATAGATGCTGTTAAAATGAGGAAAAGAAGAAAGTAAATCACTTTAAATACATGTTAGAAAAGAAATTAAAAACCTAGAAATCATGCATTTATTTTAAGATTTACAGGGGAAAAAGTTAACCCCACAATCAAGAAGGAAAAATAATAGATAAGACAAAAATGAAATAGAAAACAAAGATATGAGAGAAAAATCACAAATCTAAGAGGTGACTCTTCAAAAGTCAATTAATATTGCAAGATTTTATAGCAAGAAAGAAGAGAATATAGTTCATCAAGGTCAGGAATGACAATGAGGATATCATTACTGTTCCTAGATATCAAATAGTTAACAAGAGTATATTATAAGCAACTTTACGCCAAGTTACTGAAAGAAATCACATGAAATGTCCAAATTTTCAGAAAATCACTGCTTTCCAAACCTCAGTTGTCCAATACGTACTAGAAAATTTTAATTTCTTTTTATTTTCCCACAGAGAAGACACAATATACCTTTACTCAGTGGATTCTTACAAATATTTAAAAACCAGTAACACTATACACAAATTCTTCTGTAATGTAGAAAAGAGGGACCGATTCCACGTTGTTTCAGAAAGCCAGCACCTTCTTAACACTAAATCCCAGCAGAGATAAAAAAGAACATTATAGACACATCTCACTCATAAATACAGATGTAATAACCTCCTCAAAGATATAATTATATTAAATTTGGGAAATACAACTAAGTACAATACATCCTTACCCTATGGGTTCTATTTTAGTAATGCTGTATTGGTTTAATATTTGAAAATTGATTGGTAGTATTTACTACATTAACAGAAAAGAAGAAACATAAAATAATCACCTGCATAAATAAAAAAAGCTTTATAAATGTCAACACCCATTAGTAGCAAAAACAAAACATAAAAAATTTGTGACAAACTAGCAATATAAGGAGATTTTCTCAAATTAATACAGAAGAGTTCCAACATGCCATCAGAAAATTTCCATCTGTGATCAGGAAAAGTTTGCCCACTATCACCACTTTTTAAAAATATTGTACTTTAAATACAAGTCACAATAAGGCAAGTAGAAGAAATCAGAGCTATAGGATTGGGATGATTAAAACAGAAATTATTCAAAGGGAGCATAATTGAATTCCCAGAAAATCTAAAGTTCTAACAGACAAACCTTTAGAATTTATATTTGAATTTGTAGAGAAAGAAAATTTCCCTGGATTTCTCAGTGCTCTTGCAAAAAGCCCTAGTCATCTAAGTCTCTTCCCATATCATGACAATTGAATCTATAATCATTTGTCTAATTAATTGTTCTGATCCAAAGGATAATAAAACTTATGGTATTTCCCTTAGAGGGCTAAATGGTTACATCCTGGCAAAGTCTTTAACACCACAGTGCTAGAAGACTCCAATACTACCTTCCTGAATGTCACAAGAGATGAAAGAATTTGGAAACAGCTTTAAGTTGTGAAACTGAGACAGGCTGGGGGGTATCTTGTTCCTGAAGAGATTTTATTTATATACGGAAAGGCTGGAGTCAGGAGATCCTTCCAAGAGGGGAGGGAAGCAGCTGCATTTGTAAGCAGATAAACATCATTTTTTGTTATTCACTGAGTATGGGGTATCCAGCTCCTAAGTTAGGAAACTTAACCTGACTCACATCCCATCACACTTAGAGTAAATTCTAGGACAAAGAAGGGGAGGGGGCTGACACACTTATTCTGTAATGTGAGGTAATCAATCTCTTTCTGATGTAGAGCACTTATTATACACATTCAGGATAAAATTAATCAGTATTAAAAACCCAACAGAGATGGGCTTCCCTGGTGGCGCAGTGGTTGAGAATCTGCCTGCTAATGCAGGGGACACGGGTCCGAGCCCTGGTCTGGGAAGATCCCACATGCCGCGGAGCAAATAGGCCCGTGTGCCACAACTACTGAGCCTGCGCGTCTGGAGCCTGTGCTCCGCAACAAGAGAGGCCGCGATAGTGAGAGGCCCGCGCACCGCGATGAAGAGTGGCCCCCACTTGCCGCAATTAGAGAAAGCCCTAGCACAGAAACGAAGACCCAACACAGCCATAAATAAATAAATAAAATTAAAAAAAAAAAAAAACCCAACAGAGTTCATCAAGATCTTTGAATATAAGATCTTTATTCCATATACGATTATATTTCTATACACTAGAAAGAATGCACAGAAAATATGCTAGCTGTATAGACCAAAAAAACTGATAAACTGTGCTTCATTAAGATTAATGTACGTTGATCAAAACACAGCATTAATAGAGTGAAAAATCAAGCTACAAACTGGAAGAAGATATTTGCAGTTCTTAGATCTGATAAAGGCTTTGCATTTACAACACTTATAAGTTGGTGAAAAAAAGACAAGCAATCACATAGAAATGGACGATAGATCTGAAGGAGCCATCTAGAGCACAATTTTCAAACCTTCACTGAGCATATAAAGGGGCTCAATTTTATTAACCATCCCAAAATACTAATTAGAACCACAATGAGATATTACTACTTACTCAACAGAATAGTTAAACAAGAAAAAGGAATAAAAAACTATAACAAGTGTTCGTGATACTGTGGAACAATTGGAATTCTCACAAGTGGATCGTGGGATGTAAATTTCTAGAGTCCTAGATATTCAGAATAAAATCGTCGACCACCCAGAAAAAGAAAATTATTCAATTACACAATAAACAAGCCACAGAGTGGGACATGCTGTTAGTTTTGTTTATATATATCATACATATATTTACATTTACACATGTATTTGCATGAGTGTACGTATATACATATATACACACACATATATGTGAAAGAACTTGTATTCAGAATAGAAAGAACTTCAAATCAATTAAATAAGTAAAAGATCACAGAGAAAGTAAAAAATGTATCACTCTCTAGTGTATGAAAAGATGGACTCCACTTGTAGTAAGGAGAAATAAAAATGAAAACTAGACTGAGATGCCATTTCTCACAAATCTGAGGAAAAAGTGCAAAAGTTTCACAATATCAATGTATGGTGCATCAGATGCTCTAGTACAATGCTGGTAGAAGTGAACGACTTCATACAGTCTTAGGGAAGAAATTGGAGGAACTGCTATCAAAATTATGAACTCAATTATCATTTGACCCAAGAGTCCCTCTTCTGGAGCTTTATCTTTCAGATACAACAGTATGAGTAAAAACCAAACCAAACCAAACAAAAAAACCACTTACATACATACAAAGCAGTCGCTGCTGCTTTGATTATAATGACGAAAGATTGAAAATAACTCATGTCCATTACTAAGGTATATCCACACAGCAGAATGCTGTACAGCTATAGAAAGGATCTGAGAAAGTTAATTTTGTACTCATCTGAACTGAAAAAAGAAAGGTATAGAATGTGCATAGTGTTCTGTCTTTTGTGAAAGAAGGGAGAGGCACAAAGAAACATACAGCATATTTGTACTTGCCTCAATTTGCATTAAAAAACAGTGATGAGGTTATATGTTGAGGAAAGGAATTGTGCGGTGTACGGATACAGGAGTAGACGTTTTAATTTATACCTTTTTAGATCTTATTAATTTTTGCTCATTTGCTTGTGTTATGCAGTTGAACAAAGAACATAGATAAATATATACGTTTAAGTATTTTAAAGTTATGAAAATTATAGTACTTTATGCTAGGATGTACTATCTACATTTTGCTGTTAATTCCCTTTGGGTCATGAAAAAACGTTCATCAATGAAAGACTGTTTTTACCATCTTATTTCATTAAAAATGACAACTCTGTGTCTGTTTCCCTATTTAATTATGATTTTTAGTATTTTATTATTAAATTATGTCAATTTATATGAGAAACTCTGGGTAGAAGCACTTGATATAAATTTCTCCATTATGAGTTTACCTTTTTCTGGGTCTCCATAAAGTATGTACATAATGCACATTTAATTTATACCTCATGAAGAAATATCTTATCTGAATTTTGGTTATCATTCTTTAAATTGCCTGAGAAACGCCATAAGGAGTAACTATTTCATGAATTTCCTGTATATTCTACAAATAGGTAAAGCCCATTATGCTGCTCCCTGACAATTATATTAAAATAAATTAATAAAATAATTAAAATTAATGAAAAATATCCTTTTTGAATTTCAAACTAAGGAAAAGTATATTTCTTCTGAAAAACTAGTATGTTTCCAGTTAGCTGTATTTATTGCTGATTCTACATTAAATAAATTAATCCTTACCTTATTAATATTAAATATTTTATTAATTAATCTCAAATTATTAAAACATTTCATTATAACATATTAGTGCTTCTGTTTATTAAAATTCACCTCAAATCATTTTTGAAAGGAGGTGGGACATAAATTAGGGTCAGTTTTCTATTGCTGACATAATAAATTACCAGTAGCTTAGCACCTAAAAACATCATATATTTATTATCTCACAGTTCTATATGCTACAAGTCTGGGTTGACTCAGCTGGTTTCTCCACTCCAGGTTATAAAGGTTACAGGAAATCAAAGTGTCTGCTACTGGGCTGTTATCAAGAGGTTCTAGGAAAAATCTACTCTCAAGCCCATGCACATTGTTAGCAGAACCTGCTTTCCTTTCCAGCTGTCATCTAAGGGGCCACCCTTAATCCCTAGAGACCATGCTGTGGTCCTTGCACATGGACCCCTATGTCCCAAAGCCAGCAATAGAGCAATGGCATTTTCAACCTTTATCACTCTTGAATTCTATCTGACTTCTTCTACCACATCTTTCTTCTACCTCAAGCCAGAGAAAATTCTTCGCTTTAAAGGGTTCATGTGATTAGATTGCTCCCAACCAAATAATCTCAGGATAATTTTCTATCTAAAGGTCCATAACCTTAATGACATCTGCAAAGTCCCTTTGCCATATGATGTAACAACTTCAAAGTTTCCACTGATTAGTGTATGGACATATTTGTGGGTTCGGGGGGGGGCACACACTTAATAACAAATACCGCAATTAATGTCATGCAAACTAAAATACTTGGCTGTTTTCCATACTTACCCCCATCCTGAATATCCATAAATTATAATTATAGCTGATTATTGTTTACCTTAAAACTCCTAAAATATAGCACTAATGTATTTCCATAGATAAGCAGAATAGAAGAAAAACAAATACCTTTCTGTCAAAAAATTGAAAATGTTAAAAAAGAGAATCCTTCAAAAATAATTTACTTGTATTGGAAAGAGAAACTAAAACCCTTTATTATTTGTTCTTGTTTTACATTCCGGAATCTAAAATATGTTTTTAAAAGCTGCCCTAATTGTCAATCTGTCATGAAATATATTTCAGCTTCAAGCCTCGTGCTCCTGGGGAAATCACAGAACATCTAATTCAGCTGAAGAGGCTCAAACTCTAAGCAGTGCAATTAATATCTTCCATTTTTGCCATCGGCAGGGAAAGCAGCTCTTTGGACTCGGAATCACTAATTGTGTCTAATAGCGTACATCTGGCTTGTGCAAGTTCAGCATGTTAGGACTTGCTTTATGTGTCCTGACCACTGGCCGCTGAGTGAACACGTTCTGACCTGAACTTCAGAGCAGCTGCCACATTCTAACCTTCTCAAGAAATGGAATATTCATTAATGAGTGAAATGTGGCTTCAGGAAACTGTCTGTAGACATTGTTCCACCAAATGCAGCTTTATTATAACTGGCAGTCTTGAATAAGAGGATGGAAACACCATAAAAACAAAAATCTTCCCTGGAGTGTGTCAAATAAAGTTTTGCACAAAATATGATATAAACAAGGCTGTTATTCATTTAATTTTCTCTTCATGCTATGAAAACTCAAGACTCCTGCATATATTAATTTTAATAGATGCATCAGAAAACCACTCATCTATGAGTACAGTCTAGAATATACCAAAAAATTACAAGTATCTTGCATAACTGAAATTTATACCCATTGAACAACAACTTCACATTTTGCCCTCTCCCTAGGCCCTGGAAACCACCATTTCTAATCTCTGCTTCTTTGAGACTGGCTATTTTAGACATCTCATATAAGTGAAATCATGCAGTATTTGTTCTTCTGTGATTGGCTTATTTCACTTGGCATCATGTCCTCAAGGTTCATCCATATTGTCACATGATGTGTATATATCACATTTTCTTTATCCATTTATCTATTAATGGACATTTAGGCTATTTCCATATCTTGGCAATAGTGAGAATGCTTCAATTAACATGGGAGTGCAGATAGAGTGCTTTTAATTAACAATATAGTATTGTACATGTAAACATTTGTCAAGAGGGTAGATCTCCTATTAAGTGTCTTACCACAACAAAACCAAACCAAAGGAACACAAGGAAATTTTTGGATGTGATGGATATATCTATTACTTTGATTTTGGTGATGGTTTCACAGATAAATGCATATGTCCATACTCATCAAACTGTATAAATATGTGCAGTTTTGTATACCAGTTACACCTCAATAAAGCTGTTCAAAACAGAAAAGAAGTGTAGAGTTATTTGAGCCTCAGCCCTGCCAAATGCTACCTTCCAACTCAGAAAAAAATTTCCTGACAATCCTCAAAATGGGTGTCCCCAGCCTAGTCCGTTATGGGTTCAGCCCCTGGCTCCTGAAACAATCTTCCCCAAGAGATAGAAGTGTTACCACCTAGGCAGCACTCATGCTGAAGGCTATGCCATGTCACACACAAGCCTCCTCCATTCTGGGAAGGAGCTGGAAAACAATGATCTGGCAAAATCTTCAGTAAATAGAAAGATGAACTTTTTCTGAGTTTTGCTTTTTATGTATGTATGCCTTGTTCCAAACAAATGCAAAATTGTGAATGCATGAAATCTAGGAAAGTATGACATTTTTGTTCATTTGAAAATGTCAAGAGATAATAATTCATAGCTTAAATTGAATTAATAAACTTTGAACTATATTATTACTTAATAAAAATATTAGTTAAAACTAAATTCTTATTTAATAAATTTCATCCTAGAAATGTGCTGTAAAGCATAGTGAACGATATTGTATTGTACATTTAAATTTTGAGGAGAGTAGATCTCATGTTAAGTGTTAACAAAATTTTTTAAAAATTTAAAAAGATAAATTTCAACTGAATAAACTATATGCAAATTAGTATTCAACGAGAAAGGAAAAAATTTAGCAATGTTACAGAGAATATGATACAGGTCATGAAATAGTTTAAAAAGTACATAAAATATTGACATTTGATATATACCTAAAATACAGTAAACAGCAGCTAACATTTCTTGTTTTTTTGGCTTTGCTGAGTGTAATTGACAAATAAACATTGTATATATTTAAGATGTATAACTTGATGTTGATGGTGATGCAATTCTACTTGCTATCTCTTACATTTTTTCTGCTTGGAAGTATGTAATATTTAGATTCATGAAGCCCGGAAGAGTTCAGAAGCACAAAAGCTTATCTTTGGACTTGAGGGACAAGACCATTATTTATCTTCTTATGGAAGACAGGCCGTTTTCTCTAAAGGAACTGAAAGGGGGAGACTAACTCAGAATGATTTCATCTCTTAACTCTTCCCTTAACTAAAACCTATGAAACTAAACACACATCAGAATACCTCAGTTAGGTACGGGATCCCTTAATGGAAGTTCCCATTATTTCACCTGAAACATCCCATTTCAAACTCACTTCTCACTCTAAATACACACTCGAATTTTTGATCATAATATTCTAGTCTTTGGATTACATATCACTCAGACTGTTATTTCTCCCAGAAAATATGACTTATCAAGATTTACCCTGATGATTTTCACATTAAAATCAATCAACAATTATGACAGAAGTCACAATCCCTTATCTGAAGCCCAGGGAGTATTATATCTGAAATACTTCAGATTTTGAAAAGGTAAGATAGTACATACATCATAGACCATCCTTGCATATCCTGAGGCTACATCCTGTTATCAAATACTTCACTATTTCCAAAGTAAAACATTTGAATATTCATGTAGGCAAATAAAAAAATAAACTTAGAGTCTCACATTCTTTTCAGGGTCAGGTTTTGCCTCCAAATAAGTTTGTGCAGGATTTATGGAATTTTTTTTTAATTTTTAAAATTTGGGGAGTGTGTTTGGATTACAGAATTGCGAATAATGGACTTTGAAAACACATTTTGACTTCTAATTTGCTGTGTTTAAGGTTTTTCTTTCCTCTGGTCTTCCTTTCCAAATAGTTCTTTTTTTCTTTTTTTTTTTTTTTTAGAAAATGATATTATTATTGGACGCTAAACATTTTTAATGGAAATATTATGCAGATACTGTGCCAACACTTAAAGACATACAAACTACCTGGCATGGTGTTTTGTTAATCAGTTTTGTCAAGGGCTTGAGGATAGTCACCAGACCTTTTCTAACAGATGTTTAGATAAATAGGAATTGTTACTAAAAAAAGATTTCTATGAGGTGATGTGCAACCCTAACAAAATTGAGGTAAACCTTTATTCTGTTTTACAAACACAACTGAATATCTCCTTAAATTTAAAACAAACATCAGCTACTGCAGGCCAAGTCAATTTACTAAGTCACAAAAAAGGAAAACAAATGATATAACATCACTCCGTGGCTCATTTAAAGTTATACACAGGATCCAGATTTTACATTGTTCAGCTCTGAAAGGTAGTTATTGTCAAAGAGGTGGTGATATTTTCCCTGGGATCTAATTTCTATAGCATTACTAATCCTTGATAATGTATTCATCCTCAAGGAGAAACAAATGGCAATATCTTGGCTTTCTGACAGTTTAGATTATTCTTGTCCTCTGTTCTTTGTATCTGATTGTGTTTCTAAACTCCTATTTCTCTAGTTCTATTTTTTTCTCCTATCAACAGTGGCTATCTTAAAGTTGTTTTTAATACTTTTATAGAACTTAAAGTTTCTTAAGTGAAATAAAGATAGCCAAAATATCTTGTAAGAATATGTAGGCTATAATGCTTTGGTTAGCAAGTTAAAATATTTTTTAATAAAAGTGTGTGAAAATGTTAATCCAATTCAGAATGATTGAGTGGGATCAATATTGAATCCAATAATATATAATGGGATGATACTGCTTTTATGGATACTCACATAAAAATAAGTCATATTTTTCCAGGTCATCATTTATATCACTATTCTTTACATATAGTCATGATGCTATATATCTCCAGTTAATACAGAGAGAAGATAGTTTCCTCACATTTTGGTGGGGGACGGGGGAATATATTAAAATTGGATATGTGTGTTTGTGTGTGTGTGCCTATGTGTGTGTTTGTATTTATGTCCTTCAAAGACAAAATCAGCAATTTTCTCTTTTAATTTTAATGATGTTCTCTATACATTAAAGCCACTTTATGCATAAAGATACTATATTGCTATGCTTACTCTTTGCCCCAGAGAGTATATTTTTAATGAGCTTTTCATGTATGAAGCAAAACATAATGTTAAGTAGATAGAATGAAAACAGATGATACTCTATAGTCATTGAGTTTTAGCTATAAAAGGGACTTAAGAGAGAACTTAATGAGATTTAACCAACAATTCAGCCTTTCATAGAAGGTGGTTGTTAAAACACTGCTTGAGGGGCTTCCCTGGTGGCTCAGTGGTTGAGAATCTACCTGCTAATTCAGGGGACACGGGTTCGCGCCCTGGTCTGGGAAGATCCCACATGCCGCGAAGCAACTAGACCCATGAGCCACAACTACTGAGCCTGCGCGTCTGGAGCCTGTGCTCCGCAACAAGAGAGGCCACGATAGTGAGAGGCCCGCGCACCGCGATGAAGAGTGGCTCCCGCTTGCCACAACTAGAGAAAGCCCTAGCACAGAAACGAAGACCCAACATAGCAATCAAGCAATCAATCAATAAATAAAACTTAAAAAAAAAATCTTTAAAAAAAAAAAAACACTGCTTGAAACATTTAACAGAATTTTTATTATACATTATTTTTTATTTTGTATCCATAATAGTTGAAATATGACTTTTTAAAGATGCATCCACTGTACAATCTTACTAGAATATTAACACACCAAATTATCCTCACTCTATTTGAAACATTGTTTAAAAATTACAAGTCCACTTAAACTTTGTCTCCCATCTTACCATTCTTCACCTGCTTGCTTTATATATAAAAATTATGCCCTCCAATTTCTTCTAACGAGCACATTTTAGTTTGTCAATATGCATAAATACACCTCCTCCAGCCAAAAAAGTAAAGAGAAACTTCAACATAAGTCTATCTTTTCCCTTGTTTTGAATGCTGTATTTCAACACCTCATGCAGTGCTTAGCCTATTGGGCTAAAAAATACTTTCAGCTGGAAAGTCAAATTCTGGAGTTACACAGATCACAGTCAGTTGTAACTAAATATCCTTTATAATATAAAATTGTGACAATCCTAATCTGTCCCAGAACCCATGTCTGTGAAATCATTTTTATATGATTTCAAGCTACATGACTTAACATGTACCATTAATACATTTTTCCTATTTATTTTTACAGCATAGTGACTATCATTAATAACACTGTATTGTATACTGGAGATTTGCTAAGACAGCAGATCTTGAGCATTATCACCACACACACACACACACACACACACACACACACACACACACACAAATGGTAACTATGTGAGGTGATGGATGTGCTAATTAACTTGATTTGAAAATTATTTCACAATGTATACCTACATTAAATCATCACATTGCACACGTTAAATATATACAATTTTATTTGTTGATTATACTTCAATAAAGCTGAAAAATAATTAAATCACTTTTAATATTGCTTTTATTTATCTTAATAGCTTATTTATGATCTCTCCTAATTCATTTTACCAACAAAATCAATATGACTTTGGTGCTCTCATACACGTTTCCACAAAACACTGGTAACAGAAAGTGAGAGTTGTGTTCTCAGAGATAGTTTATTTTATGAATATATAAACTTACCTTCAGAAGTACTATATGAGGTAATCAAAAATGTAAGAATGAGTTAAGCTTCTGGTTCCTAACTGTCTTTTCCTCCTCTATGTTACTATTTCCTTTACATTAATTGATTAGCCCAGCAAACACTGAATACTTAAGTTCTGTGCTATGACTAGTAAAAGACAAAGGCAACTAAGTCATTGTTCTGTGTACAATGAGCTTACAATTTATTGACGTTAGGAAAAAAGTAAGACATTAAACACACAAGCATAAATTACCATTGGAATCCATGGTATTATTCAATAAATTTCTAGTTCTGATTAGAAGCGAGGGATGGCTAGTGAATATATGTTGATGCTTGTGGGTCTGATGCTTGATAGATTGTCATAATTCATCTACTAATATTTTCTTTGATCAAATAAGAGGTATCACGTTATTCCTATTCACTATTATACCCAAAGCACTTTGCAAAGTATCTAATACACAGAAGTCCATAAATATGCACAATATCAAATGATATCAATTTACTTAAATTATCAGGCACTGTGATAATTAGTGGAGTACAAATGATAGGCCTTTTATCAATGAAACAACCAAAAACCAAAAAAGAAGATATTTTCTCTCTTTTTTTTTTTTTTGGCAAAATCAAGATATGGTGATAAATCTAAGTTTAGTTAAAGTGATCCTTTTCAAGAAGATTCCTCTTGAATTTCTCACTTGGCTTCAGAAATCAATGCTACCAGGTAAGTAAAAACACACAAACAAATAAAAGAAAAAGCAAACGTGTGTCCCACTGAAACCAAAGGTATAAAAACTGAACACAAGTGTGAGGGAGATGGGCACATATATAAGGGCAATGTTAATGGAGTTTCCTTAGCGCTACTTCATGTAGGATTTCCTTTGGAGGTGCAAAAACTTCTACAAAATTATTGAATGCAAGCACTGCATAGAAAACATGACTTGTATTTCCTGCACCAATATCTAGACCATCCCACTCAGCCCAACACAGGAGAATCAGAGAAGATGGAAGTATTGGTATTATTTTTAAATCTCCCCAAATCCTGCTATAAAATACGCAGAGAGCTAAAAGAGCAAAATCAAAACCTTACAGGCAGCATCTGCAAACAAATTAGATGACAGTTTTATTCCATAAACCCCAAAATATGGGCAGATGTGGGTGGGAGTCAATGACAGCTATGAGACTTACAATCAGAATCTGTGCATGAGAGAGTAAAAAAAGCAAAGAAATGCCTAATTTTTTTTTACTAATGTAAATAGAATGGATGGCATCTTTGACTTTATACAAAATATGTATAGGATCTTCACTGAGAATATTACAAATATTTTTAAATTTTATTTTAAAAAGACCTGAGTGACTGGCGACATGGATGGGAATGCTAAACACTGAAATAGTATTCATCAACCCCACATTATTCCCAAAGTAAAATATAACTTGAACTGATAC
Source organism: Balaenoptera physalus (assembly GCF_965194825.1). Classification (NCBI taxonomy): domain Eukaryota; kingdom Metazoa; phylum Chordata; class Mammalia; order Artiodactyla; family Balaenopteridae; genus Balaenoptera; species Balaenoptera physalus. The sequence goes on along the minus strand of NC_138887.1, from coordinate 114,496,753 downwards.
TCCCACAATTTTATTTTGTCTTATTCAAAAGGCTGATCCTAGAATTCATATGAAAGAGCAAAGGACCAGAAAGAATTTATTTAAAACTTAGAAGAAGAAGAAGAATGTGGCAATTTTAACTGCTACATTTGCTTTCTATACAGATGTATTAATTAAGATTATAAATCAGTACATAGGAAATTAAATAGATAAATGAAATTTAAAAGCAAGCGTAAACATAGACCAACATATATGAGAGCACGAGAGCTGGGTATATAAAAAAAAAAAAACATTAGTAATAAGAATGAATTTATTCAATCACATACATACACACCAAATATTTATATAGATGTGTGTAGAAAGATAAATATAGATAGAGGGTAATTTAACAGATAGATATGAATTGGTATTTGTACATTTATTACTTAGCTCTGACCAATTCTAGAAGCAATGACACCTCACAAGCAATGAGCACACCCAGAGCCCAGTACTTAGTTTCTAAATACTATTCTCAAATAGAAGGAGTGGGAGTCCTTAGAGAAATGTCTGAATCTGAGGCTGGCCCAGGGAAACTACAGGATAAGACTCAAGCATCTTATTGTATCAGAAAATAAAGAAAGTCTTAAAAAAAAAAAAAAAAAAAGGGTTGTTTCAAAGGGACAGAGGAACCAATCTTAAAAATCTTCCCATGTCCAAAGCCAGAACAATTTTAAACAAAATAAGTAAGGCAGCATAGTATTATAATCCAAATTATAAAATAAATGTCCCTAAATTCACACGGATGTGAATAATGACTGAATAAACAAATAAATAAGAGAAAACATACATACTCCCTTACAGATGAATTCCAAATAATATATATAACTATTCCCCCTCCAAGAGGTGGAGTTTAATTACTGGCCATTCCCTTCTTTTGTGGGTGAAATAAACTTAATGACTCAAAACCTGGCAAAATTGCCTTAATCAACTTTCAGTAAAAATTAACATCACCAATAATGTCAGATAGATATCATAACACTTTGATATGATGTGAAGAGAACGTTTCAGTTTTGTGATATTATTTCCAAAACCCCATAATCCCATACAAATTCGGAGAGACATCAGGCAAACCTAGATTGGGGGACATTTCACAGGATACCTGGATGATACTCTTTAAGATCATCGAAATTATAAAACAAATAATAATTAAGAAACTGCCACAGAACGGAGGACACTGGGGAGACAAGAAAAGTAAATGCAATGTGTACTCTGAGTTGGATCCTGGAACAGAAAGAGGAACTAATAGATAAAATCCAGATAAACTCTGGGGTTTAGTTAATAGTACTATACCAAGTCAATTTCTTAATTTTGACAGATGCACCTGGGTAATAAGATGTTAACAGTGGATGAAATTGGCTGAATATTGTATTGGAACTCTCTGTACAAATCTCTATAAATCTAAAATTATTCCAAAATAAAACTTGTATTAAAAAACAAAAAATAACACTATTCTACATTAAATTTCAAATGTCTATGAATCAAAATATATCTTTGAATACAAAGACAAGTCAGAGACTGAGAGAAGACATTTGCAAATTCTATTACAGGTGAAGAATTAGTATCCAGAACATTAGAAAGATAAAGAAATAGTAAGAAAAGGTGAAAGTACCTGCAAATTATAAGGAAACAAGACACAGACTGGGAAAAATTATTTACAACCCATAAAGGACTAATATTCATGTTTTCAGAGAGAGGAAATAAGAAGATAAAAAACAGATAATGGGAAAAGTTAATAAACAGAAGAAGCAACTTGAAAATCTGATACAATACATCATGAAGCTATTTTAAGTAATAATCCAGGTATGTTGGTTTTTAATTTATTGCTTTTCAGCTCTAAACCGACCTTCTTTGCCCTGATTAATGATACTGGAACGTGATCCTGCAGACTATATTTCTCTTTTGCAAGTTGCCTCAATGTTTGGCTACTGAGGGACTCGGTGAAGATGGAAGAAAAAGAGAGATTCTTTCTTCCTTTGTCTGACTTTTCTATTTTGCAGCAATCCTGCTAAGATTCAGGTTACTGGCACCATTTACTGCAGCTTAGTCCCTGGCATCCCTCTAGCCAATATTTTTTTACCGTACCAGCAGTGACTCTTGGCTCTCATGGCTCAAGGTAGCCAAATTCTTTGTCCAGACCAACAGTCAACGTTCATGTTTTTCCTCTCCTCAGACGTGTTGAGGAATCCTTTCCTCTGATTTTCTAAATTCTTGGTTCTGCAAAATATGCTGGTACCATTTGAAAGCGGATTGCTGTGGCATTACCTCTCCACTCAAAGGGTAGTCCAGAAAGACTAAAATGAAGGAATATGCTCTCAGTGGACACAACTTCAAGTGATTCATTTTGCTTTCACTTTTTCTGGAATGATAATGGACAGAAACATGAATTTTAACTTCCTCCTGTGTGGTTGCTATTGTTTTGGTGGATGGTAACAGATTGGAAGGATGAGGATTAGAAAATTGGTGACAAGGAAGTCTAGGGAAGAACTGTGTTGATGAGCTGCTGAGAAAGAGCAGACAGTGCAGATATTCACCTCCTATTTAAAGGCTCACCCAAGACATCTCCTGCAGTTGACAACACGACATGTGTTGTGCATGTCAATCAGCTTCTTATCCAAGCCATGCCAGTGCTTTCCACTGTTTGCTCAATGAGTTAATGAACAAAGTAGCCATAGTGGCAGTTAATTACATGGTCATGGAACTTCAGTGGTAACATGATGGAGATAAGGCATTCCATGAGTGCATGGATGGTAGTACTGAAAGAACATTATAGACCGGAAAGGAAAATTCATATCCCAGTGTACATCCAGTGATGATGCCATGGTACTGACAGCATTCCTTCTGATCAAGGAACTCATTTCAATGCAAAGGAAGTGCAGCTATGGGTGGCCTTACCACCTACCCTATCACACAGAAAACCCAGTACAAATTGAAAGATGGAATGACTTAATGAAGACAGAGTTATGGTGCCAGTGAAGGGTCAATATTTTTAAGAAGTGGGACATGACAGACATCTTACAGGAGGAAGTATATGCTTCATATCAAGAGACTGTTATCCCTCTATCAAAAATACATGAGCCCAAGAATTAAAGGATGGAAGTGGAAGTGGATTCTCCCCTCATGTTACTTAATAATTCATTCATAGAATTTTTGCTTCCAGTCCTAACAACTTTGAACTCGGCTGGTTTAGAGATCTTGATTACCAGAGGAAGAATGATTTCACCAAGGGATGCAACAATGGTTCCAGTGAACTATAAGACAAAACTGTTACTTGAGCATTCTGGGTTCCTTTTACCAATGAACCAATCAGAAAATAGAGGCTACTTTACTTGTGGTGTACCTGATTCCAATTAGCAAGAGGAAATTGTGCTGCCGCTGACATTGGGGACGAAGGAGGACTATGTCTACAAGCTAGAGGACTCTCTGGGTGGCTTTTAGTATTTCCTTCCCAAGTGTCACAGAAAATTACAGCACCCAAAATAAGTAAGACCACAGAGATTGAGCTTCTTCAGGAATGAAGGTTTGGGTTATCTACCAGGTAAGGAACTCTGACCAGTTGAGTTTTATTTTAAAGCAAAGTATGCATGGAAAGTAGAGTAGAAGAAGGCAGTGATAAATATCAAGTATAGCTTTGCACCAATTATGGAAACCAGAGTAGAAGCTTTACATATTTTCTCCTTGCTTATAATATGCATATGTTTATTTGAATATACGAATCATTACTGTCTTCTCTCTCTCTCCTTTTTTCCCTGTATTATTTATACAAGTTTGTTGCTGTCTTACTCTACAATTCAGTCTTGAGGTAAGAGAAGATTTAGTGGGTCTGTAACTAAATTTGAAGCATCCATGAATACAATTTTTGGAGTTGTGTCTCCTCATGTTGGGAAAAGGGTGAGATCATCACTTCTATAAAGAAGAGATGCAACTTCTATAAAAAAGAGATGCAACTCTGGAAACAGTTGTTTTGTTGTTGAAGAGAAGTCCATGTTCATATGGAATGGTATGTGTTGATGCTGAGTAGTCAAAGGGGTGGACTGTGCCAGTTAAAGTTCATTTCCTTTCGGCTTCCAATCCACTCATCTGGGTCACGCTTTGTTATGTTGGAACTGGACTCTGCAAACTACATTACCCTTTGCCAGCTGGATCGATGTTGGGATCTACAAACAGAAGACTCTAGAAGGACACAGCCAAACTGGAAGACGAAGAACAGACTTTTTGGGGGGAGTATGCTATATTTCCGTGTGACTTTGAGTGGATAAGTATGCCAAGGTCCCAGTAAGATGACCACAGTGGCACGCTGATCTTGCAGTTTAGTGTCAAAGTCCATTCATCTAGTTTCTTTGTTACCACATGGAGAGGTACTCTTGGCTCTCACATCTCAGCAGCTGAAACCCTTCCAGTGGTTTTATCCTCCCAACACTGGCAGCAGCTCTTGCTCCGATGGCATAGTGGTGGCCAGTTTCTTTGTCACCACAGCCCCGGGCAGTATGCTCCTGTGGTAACCATATCCTCTCCAGCGGTGGTCTGAATCTTGGTTTTGTTGTTCTCCCGCCTTTGAGTTTCCAGGTTCCTTTCCTATTAACTTTCCTCCACAATCCAAGGGTAAATAGTCACTCCACCCCTTAATTAGTTAACCACATTTTACCTAGAGTTATTGTAATACTACTCAACTTATTGGAACCTGGTTGATAATCAGGAAGAGCAATTAAAGACCAATGATATACTGTTTCATACGTAGTTGAGTCTTAAAATTTTAAGACTCTGAAAATATAAGTTGTTGGCAAGAATATGAAGAAAATGGCAACTGTAAGTGAGCATAGAAATTGCTGGTTTCAGTCATAACATGCTTAGCCATGTTTTCTAAAGAAATTCCTGTTCTTATGCATAAGAAAACATATGCATAGAAGCACTGCTTTTAAAAGAATAAAATTAGAAACAACCTAGGAGTTCATCAATACTAGATTGAATAACTAAACTGTAGTAATTTCTTTTAAAGATAATTTATAGTAGTAAAAGTAAATAAACCAACACACTTATGAAGATCAATAAATCTCATGACTATAATACTGAAAGAAAATAAGTATAATATAGAATGATGTACACTTAAAATGTGCAAAACAGTGTTTTAAATACAATACATACATATATTTTATGTATACTGTAACCACATATATAGTAAATAAATACACATATTTATAATATAGATCCAGAAATGGGAATGAAAATATCTCTGGGGAGAGTAAGAAGAGAATAGCATTGTGGAAGGGAAAAATAGGGAGTTTTTCATAGGAAAATTATTTGTTATGTCTATTAATTTAAAATAAAATCTAAACCATCCCAAAATCTTGTCATTTATCTCTTGCCTAGAAACAAATGAACGAGTCATATTTAAGTAAGTAAATTTAACAAGAATGTGTCTTACTTCCATGTTTTTAGACAGTAAATACTCTTTTAAAGATGTCATTTCCCCACTTTATTTCTTTCAACTTAGCTCGGATATCACCTCCTCTCAGAAGCCTTTCAGAATTTCTCTAAGTTTAAGTCAAGTGATTCTTCTTCATGGGAGTACCTTTGCTTTAACACTTATTATTCTGTATTTGTTTATCTCCTTGGTAATCTAAATATCAATATACGCTTATCTCTGTTTAAGTTTTAATTATAATACAATGCCTGGCATAGAGAAATCACTAAGAGGCATGAATGCAGGTTAAGATTATTTGGGGAAATCTGCAACTTACAAATACCTAACTAGGAGCAAGATCTGAGAATTATATTTTACATAAAACAGGGCACAGAAGAAACTGCAAAATAAATTATTTACATTGACTATAAGCATCTTAGTCTTTAAAATCAAAGGATGGAGACCTACATTTATAGAAATTATCAGTTTCTATTTGTCAGAATTAAAGGGAAAGTTAAGAAATTCATTCATTCAACAAATATGAAAAATATATTTCAAAAATGTAATGTATTTAATGTCTACTGTATGCCTGACATTATACTAGGAACTGTAGATTTCAGGATGAGGAAGATGGACATGGTCTCTTTCTTCAAGAGAAGAGAATATCATATATTCTAGTAAGAAAAAGAGCCTCCGACTCCCCACAGATATGTAAAAAACTTATTATACATAATTATCATATTATGATTATTGAGGGGAAGAAAGACCCTGGTTTCTTGGTGTCTATTAAAATACAGATTTAACCTTGAAACAATCTACCTCCTGAATTATTACTGGGTGGATTAAGTGTTCGTGATCATCATCACATTTTTTTATTTGGTTTTCTGCAACTTGACACACACACACACACACACACACACACACCATATTAATTGATAGCCATTACGTACTTTCATGACTACAGTGTAATCAGAAATGGAAGTAATAGAAGAATCCAAGCCAATAGTAGGTGAATATCCTGAGAGAGTTCAGCAATTGGTAATTTTCAACGAGAAGTAAAAGAAAGGTAGTAACTATAAACAGCAGGCAGAAATCATTTTCTACAGTTTGGTTTCAACTCATAAATTTTCAATAACTCAAAAGCAGAATAATGTTTTCTATTTACTCAGTGTGGTATGCAGACTTTTAGCCTTGATAATCTCTGCTCCCTGGTGTTACTCCTCAGCTTAGGTTATATGGCAAAGGGATCTTACAGATGTAATTAAGATTAAAAGTTTTTAAGAAGGATATTATCCAAGTGGACCCAATGTAATCATGAGACTTGAAAAGCAGAAATCTTTCCCTGACTGGTAGTAGAAGGAGAAGGCAGAAAGATCTGAAGCACAAAAACGCAACACAATGTTGACTACAAGATGTAGGAGTCCACATGGGAAGCATGAAAAGGAAGTGAGTTCTGTCCCACAAGCAGTGAGCTTTGAAGAAAAGGACCCAAAGCCTAGATGAAAGCCACAACCACAGATGATAGCTTGATTATAGCCTGGTGGAGCTCTGAGCAGAGAATCAAGCCATGTTGTGCCAGACTTCTGACCTACAGAAACTATGAGATAGTAAATTTGTGTTTTTTAAAGCCACAAAGTTCATGGTGATTTGTTAAAGCAGAAATAGTACACCCAGATGTTTACAATTTATATTGCTTCCTCATTTTGATATTCAAAGTTTTTATCTGGCATTATTTCCCTTTGGCTGAGTAACAGTCTCTAAAAAACTTTTTAGAGCCAGTATTCTGGTTATGCATTCTCTTATTTTTGATTTTAACTCTTTATTTTACCTTCATTCCTGAAAGATATTTTCATTCATGAAGGATATAGAATTCTGGGTTAATTTTTTTTTAAAGTACTTTAAAAATGATGTTTCACTTGCCTCTTGCCTTCATGCTTTCAGATGAGTAAATGTTGATGATTCTAATTGTTCCCTATAAGTCAAGTATTATTTTTTTCTGATGTTTTGTTCAAGATTTTTTTTTTACTTTAGTTTTTATTATTTGGTTATGATATATGTGGACATGAATGAGTTTTCTGCAGTTGCTGAGTTTTTTGAATCTGTAGGTTTGTCTTTTACATTTGACAAGTTTTCAGGCATTACTCTATCATATATAATTCATATATACAACATATTTGAATCAATATATGTAAATTCATTAATTCATAATACATTTTATATATATATATATATATATATATATATACACATATATACACATACATTATATAAATATGTGTTTTCCCAGATTCTCTCCTGGGATTTCAATGACATGAAAGTTTGATCTTTGGGTCCACAAGGCTGTTTTTCAGATTGCATAATTTCTACTGATACATCTTCATGTTCAGTTTCTTTCCTGCCATCTCCATTCTGTTATGACTCAGTTCAGTGAGGAATTGTTTTATTTTGGTTACTGTATTTTTCATTTTTGAAATTTCCATTTCGGTATTCTTTATATCATCTGAATCTTTGCTAAGACTTTCTGCCTTTTTATTCATTTCAGGTATGTTTGTACTTACTTCTTAAAGCATTTTTTAAAAAGTTAAATGTTTTAGATGATTCTAACATCTGTGTCCTCTTAGTATTGATCCCTGTTAATTGTCTTTTTTGTGATTTGAGTTTCTCCTAGTTCTACATATGTTAAGTCCTTTTGGACTATATCCTGAACACTTTGAGTATTATATTTTGAAACTCTGGATGTTGTTTCAGTCTTATAGAGAAAGTTGATTTATTGTTCGTTTGTTTTAATAGGCTCTCAACTTTATTGAAATTGGGCTATAAGTTGCAGCCAGCCTTCTTTAGGTTGTAGTTTCAAAGTCAGTTACATTTTCAAATGTACCATTTGGTCATGTTTTGTATGTACACTACTCAGTCACAGTCTGGGACCTGGGAAGTGGTCTATATATAGTTCAGTTTCCAAGTATTTGTCATGCTAGTTTAGATTAGCTTACAGGTGATCTCGAAATTCATAAGCTATGTGTGGGGTTGCTTTCTTAAACAATTCCTTCTCTGTTGTATCCCAAATACATTCCAGTTCCCTAGGACTCATTTTTCTGTCCTCTGAGCAGAAAACTGTGGCTTTATTTACTCTCTCTACTGTACACTTCCTGAAAATGCTCCCACATCTAAGGTCAAACAGCAGGATAGAGAGAAAATAAAAGCAATGGACGTTTGATCCACCCTCTTAAGACCCCAACTTCTCTGATCAGAGTGGAAAATCCCCCTCCCTCAGAATTTTAGTTGACTGCAGGTCCCTTCTGCTACAACTGTTGCTAGCACCAGGATCCTTGTGGCAGAATTGCCTTAGCACTTGTGTGCATGTGAAAAAAGAAAAAAAAAATAGGGAGGAATTTTCCCTCTCTCTCTGGGCTTTAGGAGATCCCTTTCCTTGAGCCAGAACTAAATTGTTTCTCCTGGAACTGTCTCTGTCCTGCCAATGCTAACTTCCTAATTTTGGGTGGGCATGAGCCCAGGGCCGGGAATACTGGAGAAAAAGTAATGGTAACTCACAGCCAGGTTGGTGATATTACATCCTCAAATAGCTGGTCCATGCATCATGTCACAGTTCTGTTGTGCAATCACTGGGAGCGACAATGTGGAGTGTAATGATTCCATTTCATCTAGGGATGACAATCCTGAGCCCGTAATTTTAAAACTTAAAAAAAATTTAATTTATGGTTTTCCAAAATTCCACAGAATATATATATTTAATAAGAGTGCTTTCCTTGTGATTTATTGCGTTGTCTTACTGATAAAAGTAGTCATCAAGAACTGGCTGGTGGAACTCAGTTCACAGTAAATGTAGCATGATTAATGACATGGAGTCTAATACTGAGTGAAAGTGAATGAAAAGAAAAACACCTTAAGAAAAGACAGACAAAATGGGGAAAAATCCAAAATATCTTAATAATATTCAGCTTAATATCAATATTGTTGCAATAAGTGAATTATTTATAATCCTGAGTTAAGAGGCAATAAAACTACAAATATTCATCAAGAAATCATTATTACAAAAAGAAATAAGTTTTTTAAAATGGGTACAAAAAAAGGAGAGACCTTCAAGATGGCAGAGGAGTAAGATGGGGAGATCACCTTCTTCTCCACAAATCCATCAGAAATACATCTACATGTGGAACAACTCCTACAGAACACCTACTGAATGCTGGCAGATGACCTCAGACTTCCCAAAAGGCAAGAAACTCCCCCACGTACCTGGGTAGGGCAAAAGAAAAAAGAAAAAACAGAGACAAAAGAATAGGGATGGGACCTGCACCTCTAGGAGGGAATGTGAAGGAGGAAAGGTTTCCACACACTAGGAAGCCCCTTCGCGGGCAGAGATGGGGGGTGGCAGAGGGGGGAAGCTTCAGAGCCACAGAGGAGAGCGCAGCCACAGGGGTGCGGAGGGCAAAGTGGAGAGATTCCCGCACAGAGGATCAGTGCCGACTGGCACTCACCAGCCCCAGAGGCTTGTCTGCTCACCTGCTGGGGCAGGTGGGGGCTGGGAGCTGAGGCTCGGGCTTCAGAGGTCGGATCCCAGAGAGAGGACTGGGGTTGGCGGCGTGAACACAGCCTGAAGGGGGCTAGTGCACCACGGCTAGCCGGGAGGGAGTCCAGGAAAAGGTCTGGACCTGCCGAAGAGGCAAGAGACCATTGTTTCAGGGTGTGCGAGGAGAGGGGATTCAGAGCACTGCCTAAACGAGCTCCAGAGATGGGCACAAGCCACAGCTATCAGCGTGGACACCAGAGACGGGCATGAAACACTAAGGCTGCTGCTGCAGCCACAAAGAAGCATGTGTGCAACCACAGGTCACTATCCACACCTCCCCTCCCAGGAGCCTGTGCAGCCCGCCACTGCCAGGGTCCCGTGATCCAGGGACAACGTCCCTGGGAGAACACACAGCATGCCTCAGGCTGGTGCAATGTCACGCCGGCTTCTGCCGCCTCAGGATCACCCTGCATCTGTACCCCTCCCTCCCCTCGGCCTGAGTGAGCCAGAGCCCCCTAATCAGCTGCTCCTTTAACCTCATCCTGTCTGGGCGGGTAAGAGATGCCCTCAGGTGACCTACATGCAGAGGCGGGACCAAATCCAAAGATGAACCTCAGGAGCTGTGCGAACAAAGAAGAGAAAGGGAAATCTCTCCGTGCAGCCTCAGGAGCAGCAGATTAAATCTCCACAGTCAACTTGATGTACCCTGCATCTCTAGAATACCTGAATAGACAATGAATCATCCCCAAACTGAGCCAGTGGACTTGGGGAACGACTGTAGACTTGGGGTTTGCTTTCTGCATCTAATATGTTTCCGGTTTTATGTTTATCTTAGTTTAGTATTTAGAGTTTATTATCATTGGTAGATTTGATTACTGATTTGGTTGCTCTCTTCCTTTTTTTTATGTATATATATAGAGAGATGTATTTGTTTTCCTTTTTCTCTTTTTGTGAGTGTGTATGTGTATGCTTCTTTGTGTGATTTTGTCTGTATAGCTTTGCTTTTACCATTTGTCCTGAGGTTCTGTCTGCCCTTTTTTTTTTTTTGGAGAGTTTTTAGTACTTGTTATCATTGGTGGATTTGTTTTTTGGTTTGGTTGCTCTCTTCTTTCTTTCTTCTCTTTTATTTTTCTTTTTTTATTACTTTTTAATTTGTTTATTTTTAATATATTAAAAATATTTTTCATTTTAATAACATTATTTTATCTTATTTTTCTTTCTTTCTTTCTTTTTTTCTCCCTCTTCTTCTGAGCCGTGTGGCTGACAGGTTCTTGGTGCTGTGGCCGGGTGTCAGGCCTCTGCCTCTGAGGTGGGAGAGCCGAGTTCAGGACATTGGTACACCAGAGACCTCCCAGCTCCACATAATATCAAAGGGCGAAAGCTCTCCCAGAGATCTCCATCTCAACGCTAAGACCCAGCTCCACTCGACGACAAGCAAGATACAGTGCTGGACACCCTATGCCAAACAACTAGGAAGACAGGAACACAAGCCCACCCATCAGCAGAGAGGTTGCCTAAAATCCTAATAAGCTCCCAGACACTCCAAAACACACCACAGACATGACCTGCTCACCAGAAAGACAAGATCCAGCCTCATCCACCAGAACACAGTCGCCAGTGCCCTACACCAGGAAGCCTACATAACCGACTGAACCAAACTTAGCCACTAGAGGCAGACACAAAAAGCAGAAGGAACTATGAACCTGCAGCCTGAGAAAAGAAGACACCAAACACAGTAAGTGAAGCAAAATGAGAAGACAGAGAAACACACAGCACATGAAGGAGCAAGGTAAAAACCCACCAGACCAAACAAATGAAAAGGAAATAGGCAGCCTACCTGAGAAAGAATTCAGAATAATGATAGTAAAGATGATCCAAAATCTTGGAAATAGAATGGAGAAAATAGAAGAAAGGTTTAACAAGGAACTAAAAGAACTAAAGAGCAAACAAACAGTGATGAACAACACAATAAATAAAATTTAAAATTCTCTAGAAGGAATCAATAGCAGAATAAATGAAGCAGAAAAATGGATAAGTGATCTAGAAGATAAAATAGTGGAAATAACTACCACAGAGCAGAATAAAGAAAAAGGAATGAAAAGAATTGAGGACAGTCTCAGAGATGCCAGGACAATATAAAACGCACCAATATTCAAATTATAGGGGTCCCAGAAGAAGAAGAGAAAAAGAAAGGGACTGAGAAAATATCTGAAGAGATTATAGTTGAAAATTTCCCTAATATGGGAAAGGAAATAGTCAATCAAGTCCAGGAAGCACAGAGAGTCCTATACAGGATAAATCCAAGGAGAAACACGCCAAGACACATATTAATCAAACTATCAAAAATTAAATACAAAGAAAAAATATTAAAAGCAGCAAGGGAAAAGCAACAAATAACATACGAGGGAATCCCCATAAGGTTAACAGCTGATCTTTCAGCAGAAACTCTGCAAGCCAGAAAGGAGTGGCAGGACATAATTAAAGTGATGAAAGGGAAAAACCTACAACCAAGATTACTCTACCCAGCAAGGATCTCATTCAGATTCGATGGAGAAATTTAAAAGTATACAGACAAGCAAAAGCTAAGAGAATTTAGCACCAACAAACCAACTTTACAACAAATGCTAAAGGAACTTCTCTAGGCAGGAAACACAAGAAAAGGAAAAGACCTACAATAACAAACCAAAAGAATTAAGAAAATGGTAATAGGAACATACATATCAATAATTACTTTAAATGTAAATGGATTAAATGCTCCAACCAAAAGACACAGACTGGCTGAATGGATACAAAAACAAGACCCATATATACGCTGTCTACAAGAGACCCACTTCAGACCTAGGGACACATACAGACTGAAAGTGAGGGGATGGAAAAAGATATTCCATGCAAATGGAAATCAAAAGAAAGCTGGAGTAGCAATTCTTGTATCAGAAAAAAATAGACTTTAAAATAAAGACTATTACAAGAGACAAAGAAGGACACTACATAATGATCAAGGGATCCATCCAAGAAGATATGTAACAATGTAAATATTTATGCACCCAACATAGGAGCACCTCAATACATAAGGCAAATGCTAACAGCCATAAGAGGGGAAATCGATAGTAACACAATCATAGTAGGGTTCTTTAAAAACCCCACTTTCACCAATGGACAGCTCATCCAAAATGAAAATAAATAAGGAAACACAAGCTTTAAATGACACATTAGACAAAATGGACTTAAATGATAGTTATAGGACATTCCATCCAAAAACAACAGAATACACTTTCTTCTCAAGTGCTCATGGAACATTCTCTAGAATAGATCATATCTTTGGTCACAAATCAAGCCTTGGTAAATTTAAGAAAATTGTAATTGTATCAAGTATCTTTTCTGACCACAATGCTATGAGACTAGATATCAATTACAGGAAAAAAATCTGTAAAAAATAAAAACACATGGAGGCTAAACAATACACTACTAAACAACCAAGAGATCACTGAAGAAATCAAAGAGGAAATCAAAAAATACCTAGAAACAAATGGCAATGAAAACACGATGACCCAAAACCTATGGAATGCTGCAAAAGCAGTTCTAAGAGGGAAGTTTATAGCAATACAATCCTACCTCAAGAAACAAGAAACATCTCAAATAAAAAACATAACCTTACACCTAAAGCAATTAGAGAAAGAAGAACAAAAAAAAAACCCAAAGTTAGCAGAAGGAAAGAAATCATAAAGATCAGATCAGAAATAAATAAAAAAGAAATGAAGGAAACAATAGCAAAGATCAATAAAACTAAAAGCTGGTTCTTTGAGAAGATAAACAAATTGATAAACCATTAGCCAGACTCATCAAGAAAAACAGGGAGAAGACGCAAATCAATAGAATTAGAAATGAAAAAGGAGAAGTAACAACTGACACTGCAGAAATACAAAGGATCATGAGAGATTACTACAAGCAAATATACCCCAATAAAATGGACAACCTGGAAGAAATGGACAAATACTTAGGAAAACACAACTTTCTGAGACTGAACCAGGAATAAATTGAAAATATAAACAGACGAATCACAAGCACTGAAATTGAGACTGTGATTTAAAAGCTTCCAACAGGGCTTCCCTGGTGGCGCAGTGGTTGAGAATCTGCCTGCCAATGCAGGGGACACGGGTTCAAGCCCTGCTCTGGGAGGATCCCACATGCCGCGGAGCAACTGGGCCCGTGAGCCACAATTACTGAGCCTGCGCGTCTGGAGCCTGTGCTCTGCAACAAGAGAGGCCGCAACAGTGAAAGGCCCGCGCATCGCGATGAAGAGTGGCCCCCGCTCACCACAACTAGAGAAAGCCCTCGCAAAGAAACGAAGACCCAACACAGCCAAAAATAAATAAATAAATAAATAAATAAATAAATTTATTTAAAAAAAAGCTTCCAACAAACAAAAGCCCAGGACCATTTGCTTCACAGGCGAATTCTATCAAACATTTAGAGAATAGCTAAAAACACCTATTCTTCTCAAACTATTCCAAAATAGAGCAGAGAGAGGATCACTCACAAACTCATTCTATGAGGCTACCGTCACCCTGAAACCAAAACCAGACAAAGATGTTACAAAGAAAGAAAACTACAGGCCAATATCACTGATGAACATAGATACAAAAATCCTCAACAAAATACTAGCAAACAGAATCCAACACCACAATAAAAGGATCATATACCACGATCAAGTGGGGTTTCTCCCAGGAACGCAAGTATTCTTCAATGTACGCAAATCAGTCAATGTGAAAAACCATATTAACAAATTGAAGGAGAGAAACCATATGATCACCTCAATAGCTGCAGAAAAAGCTTTTGACAAAACTCAACACCCATTTATGATAAAAACTCTCCAGAAAGTAGGCATAGAGGGAACTTACCTCAACATAATAAAGGCCATATATGACAAACCCACAGCCAACATCATTCTCAATAGTGAAAAACTGAAACCATTTCCTCTAAGATCAGGAACAAGACAAGGTTGTCCACTCTCACCACTATTATTCAACATAGTTTTGGAAGTTTTAGCCACAGCAATCAGAGAAGAAAAAGAAATAAAAGGAATGCAAACTGGAAAAGAAGAAGTAAAACTGTCACTGTTTGCAGATGACATGATACTATACATAGAGAATCCTAAAGATGCTACCAGAAAACTTCTAGAGCGAATCTAGGAATCTGGTAATGTAGCAGGATACAAAATTAATGCACAGAAATCTCTTGCATTCCTATACACTAAAGATGAAAACTCTGAAAGAGAAATCAAGGAAACACTCCCATTTACCATTGCAACAAAAGGAATAAAATACCTAGGAATAAACCTACCTAAGGAGACAAAAGACCTGTATGCAGAAAACTATAAGACACTGTTGAAAGAAATTAAAGATGGTACAAACAGATGGAGAGATAGACCATGTTCTTGGATTGGAAGAATCAACATTATGAAAATGACTATACTACCCAAAGCAATCTACAGATTCAATGCATTCCCTATCAAACTACCAATGGCATTTCTCACAGAAATAGAATAATAAATTTCACAATTTGTATGGACACAGAAAAGACCTCGAATAGCCAAAGCAATCTTGAGAAAGAAAAACGGAGCTGGGGGAATCAGGCTCCCGGATTTCATACTATACTACAAAGCTACAATAATCAAGACAGTATGGTACTGGCACAGAAACAGAAATATAGATCAATGGAACAGGATAGAAAGCCCAGAGATAAACCCATACATATATGGTCACCTTATCTTTGATAAAGGAGGCAAGAATATACGATGGAGAAAAGACAGCCTCTTCAATAAGTTGTGCTAGGAAAACTGGACAGTTACATGTGAAAGAATAAAATTAGAACACTCCCTAACACCATACACAAAAATAAACTCAAAATGGATTAAAGACCTAAATGTAAGGCCAGACACTATAAAACTCTAAGAGGAAAATATAGGCAGAACACTCTATGACATAAATCACGGCAAGAACATTTCTGACCCACCTCCTAGAGAAATGGAAATAAAAACACAAATAAACAAATGGGACCTAATGAAACTTAAAAGCTTTTGCACAGCAAAGGAAACATAAACAAGACAACAAGACAACCCTCAGAATGGCAGAAAATATTTTCAAATGAAGCAACTGACAAAGGATTAATCTCCAAAATTTACAAGCAGCTCATGCAGCTCAATATTAAACAAACAAACAACCCAATCCAAAAATAAGCACAAGACCTAAATAGACGTTTCTCCAAAGAAGATATATAGATAGCCAACAAACATATAAAAGAATGCTCAACATCACTAATCATTAGACAAATGCAAATCAAAACTACAATGAGGTATCACCTCACACCAGTCAGAATGGCCATCATCAAAAAATCTACAAACAATAAATGCTGGAATGTGTGTGAAGAAAAGGGAACCCTCTTGCACTGTTGGTGGGAACGTAAATCTATGGAGAACAGTATGGAGGTTCCTTAAAATGTAAAAAATAGGACTACCATATGACCCAGCAATCCCACTACTGGGCATATACCCTGAGAAAACCATAATTCAAAAAGAGTCATGTACCACAATGTTCATTGCAGCTCTATTTACAATAGCCAGGACATGGAAGCAACCTAAGTGTCCATCGACAGATGAATGGATAAAGAAGATGTGGCACATATATATAATGGAATATTACTCAGCCATAAAAAGAAATGAAATTGAGTTATTTGTAGTGAGGTGGATGGACCTAGAGTCTTTCATACAGAGTGATGTAAGTCAGAAAGAGAAAAACAAACACCATATGCTAACACATATATATGGAATCTAAAAAAAAAAAAAAGGTTCTGTAGCACCTAGGGACAGGACAGGAATGAAGACGCAGATGTAGAGAATGGACTTGAGGACACAGTGAGGGGAGGAGTAAGGTGGGATGAAGTGAAAGAGTGGCATCGACATATATACACTACCAAATGTAAAATAGATAGCTAGTGAGAAGCAGCTGCATTGTACAGGGAGATTACTTCGGTGCTTGTGACCACCTAGAGGGGTGGGATAGGACGATGGGAGGGAGATGCAAGAGGGAGGAGATATGGGGATATATGTATATGCATAGCTGATTCACTTTGTTATCAAGCAGAAACTAACACACCACTGTAAAGCAATTATATGCCAATAAAGATGTTAAAAAAATAATGGGTACAAAAATCAATCATTACATTTTCTTTAAAGCATGTTTATTGACTCTGTCTTCAGAAATCTAATATTCCAGCTCCTTTTTCCAACCTAGGAGTGTGTATCTTTCCATGTCCAGCAGGGAAAGATTATACACATATCAGTAGTCCAAAAATAAAACGGTATATATAGGATTGATTCTCTACAGTGGATATGAGATACAGTGGAAACTCTATCTTCTCCTACAATTACTATCATGTGCCTTTCTCTCTTCAATTCCCTTAGTCATCCATTTTACTCCCCTGACTTTCCTCTGTGTCCTGCTAAATATTCTGTTTTATTACTCTTTTCTTTCCTCTGTGGAACATTACTAGTGCTCTAAGGAGAAGATTTTCACATAACCTAAGGAAATCTCTGCCTTTATTCCCTTTGTATCCATGAACCTTGAAGACACCTTGACTTCTCTCTGACTGATATCTTCTGTGAAAGGTTCAACCTCTGCCACTCTTTACACTCAGTGGAGGGAGATAATCTCCAATAATATTTGCTGCTCAGAACACATTCAAAAATGATACAAACATTTGATCCATATTTTTCTCCACTCTCTATTAACTGGGGAAGTTTTCAGAATCCTTGTTATCAGTGCATTTTACAGTTCTGCCTCACAATTCATTACCTTCTGAAACACTGCAGACATTTATTTTCATTGTTGAACAAGAGTTCACCAGCCTGGCATATATGAACCATGACACAATACCATGCTCCCAGAGTTTGGATATACTGTTTTAAATTAGCTGTAACTCCCAAAGTTTTTTAAAGACATTTTTTTCTTGTGGAAATTATCACTCAACTTCTAATATCTTAGAGTTTTTTTCTCAGATATCTTTGTTTCTGTGACCAAGACTAAGGGAGAAATTTTCCATCTGAAGTTTGTTCATCCATTTCGAGTTTGTATTCTTACAATTATCCATGTCCTGACACTAGAGAGAAATTCATCCTTCAGAGAGATCCCACACATTACTTATAAGGAAAATATGTAACTAATCAACATAGATTTCTAAAAATATCTCCCTAATAAATAAGATACTTGGGATTGGGGTGTGGAGCAATATATATAAAGTATGTTTTTAATATTCAAAGTAATAGCCAGACCGAGATGGGTAAGCATACTTTTCCCTATTTCTTCTAAGTTCAGCAAAAAGCTTGGACAACTCTTATAAAACAAATAAAGGAAAATTCTGAATAGTGGAGAGAAAAAGGTACACTGCCCAGGGACTTCAACCCCTGAAGAACAACACAAAAGTGAGTTTGTTGGGTTTTCTTTTTCCCCCTCACGTATCGCAGACTGGGTGCTAGAGACATCAGCAACACAGAAATGTCAATGGACCACATAAGAGAGGCCCAAAGAAAGTCTTTTGTTTCTAGACAAAGGATGAGGAGAGAAGGGCAACCTAGAAAGACGACAACAACAACAACAAACTTTTAGACAATAAAACTCTGCCCCAGCAAACACCATGGAAAAAACTGCAGTCCCAGCAACAACCCTGTCATCAAAGGACAAGTAGGGACACTGGGCATATAGTCTTGCCTGGTTATGGTAAGGTGCCCCTCCTCCCTCATCCCTGCTGGGGTGGCATCAGCAAAGACTGAGTGAGGCGCTGAGAATTTCATCCTTCTTCAGCAGTAATGACCCCCTACCCACTTCCACGGCTTCAGTGTGGGTCATGCAGGGATTCTGTACTTTCACCCCATCTAGCAGTAACAAGGCATATCTAGACTCCCTGCTAGAGTCAGAAGAGCTAGATTAGAAGCTGGAACTCTCATCACCATCCAGTGGTAACAAGCCATGCTCTGCCACCATGTCGTTAGTAGAGGCTACACAGGGAGCAAGAACAAGGTTCTGTCCTTCTGCCACCCAGGTGGGATTAGCAGAGGACTCTCGGAGAATCTGAAATCCCATCTCTGCTCAGTGGTGACAAGGCACCCACCATCCACCTTGGGATGCCAAGGGAGACCAAGTGGAAAACCAGTCTCTTAGCAAAATGCTTGTGATGGGAGTTCATTCTGGTTTAATTCAATAATAAAATTGTTTTCTTTCTCTTCTACCCTTGTGGAGAGGTTTTCTGGATTGGGGGGAGATTTTGTTTTACATTATAGTTCCCCAACAGTCTGTAGAAGAAATATACTTTCCCAAGTTTCTACCGACAACTGATTTCACTAGAGAAAAAAGGAAAAAAGAGAGACATATATCCTGTGCCCTAAGTATCACATAGCTTTTATGCAGCTAAATGCAGTAATTGTCCTCTATTAACCAAGAATGTAGCAGGAATAAAGGACAGGAGTGCTTTGGGGATGTCCATTATTATGGAAAATATATCATTCATGGAAATAAATTTCTAGTTTGTTTAGAAGATTCTAGTTAAGTGACCAGATAGAAGTACAGTAAATATTTGTAGAGAAAAAGAATGAATGAATTATTGATGATTCTATTTTATTTTTCTATTTTATTTCCTATATCTTTACCCTACACACAGACTCTCGTCTCATATATTTAACCTTGCAATAATTTGTTGACTGCTCATCAGTCTTCACTCAGGTCTTAACTTTTCACTCTTCCTGCATTTAATCCTTCTACAGTAACAATCTTGCAGGTCATTGTATTTCCAGCACATGCCCATTACTCTACTGCCTCCAGCTAAACATAACTGGTGTGGAAATGAAGACCACCCAAATGAAAACAGGCAACAGCTATTTATTCAGAGTTCCTGTAGCAACAGAGTCAACCACCATCATCACTTGGGTTTAACAGAGACACAAAGGCAGGCAGAAGAGTGGGAAAGATTTATAGCAGAAAAAAAGGAAGACTTCAGGTATGCCCTAATTGGAAGTTGTTGGCATTAGGAATGCTGGGAGCAGGTTAACTAGAAGCAGGGCATCCTATGTGATTGGTTAGGGGATCACATTTGGCCTTCCTTGGTTGGCCCTAAGGGATACACATAATGCTCCAAAGGTTGGGGTTTGGCTTCTGGAGCTGGTTGCTGTAAATTATGGGTCAGAATTCTATCATAAGAGTCTGGCCATTATCTATTTGTATATTCCATCTCTGGCCATGCCTGAGCCCATTTTTCCTTTCCAGAATTAATTCAGTCAATATCCTCTGTGGTTAGATAGGTGTTTCCATTACCCTGCAACCGTCCCAGGTCCAAATGTTACTTTGTTTTAGCTATTCCCTTTTTCCATAATGCTTTCCACCATCCTCCATGATTATCCAACTTCTATCTAATTCTTAGAGACCATCTCAAGAAGCATCAATGTCCTAAGAATCTCCCCTTCACCTATCATCCATTAAATACAAAAGTCCCTCTTCTCTAAGCTCCTACAGTTCTGATTACTTATTCAACTCTCATTGCACCACATGGCACAAAATCTTGCCTCGTTAGACATTTCTTTTTTTTTTTTTTTTTTCTGGTCTATTTGAGGGCAGGAGTCAAGTCTGAAACTTCCTGTTTTTGTGACATCACAGATAGATAGAAAGAGTTTCAATCAAGAAGATCACATGTGGAATCACAGCTCTGTCCCTCATTATTTCTGCAAACTTAGACACTGAACCTCATTTTCCTAATGTATAAAAGTGGGAAATACAAATGAAATCTGGCTAGGTGGTGAGAATTTAAAAAGAAAATACGTTAATGTTTCTGTCAACAAAGAATCAGTTTTACTTTCCTTTCGTATTCACCTCATTATGTAATGTTAAAATAATACTTGTAGCAGTCAGACTAAGCCCGAACTTCATTAGCTCAGATTTCATTCTTGGGTTCCTGGACATCTGAGATAATAATTGGCATTTTCTTTGGCTTTCTCAATTAAGTAAATATCTAATATAGATCAAATCTAGAGAAAATTTTACTTTGTTGAAGAAATTGTTCTTTAATTGTTAGAACTAATTACAGTTTGAAACAACTTTGGTTTTTATAACCACTGATGCAAATGCAAGTGTCTTTTTAAAATTTCTTGAAAGAAAGGAGATTAAGAGAAATCCAAGTGATTTATTTCTAGGAAAAACACTGCATTCCATTCAGAACACTTTTTAAATGTTCTTCAAAGTTCCAGTTGTACACTTATTGTGAGAATGAATTTACCTCCAAAGAAAATCTAATTTTAAATATAATAGAAACAGAGAACCTAGTCTCAATAAGACAACATATAAGAAAACTGTCATTTACTGAAGCTATGACAAGATTCCTGCATTCTTTTTATATCAGTTCTAACTTTACAGTGTAGGGTTCTTAAGTTTTAGTGTCAGTGAGAAATACCATTTTGAAAGCTTGAAAACTGGCTTCCTTTTCTCAAATGAAGAAGACTCGAAGTTTTTACATATTTTGAAGTAGCTTATCTGATTTGCATTCCCAACCACTCAGTGGTTGCATCTGAACATAAAACAACAATATTCTCTATGAAACAGTGACAAAGCTTACTGTCACAAAAACAGCACGATGCTTATAAGCAGTCTAAACTACTAGAAAAAAATATTCTCCTGATCTTTTTGGAGTAAAAACAGGGTGAAAACTAATTTTTTTTTTGTTTCTGTGTTTTAACTGCACGTGTTGGGTAAGTACAAAATACATTTTACTATTTTCAGATAACTATAATATCATTAATTTTATTAACATTATTAATTTCTCTTCCAGGTTATCACACAATATTCTGTCTTTCTCCAACTTAAAAAAAATCTGAACATTAAACATATATTAATATACATCAGAATAAGTGATAGTAACTTATTAATACGTTTCTTGGGATAAGAAAACTTTTGAAATGCTTCTAAAACTTTAAATGAAAGAGAAAACTTGTTATAGTACTTGGCACAGATGGTGTTATTTATAGTACATTCCCAACTAAATCTAAATATGGAATCTTGTAAACATTTTAGCTAGATTTATTTTTCAGACTTGGGAAGTTAGTAAGGAGAAAAGCCAAGTACATGATGATTCTTTTTTTCTATAGTATGCCCACTTCTCTATTTCCTTTATAACTACAGTGTGCATATAGTTGTCTTTTTATCTGATATACAAACAAGGATTTACACAACAGTAACCACTGTAAAAAATTAGTAAACTTTTGACATCCCCAAACTTAATTTCCTTAAAACTGAATTGGATTACAATAACTCAACAATTTCCAGAACTGAGTGGAATATTTATTTCAGTTGGTATCTTGAAGCTTTCCAATATTATCAGGGGTTTAACATTGCCTCCCTGAAAAATAAGATTTTAAGATTAACTGAAACAAAAGATTAAAGAGAGATAAAATGGCTTCCAAAAACTCGGGTTCTTCTTCCTTTGCTTCTTTGCCTCAGGCTCTACCTCCGACGCCATCTTCTTCCTTCCCTTCTATGCCTCCTACACCTCCACTATACCCTCAACTCCTCCCATACTAATTCTCTCACCCAACTTCCCCTCGTCCCTGAAACTCTCTCCACTCCCTTTTCCTCTGAACTTGTCAGCACTTGTCCCTTTAAAATTAAGACTTCTGAGGATCCTGAAGCTAAATGCTTAATTTCTTACACTCATGGGCTGAAGCTCAACTGTGAGCCACAGTCAAAGATTCTCCCAAAGTAACTGAAGATCCTCACAGATTTTCTGAGGAATTTAAAACAGACATTCAACCTGACCAACCTGGTTTCTCTGACTTATATCAGCTAGTTCTAATGCTTATTGATGAAGGGCAGGCCCAGCACTGCATAAAACTGCTCATTGGAAAAGTTCTGAAAGGTCTCTAGAATTACAAACAGGAGACCAGCCCATTAGCTTCTTACATGATCAGGCTCAGGGAATTGCTAGGCAAAGTCATCAAGCAATTCCTAGAGCTTTTCCAAAGCCTGTTGATTGGAATAAAATTTAGGCTTGCACACAAAAATCTGATGAACATGTTCATGAATATCGCAATCAACTTCAGATTGTTTTTAAAGAAAATTCTGGTCTTCCTTCAGATGTTGATTCTACCTGAGTAGCTTTTAACTCTATATTTATTAATAGGCTGAACTAAGACCTTTCCCTTCTAGTAAGAAGGATAAAAATGGAATGAAAAACTGTGTCCACTCTAGGTTTAGTTAATCTGGCAAAGCAACTCTCTCGCAGTCTAGATGAGTCACTTCAAAGGAACACCACCACAATTCCTAATCTTCAATTCCAGTAAATGAAGGCTCCTAAATGAAACCAAAACCCTCCTAGTTTTTGAAAAAGAGAGCACTTGAGGCTCTTTCAGCCCTCTAACCAGCCTTTTCAATGTCCTCCCAATTCTCAGTGATGGGGCTCTAAGAAAGTACAGGGGGTCTTCCCAATCCTCCCTCTTAATCAGCTTGGAGAAACATCTCTCCAGGTGAGGGGTGAATCTCTTCCAATCCTAACCGACACAAGAGCCACACTCTTGTTGCTCAACCACACTACTATAAAACAGCCCCTGTCTTGGAGTTCTAAAATAGTTCAAACGGTGGGAATCTCTAATGAACTTCAAGAGGTTCCTATCTCTCATCCTATTCCCTTTTTTCTAGGCCCTTTGAGAGATACACATCCTTTTCTCCTTAGTCTCTCTGCCAGTGCCCACTTATTGGGCTGAGACTTCAAGTATGATGCCAAAATTCGTTCCTCCTCAAAAGGGGAAATAATTCTAGAATTTGACAGTAGTCATCAAAGTAACCCATCTTTACATTAAATGACCCTTTGGCATCTTTGATTTGTTCCATCTCTGATGGTACTAGAACAAAATCTAGAAACACTGATTATTTGTCCATATTGAATCAGCCACCATTTTCCTTATGGGCAGAGCTCTGGTTTGGACCAAATGACAACCCAGTTTTCCTGGAGATTCTAACATTTCCACTCCTCACCACTGTACATGCATTAAACCACTGGTGTACTGGCAAACTGATACACACTCACAAAAAGAGAAAAAGGAAAAAAATACATCTACCTATCTATATATATAAGGAAGAGAGCAACCAAATCAATAATCAAATCTACCAATGGTAATAAACTCTAAATACTAAACTAAGATAAACACTTGTCCCAAGTACAATCCAGAGAAGCCTATTTTGCTCCCAGGCATTTTAAACTACCTAATGGACCATTCAAGGCCTGGCTCGGATTTCACACAACTGTGGATTTCACACAACTTCCTTCATCTAATGAATATAAATACGTTTTAGTCATGGTTTTCACACTGGACTAAAGCCTTCCCTCGCAGCCAGGCTACTGTCTTTCCTGTGGCTCAAGTCTTTTTGGAAAATGTTATCCCTGCCTGGGGAAATCCTCTCAAACTTCACAGTGATCGAGGAACCCATTTTACTGGCCAGGTGCTTCTACAGCCAAAATTTGAAGAGGCCCTCCAAAATACCTTGGTCCCACCCCTCTGGGAACTCATAAGCTCTCATTCTTTGAGATAGTCACAAGACACACAATGTACTTGGTTTCTGCTTTTCATCCACAACTGATAAAAGGAGAGATAATCCAATATTGCAAAGGCCTAATTGCTGTTATTAAAAATAACCATGTTCCAGTAGAGCAATCATTTTCCAGTACACCCTTGGGTGATGAAGACCTTAAGCATTACACCTTGCAACCTGGAGATTTTGTCTATTGGAGAAGACACCTCAAGATGAACTCTCTTCAGCTGTGCTGGAAAGGCTCTTATCAGGTACTGCTAACCAACCCTCATGCTGCCAAACTCCAAGGAATAGACTCTTGGATTCATGGCACACACCTAAAGAAAGCACTGAACCCTGGCTGGACCTACACATCATCTGAAAGTAAAGATTTCCCAGAATTAAAGCAGGTAACAGCTTTCCCAAGATAGCTGGACCAGGCCTGTTGGCAGTTTGTTGCCAAACCTTTGATGATGACATAACACTTCAGATGATCCCCAGTGTTTATGATCTTAATAACATATGGACTTTAGATAAAAAGTGCCTGAGAATTTGCCCTCCCACGCCTCCTTCTTACTTGAATGTGACCTTAATAGGTTTCTAGTCTGTGCACTTTCCCTCTGAAGTGAAACATTACACCCAGGAAAGGTCTTTCCTAACATTGAGGGACAAAAACAAAAAACAAAAAACACTGAAACTAGAAAACTTGACTCTTGATTAGCAATGCTTTCAGGGAAAGATCTTGGCAAAAGGGGAAAATTGTAAAAAAGTAAAAAATAGAAACCTCAATTAAATCGAGTTGAGAGACCAGAAGGGGGAGTGCTTGTGCTCAGAGCAGAGCCCAACAGCAAGAAGAAGGACTATTCTTCCTTCCTAGCAAGGGGTCAGCCAATGAAAAGCCAGGGACTCTTTGTTTACTGCAACCCTCCAACTTCCTTTTCCTCTCTCTAAAAGCATTCTCCCCTTGCCATGTGAGGACCTGCACCTGGTTCATCATGGTGGCAGACCCCAAACTGCAATTTTCTGCTGATCCTGAATAAACTCATCTTTGCTAGAGAAACATCTGCCAGTCTACTTGTTCCAGATCAATACCATCAACATCACGCATGATGAAAAACAGGTGCATCATTCCGAAGGATCATTTATATCATTGTCAGAGAGGGAGAAATTTCCCCTTCTACCTCTCTTGAATTCTTGCAGCTAGACTAATAATAGAATTGACACAGGATAAATTAACAGGAGAAAAAGAAACACATTTTAATCATGCGTATGGTCTCATAGAAATGGCCAAAGCAGGCATCTTCTATACTTTTTAGGCAAAGAAATAATACATTGGTGAGGAATTGACAAAACAAAAAAAAACTTAGGTTTTTGGTGTTAAATTAGTGAACAATCTAAACAGAGTTTGGGTTTGGGATAGTAAATTAAAGAAGTAATAAGGTTTGTTTATACAAGCTTACTCCAAATTCCATATCTTTGATGATAAGGGTGTTCTTCTAACTCCAGATGCAGGGAGTATACCTTTCACGTGAGAGATTTATTTTCTGCCTTCAGGGAGACAGGAAGGAGGGTCAGAGTGTCCCTCTTGTGTTGGCCATTTCTTAAGTAACTTTAATTCAATATATGCCATTGAGGCACATTTGGAGCAGCCTACCCTGGACCCCAACATCATGTTATTGTTAGGTCCAGAATAATGTTCCCCTAAAGATGTTCACCTCCTAATCCCTGGAACCTGTGAATATGTACCTTAAATTTAAAATAACTTTGCAGTTATGATTAAATTAATCATCTTGAGATAAAGGGTTTATCCTGGATTATACAAATTGGCCCAATATAATTATAAGCACTCCTATAGGAGAAAGGCAGAAGGTCAGAGAGGACAGAAGATGTTATTCTGTTGGCTTTGAAGATGGAAGACGAGGTCACAAGCCAAAGAATATGTGTGGCCTCTAGAAGCTGAAAAAGACAAAGAAATGGATTCTCTCTTGAAGCCTCTAGAAGGAATGCAGTCCTGCCAGCACCTTGATTTTAGGCATTTGACCTCTAAAACTATAAGATAAAAATATGTGTTTTAAGTTTGTGGTAATTTGTTACAGTCATAAAATGAAACTAATAGACTTAATTTAAAATTTTGTGATTTGATCATTCTTATTGTTTTATTTCTATAATTTATGAATAGAAAATTATTTTGAAATGCATGTGTAAACAGCCCCTAAAAGCTAACAGATAACAGATTTTACCAAGCTGTATTTTAACTTAAACTTTACACCAGATTCTCCCATGCTTCACTAACCTCCAGCCCCAGTATAGCTTTCAAGTCTTTTGATCACACAATGCCTTGCCTAACATCTTGATTTTTTTCTTAAATTAAGGAAGTAGTTAACAGATCTTTACCCCAGCTTCCCCTTCAGTAATCCTGTGAGCAAACTATGTGAACAAGATAGCATCTAGAGGAAGATCATGAGTCAACAAGTCTGCACACAGTGAAAGATGATGAAGAATCTGACACCCACCTTAATGTTTAACTGAGATTACTTCCCCCTTTTCCCTTTAAAAACTTTTGTGGCCAAGCAGAATCTTTGGAGTTGATTCTTAGATATTAGTCCGCCTTCTCCCCAGGTTGTGGGCCTCCTGAATGAAGACCAACACCTGTCTCTCAAGTATCAGCTTTCATGTGGTGAGTAGCTGAACCTGAGTTCATAACACAGGTCTTTTCCAAATGTATGCTTTTAAAAGACTAAATATTGAAAAATCTCCTTTGGCAAATATTAGCAAAGAATTGGCTATTTATTCACTTATTCATTGGTAAACTAAGGGATTAAAATGTTTTTTAATATCTTTACTTCTTTCTTTTAACTCAGAATTTATATTAACAATTTTCACTTTTTTTTTTTTTTTTTTGGCCTTGCAGGGTGTGTTGAAGGATCTTAGTTCCCCAGCCAGGGATTGAACCTGGGCCATGGCAATGAAAGCTCTGAGTTCTAACCAATGGACCACCAGGGAACTCCCAATATTAACAATTATTTTTAAATGCCATGAAATTATAGCACAATGCCCAGTAGTATAGGTTCATAGGCAAGAGTGTGTTTTGCTCTGGAATATAGGCCCAGATTGAGCCTTTACCTAAATACTAGAGTGACACATTGAGCAACAATATCCTTTAATCCCTAATATCTCCATTCATATTAACGTAAGGATAACCATCCCTAGGATGAATTAAGGATTACATTAAATAATACATATAAAGTGTTTTAAAAGATGCTTGCCATATAGTAAGAGCTCAATAAGTTACAAGGACAATTATGCTGATGAAGAGGTAAAAACCAGACAAAAGGCCCTAAATGGAGTTGCTTACTAAACTCCATGTCACCAAACCAAGATTTAACTTAATTACAGTTTCAGCTCTTCCAGAATTGGAATCTTAAACCAGTCAATCAGGAATCATTTGACCAGCATTATTAGGTAATCTGCCAGATGTCCTCTCCCATCCTCTATAAGGAAAGTAACCTTGCAATAACCAACCCACTTTTTTCCCAGTATAACTTCCTTGTTCCCACTGCCTTCTGCCTATAAAATCTCTTGCATTTTATAGCTTTCTGGAGCCACTTTCTATCTGCTAGATTAGATACTGGCTAATTCATGAACTGTTGAATAAAGCTAGTAAGATCTTTAAAATGCACTCAGTTGAATTTCATATTTTTAAACAAAGAAGATGTCAATGATGATGAAGACGATAATTTTCTGCTGTCAATACTGACAGGAAGCCTAACGTTGAAATCTTCACAAAGACTGCATTTTAAGATCTTGAGGATCTAATGTATAAACTCAACTCTTTAGAAATATCAGTAATGTCAGTACATAAAGTCAGGAGGCAACCCAACTTTTCAAGAATGGCTTAGTTTGTGTGTAGAATGGCTGTGATAGAAGGTGGGTGGTGAGGGTGGTAGTGTTAGAGGAACCACTGACCAAAACCACCTACCCTGGCCAGGCAAGATAGTAACAATTTGCGTGAATTATCTTACAACAGGAGGTCCTGGTAAGGAATGTGGAACTAACAAGCTACCGCCAACCGGAAGAATTCGGGAAAGTTCAAAAGGAGAGAGGAGACGCCAGTCCATATGTCCTACCAACCCTTCAGAATCCTTCTCGCTGGAACCCACCTTGGCTGAGTGATGCGTGCGCCACCAGGAAGGACCCTGAGTCACAATGATTGGCCAGAGAAACCCAGAAACTAACCGCATTACCATAAAACCCCAAACTGCGAACCACATGGCAGAGCAGTTCTCCTGGGTTCCCTTACCCTACTGCTCTCCGCCAGGGTGCCTTTTCCCAATAAAGTCTCTTGCTTTGTCAGCATGTGTGTCTCCTCAGACAATTCATTTCTGAGGATTAGACAAGAGCCCACTCTCGGGCCCTGGAAGGGGTCTCCCTTCCTGCAACAGTAGAGGCCAGACACAGAGATGAAGAAAAGTTAAGGATATTACAAGTTTACTGGGAGCCAGCATGCAACAAAGATCTAATGAAAGATTAATGAGCTAATATCTACAGAAGGCAAAAACAAAACTATTAAATAGGGGAAAAATTTTAGCTCATAAATCCAGAACTCTTTTCAAATGTTTTTAAATGAGTAATGGGCAACTCTCTAGAACTTTCATTTTAGCTCATTTGTGTGAGAAAAAATGGCAATTTTAGTCACTTTTATGCAAACAATTCCCAACAAAGATTGGCATATTGAAATCCAAAGTTTGTTATTGTTTAACAGTCTATTAATATTTTCCCAGTAAACATATAGTGCTGCAGTAGCTTTTCCCATTGTGATAGTGCAAAAAATTAGCCATCTCTCTGGAGAATGTTAATTTCTCATTCTTTTCCATTCTTCCCCTACACACAGTCACAAAACCTATTGATACAATCGATATACACTTAAGTCAAAGTTTTCAATAAATAAATTTATTGTATTTTCTGAAGTGTTTGGTAAAAGAATTTTGGGTTCTAAAATGTTTTTCTATAGCAAACTCTAAAGATCCTGCTCCAAATCTACTCACTGATCTTTCAAAACACTTAAAGCTCAAATGCTGTTAAGCATCTCTGCCTGATATTTTCTCTCAATAGAAAATTAGGAGTGATCAATCATGATGGCCTGAGGGAGTTTCCAGTGAAAAGAGCCATTCAAATATCCAGCTTCTAGGCTTCTGCTTCCTAATTTGTTATGAATATGCATTTCTCTTTTTATAAAATGAATATTAATAAAACACTGTGGGATAAAACTTTAATACAAATTATTTTTAAAAGAGCCATGCTCTATCTTGATCTCATGCTTAACAAAATATTAAGATGTGTATTGGTTTCTTTCCATAATCAGTTATTTTCCCTCTGTTTTTCTATTTTCTTTGATTTATATTAGTACTGTTCTAAGTCCAAACCATTAAGGTAATAGTTGAGTTTTATTCTAACATAATTGTATGTCTTGTCTAAGAAAATAATAAAGGCACATAAAATAATATCTTTAATACTAATTGATTTATTAAACTCTCTACTGTGACAAGTATAAATATAAAACCTTTTAAAAATACTTTTATTTCATTGCTGTCTTCAAATACACCATATGAAAACTCACTTTCTCTCTGAGGAGCAGGTCTATTGACAGTACCTATAGGCAGATGTCATAATGTGGGAAATACTTTCAATTGTTGACAGTCTACTAGAGTTTAAAACTTCTATTGTCCTATCAGCTAGTCCGAACTTCCCATCATCTGAGGTGGAAAAGATGAACTCCTTCAATCTCCCTTAATGCAGAGTACAAAGGGGGCAAGACTAGACTATACAGTCTCCCTGTTCTAGTATTACATTTACCTAGAGTGTTGGAGTGATTAGCAATTCTTATTATAACATGTTAATTTACATACATCATTTCTCTTATTTTTTAAGGTAAAAAAATAAAAGTTTTTAATAGATTACAGATTTATATAATACTTTTTGTAAATCTAAAAAAGAAGAGTTAAATCATCAAATAGGTTTTCCTATTAGTAGACTAAAAGTAAAACACTGAGCAGAGAAGAAATCTCACAAATGTAAGTACCTTGAAGAGGTAATTGTAATATGAATGTCTAGTGTTATGTATTTTCAATGATTATGTAATGACTATTATTGAGGTTGTATGGGATTATATAAAGACTCTCTTTAGTCTCCAAGTTTGGATCTGGTTAACAGATATAGAGAAGTCAGGAAGATGGAAATCAATGTTAGCTAATAATTCACTCCTCAAGCAGATGGACCTACTCACCCCCAGAGGAAACAAAATTCTCTGAGGTTTGGTCCTTTATCAGTGGTAGATCACAGGTCAGAACATACCATCTCAGAAGGCTTGAAGAGGGGGAAAAGAAGAAGCTAAACTCAGTTTCTTGTCAGTAGCTCATCTCTTGGGAGAAAAGTGAGCTGTAATATGGGAAATAATCTGTGGTTGTTAATCTAGTTCAGTGAATCTCAAATTGGCCGCTCACTGAAATTACCTGGGGAGCTTCACAAGACACTTATGCCTGGCTCCCTTTCACAAAGATCCCCAGTTAATTGTCAATAGCCTTCAAAATAATGACTTGTTTTCATCTATTTATTGTTATGTTTTAAGGTGACAATCTGTTTCAGTGGGTTTTTGTGAGTCAAATTTAGTATTGCAAATGCATATGACTTACACATTGAATATCACATTTAATGGTAAGGATGATTATTACGTTATATGGTTATTATGCACAATGAGTAATCAATTAACATAAGTGAATAAAATTAGTGTGGTTTTACATATGTAACATATGGCTAGGTTATCCTCTGGGATATTA
Organism: Balaenoptera physalus; assembly: GCF_965194825.1. Classification (NCBI taxonomy): domain Eukaryota; kingdom Metazoa; phylum Chordata; class Mammalia; order Artiodactyla; family Balaenopteridae; genus Balaenoptera; species Balaenoptera physalus. The sequence goes on along the minus strand of NC_138887.1, from coordinate 114,465,385 downwards.
TGAGCTTCTAAACTGTTGTGTGCTCCAGGGCTATCTTTTACCTCCACTGATGAGGTTATGGGTTAAGATGACACATTATAGCATGAACTTTGCCCATTTAGCTGTTTCCCAGCATTTCCCTGTATCAAATCGATACAAAAGAATAACGAGATTAAAAACAACAAACGCAGTAGGGAACACAGGAGAAGGGAAGAGGAAAGAAAAAAAAAGAAAGATGGAAAAGAGGGTGGAGGCTAAAATGAGAAGACAGAGAAGGGACCAAAGGCAACAGAAATGATAATATTTATGAGTTAGCTGAATTGATAATAATTATGAATTGGCTTGATTCACCATTACACAGAAAAGTAGTTTGGTTTTTATAGGAAAACTGCATTGCAGTGAAACAAAGACAATGGGAACTTGCCAACTCCATGTTACAGAACTCATTAATGTGAGCCTTGGCTATATGACTTGCTTTGTTCATGGGATATACATGGATGTGATATTTGCTACCATGGAGTAGAAGCTTAAATGAGTGGATTGGCTCAGGCCAACTTGCTCCTGCTTCCCTGGGGCCAGCAAGGAGTATTTCATCAGCCTGAGTTTGGGGATGAGAAGACATGTGGAAAAGAGCCCTCCCAAATTGATGCAAACTAAACAGAGCCAAGCATAACCTCACAACCATAAGTAAGATACAGATATTTACTTTTATAAGTCATGGAATTTTAAGGGTTGTTTGGTGCCATAGCAAAAGCTGGCTACTACTTATATTAACTGGGGTAATTGTTTCTTAATATCATGGGAATATGGAGGTTTTCTTCATAGCAGGGAGATCTCATTGCTAGAATATAAGAGATTTTCTTACATACCTCTTAGTACTTACATGTGAAGTAATAAAGGTTAATAAAATATTATAATCTAATACAGCAACTAGACTATTAGATCCTGCAGGAATAGAGGTTTGGGTTATTTCATCAGTTAAAAATTATATTGCCTATGGTGGTACTCACGGAGAGCAAAAGGAACATTAAGTAAACAGTAGAAGAGATAAATAATAAGTATCAAATATAGTTTTGTGACAACTTGCAGAAATAAAATCTATAGCGGCTATGCAAATATACCATCATACATTGTAGTTTTCCCCCCTCTTCCCTTACTAATTTATTTAAAGTGAGAACTTGGTTAAACATGTAATTATACCTTTAAGCTACAGGGTAACAAAGAGTATTATGAACAAAAGAAAAGAATGCTTGTCATTACAAGATGGATACATAAACAGATGGGAGTTTGGCTTTCCTCTTTTTTGGGTTAAGAATGTATATTTGATTGTATGAAAGTTGGGTTATCTTTAGTGGAAATGTGCTATTGATACCGGAGCTTGTAAGTTTAAATATAGTTAGAAGGGTATGTATAGAGTCTGAATAACCAAATTTGCACGGAGGATGGTGCAGACCGGGCTCCCTGGTAACGTACCCTGAGATGGAGATTAATGTGCAAAGCGTTTGTTAGGTGGTATTTTTGAGATCCACACCTCTGGAAGGGAAGGGAAAGAAGCAGGGTTGGACAGAGGGAAAAATATAACTGAAATACAGTGTCAGAAGCCTTGGCTAAGCGAACAGGGAACTCTGAAATGTAATGAGTGAGGGACTGGAAGTTATCTGTATGTTCTTCTCTATGTTATACATAACTTTACTTTAGCCCATGATTCTTCTAGATAGCCTCTTCATGTCTATCTATAGTTCCAATTCCTGAAACAGGATCTTGATAGCTTTCTGTCTTTTTTTTTTTTTTTTTTTTTTTTTTTTTTAGGTATTCAGTAGCTATTAAGGCATAATATTATATATATGGAATTTATAACTTTTGTCAAAAATGTTAAAGTATACATATAGTTACTTCAGTAGAATATTTTGCAGAGGTAGATGAGAAGGCTTTAATGTTTTATTGTATACATGCCTTTATGTTTTACATTTGTACAATAAGTGTACCTTATATTTATAATTTTTAAAAAGGTAAAGGATATTCTTTATACAAAAAAAAAGCAATAAAATATTTATCTGATTTTTCCTAGTCTCTTTTTTTAAACCAGTTTCCAATCTTCAAATAATTTGCTAGTTTCCCATGAATCTTTTGAATCACATTGTAAGATAACAGCAATGTAGTCTCTGATTTTAATTTGATTTGGCAATATTGCCTTGATGCTATTTTCACAACTTCCCATAAAATAAACATAAAGGCAAAGAAAAGATGAAAACCTGTAACACCATCAAAAAATGCAGTCACCATGTTTAAAATAAGTAAGGTTTTCTCTGAAGTATAAACTATTTTAACAAAATTGAGAAATATAACTGCTGATGAACATATGCTATACTCATATGATTATAGAAAGGAATATACGTTATCCCTCAGGCCCGATGTTTATCTTGGTTTACAAACTTGAAGTTTTTCTTCCCTCAGAAAATTGAGTAATTCCCATCTACCCTATTGGTGGTTCTGTTTAAAGCAGGCTAAATGTTATTTCCAAATCCTCAGTCCCTCATCATGGTATTTATTAACATTCAGAAAGAGTCTATCACCACCACCACTTATCCAAAACACACGCACGCTCAATTTGTCTAAAAGTAAATGGGCACCTATATGCTGTCATATATACTTAACAGGTTTAATCCTTGTATGTATAAAGCACATTAAGAGTGTCAGAGGCAGGAAAGCTCCATGATGGCAAGGCATGCTGGAGACAGATTTTAATGTCACCCATGTTTTTGGAGAGAAAAAATGATAACAGCAACATGACTTTGAAATTGAAAGAGGTGATAAGAAAAGACACAGAGAGACAGAAAATTAATTAGAAGAATGTAAAACAGGATTAGGGATAGTAAAGTGCTAAATTAATACTCAAACATTTTTTCAAAACAAAGAACAAAGTTTAAAAGCCATCATTGAATGAATAACATGAAAAAGAATTAAAGATGACTAAAATATTTTTGAAAGGTGATACATGTGGTGTAGTGACAACATAAATTCAACTCATGATTCATTGATGTGTTTGAGAGAAAAAATAAGGCTATTAGTAAAACAGATAACTGAAGCATTGAAGTGCTCATTGAATATTATAAAAAGTAAAGGCAGGATAAACAAATCACTTAAAAGGAGGAAAATTAAGATTGGCCTTAGACTCCTTGGCAAAACTAAATTTCAGGTGACAATATAGCAATTACTTATAGATTTTTAGGCAAAATTTGGTAACCCAATAATTTTAGACCTAACTTGTCCAGTAATGATCATGTGAAATAGCAGAAACATTTTAAATCTGAAAACTGAAAAAATGTCTCCTATTCTCTCTAGGAAAATAAAAGCTTTTGAAGACATATCTGTAAGACATCTGAAATATAAATCAAAATTAGGAAAAGTCATAATTAAAAATTAAGAAAAAGACTTGTTTTATAGGGCCATCAAAAATACAGAAAGTTGTCAAACAACTCATTCACTCACTGATAGCCTCAAGAAATGTAGTTTTTCATGACCTGAACTAAGCAGGCATTGGCAAAAGAAAGATCTATCTCTTATTCTCAGGTGGGAGGGAGGTGGGGGAGACACAATAAATAAGCAGTAGATATAATAAACAAGAAAATGTTAATATATGTTAGGAAGTGATGGGCGTTATGTAAAAAAAGAAGAAAAAAATAAATAAAGCTGAAATAGAGGGAGAGGATGTTAGATTTTGTTGTATTGTAATTGCAATGTAAACTAACAAACCACAACTGTTTGAACATGCAGATAAAGACTTTAAACTCTTATATTACTAGTCATTACTGCTAGTGTTACTACTATATTATTTCTCCTGCCATTAATATTTACTACTGTGTCTACTGCTGCTGACACTGTTCCTAATGATATAAATATCATTTATGAAGTAGTTCCTATCTTCTCAAGCACCGTAATATACGCTGTTACATATTTAATGCTCACAGTAATCTCATGAAGTTGTTACTATCTCCATTTTATAGATGTGGAAACTATGACTCAGATTTTTTAGCAACTTACTCAATATCTTATAAATCTTTCACATTGCCATATGGACGAAGATTAAAATCAAAACAATTTTTTATGATTTTTAAACCTTCATTAAATCACCTTGTAATTAGACTCAAGAAACGCCTTTGGAAGTCCTTTGCTTAAGGCAGCACTGACTATCGGATTCATAATATCTTTTAAATATAATTACACTTTTAAAGTTAAAATACCTTTATCTTCAGAAAAGTAGATATACTCAAATGCTAACTTACCTATTAGGACTAAAGTTAATTTTATTAAAATAAATTTTACTTGTTATTATGTAAATGTTAAGAATTATGTATTTTATAGTAAGAAACAAAATAGTAAGGTAAAGTAAAACAGTGAAGATAGCCCACAGGTCTAAGAAATCCCATAAAATATTTACAACTTACATAAAACATCTTAGAAAATGCCACCTCCAGCTGTTGGCCAATTTTGCTTTGCAGTGCAGAGTATCCACAATGAAGTTTAACTTCAAGTGACAGAGAAAACATTTTCATTTCATGATCAGATTAAATATTCGGATCAATTTTGCAACTTTATATTGGTGATTAAATTCCAAGGACAGCTTTCCAATCAAAATGACTCAAATATCTCACAAAGGTATTTGGATCGTCTTAGCTCTAAATGACAATAAAGGATACTTGCAGACAAGTTTGCCCATTTTGATGGACACAGTCAGCCAGCTGAGATTCCCTTGGATCCCTTAACTACTCCTATATACCTCTTCCCGGCTTCAGCATGCTTTGCCTCCAAAGCCCTGCAGGTGACACTCTTCTTCCGAAGACTTGCTTCCCTCGAGCTATAGGAAGTGCTCTGTCTGAGGCTAAGAGACCCCAAAGTGCCTGAGACTTTATATCTGTTGCCCCTCGGGTAGGAGTTGGGATAAGTTCTCCTCCAATTATTCTTAACTCATTAATCTATTTATTTCCTTCATAGCATTTACCATAATCTAAAATTATTTTTTTCACTTCTTTTTTGTTTACCTGTTTTATGTTTCCTCAAAAAGGAATATAGGGTATACAATAAATATTTGCTCCTAACGTTATTCACCCATTTGTTCATTTGGACAATTATTCACTTGACTGCTATGTATTGAGTGCCTACCATGTGCCAGCATTATTTTATATCAGTGTAGATAATAGAAGAGTGCTTAAATATAGAAGCATTGGCAAATTTTATCCATGGTGCTTCAGCCTCCAATCTTTCCTGAGTAGAGAGGATCAAGACCTATGATATACTGATAAGGCTATTTATACATAAACCCTCATCTGTAAATACAGATTTCTGAGATTCTGGGGACTATCTTTTGTATGATATATTTCTTAAAGTGCATAAAAATAATAGATAAACCACATATATTTGTTGAATGAAAAAAAATTTAAAAAGAGCATACTTATGTTTCTACTCCCATGTTAGGATAATCAATTGAATCGATGCACACTGGAAAAGGTATTAAGGTAATGCCAATGCCCTTATTTGATACATGAGAAAACAAAACTCTAGGCATACAACTTACTGAAGTACTTTCTAAATACAGCTCTTTGCCACAGAGAAAGAATATTTACAGTAATATACTTATTTTATCTCCTCTAGGTTCTACTAAGACTTTCATCCACTGTCTTTAGGCTTTTTTCTTGATTTTTCTCTGCCCAAGCATTCAGAAATAAAAACTTACAAAGAAGAGTAAAAAGCTAGGAGATAGGGGATATGAAGAACTGGGAAGGTTATATTCTTTCTTTATCAATGCCTGCTTCAAGTTTTATAAGGCCCTAATCTAACTTTTCTTTCTGAACCCTAAATTACAGATTGTATTTCCCTGGGCTTGCTTAAATTGCTTATTTTTCTTAAAGACTTTAAACCACAGAATGCATTTTTTGGGGTTTGCTTGTTTCTGGATCATCTACTTCTAATACCTGATAACAGAACACAACTTACATCCTTGCTGACAGCTAGAAGATAGGGCAGTCTAACTTCCAGACACAACCTCCTACTGTCCCCTGGGCTTTTACCCTCCTTATTTAATGTGCAAATGTCTTCCCCATCTTAGAAAAAAGGAATGAAATAAGAATAATAACCTTGTTACTGTCAAAGTCTAATTTAAAAATTTCTGAAACCTAATTCTCAAATAATAGTTAGAATGTGGCAAACTTTTATTTAACTCAGTAATGAAAGCACAACAGGAAAATCCAGTTCAAAAAGAAATTTGGAAAAGCTGTATTTTATATTCAGTGGTAAAAAAATGTTAAAGATAGGCTAGACACAAAACAGGTTGATGTCTTACAGTGCAATTTTTTTTAAAAGGCACAAATTGGGGTATCTTCTCTACTAGACAGTAAAAAAACCTATACTTTATCATTTATCTATAATTATATTTCTAATTTTAGAGCTGAAAAGTATCAACAAGAATTAAGTCAAAAAACTTTACAAGAAAATATGCATAATCAATAGTAAATAGCAAGTCAAATAAATTTACATTTCCCTAGGATCATGTGACGATAGGTGGGTTGACCTGCATGTGGGTTTGTAAGGCAGTATTCAAGATTAAATGAAAAAGTCATCATTTCTTTCCATTTCCAAATTTTGGATAAGTATCTTTTAGCCAATCTAGTTCTGTCCTTTTTACTAACAAATTTCTCCAGCAAACTTTATCAAATCAATTGCATTAGTTTTTTCATGACCCATTCACCTTTTGTGATCTTATATTAAAGCTCCTTCTTCTAACACTGAAAATTAAAAAATGGAATATTAACAATGATGTCATAGACACCAAATACAAATACTTGTTGAAAAGTCTTTATTCTTTGTGAATATTTAACCTTTTGGTAGTGTTCCTTATTCCTTGAAAATCCTTTCTTCCAACATTTTTTGTAGCATTGCACAAACCATTCTTTTTTCTTTTGTGATTCTCTGCTGACCACTTTTTCTCATTCACTTGTGTTCAACTATTCTAACAGATTTAGCAATCCAAAACTTGGCCCTCTCACAATTCAAATATCTGTTCTCTACATAAGCCTTCTATTAGAGAATTCATGTACCCTCAATATTTAAAGTATTATTTCTATTAAAAATCTGATAGCTATTAATTCTGATTCAGAGGCCAGAATTTTACTAGTAATTGCCAACTGGATGCTCTTAATGGCTACTGTTACAGGAAGTTCAAAACAATTAAAGCTAGAATTAATGTTTAGAGTTTTACTGTAAGCATTACCTCTCTCCTTTATTTCCTACATCCAGCTGTTAGATTAAACCTATTAAATATCCAGTTGTAAATTTGCAATGCTTCTTGCATCATTTTAATTCTACCAGTATACAGAATAGTATCTTTCTGTTTTTCACCCAACTATGACCTAGCTTGCTGCCTTGTTATGCTTCAGGCAGACTCATTCTCTCTTATCTAGCCAGGTTAAACAGCTTAAAATGTGACTTTCATACTGCCTTCTGTTTAAAAGTTTTCTTAGGCCTCTAGCTGCTGAGATGATAAAATGTATAGTCCTTGATTTTTAAGGTGATCCATGATTTGGCCCTGACCTACATTTCTTACATTAATTTCCTCTCCTTAATACACTGTAATTATTGATCCACTGCCCTCAGATATCCTCTCATTGTATGTCCCAATCACTTAGCTTATGCTTTCTTCACATCCATTCTGAGAAAGCCTGTTTCCTCCTGTACATATGTACATTTAGAAAGAGTCAGACCCATATCAAAGGAACACACCATCAAAAGTCCTGTCTTCTTTGTCACCAGTATCATAGATCAGTGGACTGCAGCAAGTGGTTGATAGTTATACTCTCTCATTAGATCATTCACTTGTTACTTCAACAGATATTTTAGGGCCTACTTTATGTGGAAAATGGATAGAGCAATGAATGAAAGAGACAACATTCCACCCTCATGGAGCTCATATTAATAACAATAAAAGTACATTATGTCAAGTGATATTAATTACATTCTATGTATAAAAACAACAACAAACAGACAGGAGGAGGAGGGACATCTAAAACATAAACCTGAAGACTATGAGATTAAATGCTCCAACCATAAAACACAGACTGGTTAAATGGATACAAAAAAACAAGACCTGTATATATGCTGTCTACAAGCAACCCACTTTAGATCTAGAGACATACGTAGTCCATACAAATGGAAATCAAAAGAAAGCTGGAGTAGCAGTACTCATATCAGACAAAATAGACTTTAAAATAAAGACTGTTACAAGAGACAAAGGACACTACATAATGATCAAGATATCAATCCAAGTAGAAGATATAACAATTGTAAATATTTATGCACCCAACATAGGAGCACCTCAATACATAAGGCAAATGCTAACAGCCGTAAGAGGGGAAATCGACAGTAACACAATCATAGTGGGGGACTTTAACACCCCAATTACATCAATGGAGACACCAACCAGACAGAAAATCAATAAGGAAACACTGACCTTAAATGACACATTAGACCAGATGGACTTAATTGATATTTATAGAGCATTCCATCAGAAAGCAGAATACACATTGTTTTCAAGTGCACATGGAACATTCTCCATGTGCTAGGCCACAAAGCAAGCTTCAGTAAATTCAAGAAAACTGAAATCATATCAAGCATCTTTTCTGAAGACTATGAGGAAGCAGGCAGTGCAGGTGACCAGACAAAGACAGATGGAGACCTAAACTAATGGTAGTAGAGTGGGGAATCAATGTTAGGGTTTTCAATATAATCTGAAGACAAAGTTGACAGGATTTTCTGATGGATTGGTTAGAGTACAGGGTAAAGAAAGAGAAGTTTCAAAGATGATTTTAAGGTTTTTACTTGTGAAACTAGTAGAGTACAGATCCAATTAAAAGAGGTGGGGAAAACTGAAAGAAGGGCAGTTATATTGGGGAAAATCACAAATTCTATTTTGAACATTTCTATTCAGATATTTCAGTTATACATCTAAGTGGGAATGAGGATTAGTCAGGTTGCAGTAGGAGTGGAGTTGAAGGCAGAAGTCTTGGCTAGAGATACCGATTTGGGAGTCATCAGCATATAGATAAGATCACTTAGTGGCTGACAGTCAAAGAGAACAAGATTCAAGCACTGATCCTTTGAGCACTCCAACTTTTAGAAGAAGACCAGTAAAGGAGACTGCAAAGAAAAGCTAGTGAAATACAGGAGTATAAAGAGAGTTGTACTGGAGGACAGCTGAAAGTGTTTCCAAGGGGAAGAAGTACAGAACTGTTTCAAATGTTGCCATAATCAAGTAAGATGATGACTAATATAATACTGATGGCTTGAAGTCCCTTGAATAGTTTTCTGACACCCTTGCCACCCCCTCCTTCATGCCTTTCATGGAGCAGGCATTCGGTAAACAGTCATTAGCCATTTCCTTTTGTCACTGCTACATCACATTGTCACCTAAAAATTTATAGTGACAAGTTTCCTAGTAAAAGTACAGTCCTGGCTTATCTCAGGAGTAAATTGAAGGCACTATATCCAATACTTGCTCTAAAAGTTCTTCCATTAGTATAAATCCTTCAGGTACGATGTCCATTTCCAAGACCAAAGTGCCTGTGGCTAAGTGGTTATAGATATTCATTACAGTCTATCTTTTATTCATGTTAGCTGTATTCACATTTACAATTTGAGGAGTCTATTACTTTGAAATGCCTCCCAAGAGGAGAAAAAATGTTACTAAATAAATCAGTATATATATTAAGAGCCAAAGAGCATCCCACATGAACTTTTTTTTTCTTTAGAAATTCACGTCCAAAACCAATCTACCATTTCTAGAGAGAAACAATGGGAAAAGAATGCACTTTTAACATTTCCATGTTTTCCACATGAAAATGTTATATTATTTGATGCTCACAATAGCCCCAAGTAGATAGAAGTCGGTAAGTGGCCTAATAAAATCTGTTCCCCTAAAAGATAGACACTTTCTAGACCCAAGCTCTTACTTTACTGTATTTCAATAGAGTAGCTATTTAAAAGTCTACGTGAGCAATGACCAAACGTTTTCTCCACCCGACTCCTCAGAGGCCCAATGACATTTATAAATGACAGCAAATCTCTGTTGAATGAAAGATGAGGAGGAAGAGGAAAACATTAAGATATTTTGTCCTACTTTTTTGTGACTTGTTGAAAATAATCATGGGGCCTATTTGTCACACTGCAGCTTTATCTATTCTCCCTGTAGCATCTGACAGGCTCAATGAAAAAAAGTACAAGTGAAGATGAATTGGCAGCAGGATCATTTCTGCTCTGTCTCCTGGTCTTTCTAATTTTGCCTCAGATGAAATATATATACAATATCAAGTCAGTTAAGTAAAAGAAACACCTATAGGGAGAAAGAGCGTATCTGAGCCCTTTCTCTAGTATAGAGACAGCTATTAAACAATATCTGTCTCTTTCACTTTTAATAGCCCGGTTATACCCCCAAGTCTTTATACCTGTAAAATGAAAATGTGTTTTCATTCGGAAAAGAGAAATGACAAATGGTCCAGGGAGGAAGAGGATTGAGAGGAAGTGAAGGTGAGGGAACAGTGAACTTAGGCTAAATGAGTTAAGGGAAAAGACTGTATTCTACAAGACACTGTCAGGATGAAATGTTTTAAGTTCAATGAAACAATTGACTCAAGAATATACAGTAGAAAATAATATGGCCCTGAAAATAAAAATGATGACATAGGATCACATCACATAACTGAGAGCCAAAGAAAACTTTCAAGGTTCACGGAGTCATCTGGGGTAAGAATTCCTTCTATGGTCTCCTGGAACCCCCTATTTCAACACACTGGAACAGAGAACTTGTTTTTCAAGATGTCCCATCCTTCTGTTGGAAGTCTCTTCCTTATTTTGAACTAATGTGACTTCCATTCAGCAGTTCTAATTGAATTATGTTGTGCCACTCAAGTTAAACTTATATTTCACATTTTTGGTAAGAAATGTCATCCCAAACTTTGATTACCTCTAGGTCTATCCACATTGTTGCAAATGGCAGAATTTCATTCTTTTCTTAATAGCTGTTAAGATATTTTTTAAATAGGAGTTGTTGATCCATATTGAACTTACACTTAAGCAAAACCCTTAAGTTTTTGTCTTTTTTCTTCACTCTCCCATGAAACACTGTTCAGACAGATTTCCCATAACCTGTACTTGAGCAGCTGTATTATTAAAACTAACTGTGAGAATTGAACTTCCTGAAGTTGGATATAGCCAAGTGTCTTGCTCTGGTCAGTACAATATGAGAAAAGACATTTGTCATTTTGCTGCAGAAACATTTAAGAGCCAAAATGTGATCATCTTTCCTTCCCCCATCTCCTATTATGTTATAATGTATTCTTATAGTATTGCAATAAGATCAAGGTAGCTATGAATGAAGAGTCCACACATGTAGGACATCTATCCCGCAGCAGTCTTTTTTTTTTTTTTAACATCTTTATTGGAGTATAATTGCTTTACAATGGTGTGTTAGTTTCTGCTTTATAACAAAGTGAATCAGCTATACATATACATATATCCCCATATCTCTTCCCTCTTGCCTCTCCCTCCCATCCTCCTATCCCACTCCTCTAGGTGGTCACAAAGCACTGAGCTGATCTCCCTGTGCTATGAGGCTGCTTCCCACTAGCTATTTTACATTTGGTAGTGTATATATGTCCATGCCACTCTCTCACTTCATCCCAGCTTACCCTTCCCCCTCCCCAAGTCCTCAAGTCCATTCTCTATGTCTGCATCTTTATTCCTGTCCTGCCCCTAGGTTCTTCAGAACCCTTTTTTTTTTTTTTTAAGATTCCATATATATGTGTTAGCATATGGTATTTGTTTTTCTCTTACTTCACTCTGTATGACAGACTCTAGGTCCATCCACCTCACTACAAATAACTCAGTTTCATTTCTTTTTATGGCTGAGTAATATTCCATTGTATATATGTGCCACATCTTTATCCATTCATCTGTCGATGGACACTTAGGTTGCTTCCATATCCTGTCTATTGTAAATAGAGCCCGCAGCCATCTTTAAGGGGGAAAAAAAATGGCTTTTTTGTTTCCCTATTGCATAACCATCCTGGTTGATATAGTCAATAAATTAGAGCTAGTACAGGAATTCCATGTTTGGGATGATCCATGTGAGTCCACCCAACTCAGACCATCACTAAGCAGAACAATGTTTCTTTTGACATCTTTCCCAGCTAGTACACAATTATTTCATCCAAATATACCTTCTCCAGTATATAAGTTCATGGAAGGCCCATTAATCATTCATGGGAAGACAATAGTTGTATAATAGGTAACCAAAGAACTAAGAGCTTCTCAAATTCTCAGAGGTGTTTGTGAACCAAGAAAGATTAAGGTATTCTGGAAAAAACATAAATAAATAAACAACTGTATGTTGGACAAGGTAAGATTTTAAACCTGGATTCCAGGAAAAGATTTGAAATGCACACACACAGCATATCAAATAGATCATGCTAAGTCACAGGTCTATGAGAGGGAGATGTGTAGATAAAATACAGGGGTTTCTCTTCTAATTCAATCAGAAAGATTAGACATAGAACTACCTCTTCATATACCTATTACCTAAAATATTGGTTTTAATTCCTAAATCATAATGCATGCAATTAATTTTGAATTCTATATACTTAATTGCTATAGTGTTAGAAATAAAAACACAGTGCTTTTATTGTTTATGTTTTCCATGGGTTTCCCAATGGTACTATTTTCCATATGATCTCAAGTTGCTGAGTTATAAATAATTTTAATATCATCAATTCTGGAAAGAAATGTTTTATAAATAACCAGTAATTAACAAATTTGAGTGGAAATTATGGTATTATTCTTCCCTTATGATTGTTTCTCAGAAACTAAACACCAATCAATAGGAAGATATTTAATAACATATTTTAAAAAATAATTCAGACTCGAACAATTGACAGAATTTTGAGAACCACATGCTTCCACTTAACTGTTAACATTATCTTGTTTAATTCTTTTTTGTTACCAGTGAGGTAACGTACATGCCCACTCAAACACATATTTTTATCTGATTATATTTCTTCTTTTGCAATTATTTAAGAAATGTTCTTTCATTATTTTTATTTATTCTCTGTAGCATTTTATATATTTAATAAATGTTTTATAGAAGACATAATAGGAAAAGAGTGTGAAACATGGAGCCAAATGAGTCAAAATTTGCTTCTCTACTCTTTCATTTATTAGCTCTGCAACCCTAGGCAAATGTATGAGTATAGGCGTGTGTGTGGGTGTGGGTGTGATGTACCCACACACTTGAAAGAGGTTTATCAGCCTGGTGGGAGGCACATCTGAGGGCTGGTGTCAGAACCACAACTGTGACGCTATGGATACCTTTAGACTCGCAATCCATCAGGCCTTTTCCTGGAAGGGTCTCCTGGAAGTGGTTCCTAATTTTTACATTTCCAGACCCAGCTTCAAAGAACTCAACAGCAGGAAGATCAGATTGCTTATGGGGAAACAAAGGCCTCTGAAGTACATCTGCTAAATGGCTACTAATCAATCCTTCAAAGGGTATCTTTGGGAGCCAGGCCACCCTGATATGAAACCTAAAGACCCCAGTGAAGCAGATTGTCCTGCAGAGCCAGATGATTCCTCCTAACCCCTTGCTTATGGGAAACCCAGGAGACCTGAGACACCAGCTCTCACAGAAATAGCTCTTCCTTCATTAAGAAGCTGCCCTGGGGATGAAACCCATGGGCAGAAAGAGGCCTTCTAAGGCGGTTAGGCCTTCTAAGGGGGTTAGGCCTTCTAAGGGGGTTAGGCCACCTCAGGGACCCCAGCCTCCCCACAGGGCCAGGACACTGCTGGGGCCAGATTTGCATATAGAGCTTGACCACCATGAAGATCCCAGACAACATGGGGCACCAGAAGCCAGGCCAACCCCATTCTTATGACCTCATCTCATCATAACTACCTCCATAAAGTCTCTATGGCTAAGGACAGTCACATTGGTCCATAACACCAAATTAATTTGTCTCTAAAACTTTCTCCACTTATAAAATAGTACACTAAAAGAATCACAAAAGTACTGACTATCAAATAAGATGATTTTGAAAAGTTTCTGGAATAGATAATAAATGGTACTTATTATTTTTTATAATTTATTTTGGTTACATTTATTGCAAAAATTTCCTATGATAATATTTATCATTTAACTTAGTGATTTATTTTGAAGTAAGTTTTTTGTTCCAGTGTGTGTTTTGTTTTAGAGTTTCTATGTTTAGATATTTTTTTCTTTTAGAGTTTGGATCAACATTAAATACCATTTTATTGAAATTAATTTAATTTTACCTGGAGCTGTTCACTAATTATGGCATTTATTTAGGTATATGACAAGATGTAAAAACTTTGTTTCTAAATTGCTAATTAATTTTCCAGAATTGTTTTTTTTGCTTATAAGTATGGAAAAATAAGAAAAACATAATCTAAATGATTTCCTACAGCTAAATAGAGAAAATAGGAGAAAGAACAGGGGGAAAAAAAGTTTTATGGAAATATACCTTATTATTTATTTTGACATTGAAGCTAGGTGAGTATTTTACATATGTTAAAAATCAAACCATAAAACATACCTAAACACTGGTTGGGGGGGGTAAGGGTGGGGCTAAAATAAATATAGCAATAACTTTATAACAATGGCTGCAAATCACAGAGAGAAAATATTTCAATTTACTAACAAGTAAAACATTGTGGACTATTATTTTGGAACCATTATAAGCACGTTGTAGAAAAAGTAAATAATTTTGTTACAATTGTTAAGGACCAAGGTTTTTTTTATACATATATATGTGTGTATAACTGAATCACTTTGCTGTACATCTGAAACTAGCACAACATTGTAAATTGACTATGCATAAATAAAAAAAGAACCAAGATTTTTATCAAAAACTATAAGTATAAAAAATATTCAAATACAATAGGAAATATTAAATTTGTATTTGAAATACCAGAATATGTACATGATATTTCTCTTTAAAATATGAATAGTCTGATCTATGACTTGAAAAGAGCTAGAAACAAACAGATGAGTCTAGGCTATCTTTTTGTGCTAGAAAGCAAGAAAAGTTCAACGAGGTTATGACAAAAGGATAAAGATACTTTGACAGAGCTCCCGTTGGACAATTTAAACAGCATAAATATATGATGAATTGAAGTATATTAAGTGTACAAAAATTCATAAGATAATTATACTTTAAAAAGAAAAAATATCAAACACCACTGAAGTTGCTAGGGCACCAATTCATTGCTGCGAAGTATTTACCCTACCTGTGCTTTATGTTTAGATGCAGAATACCAAAAGGTGGATGTGGTAAATCCCCTTTTCATAAAATGCCAGGAGATAAAGACAGAAGGAAGATACTATTAGAAAATTTCCATTTGAAAGTACTAAGTCAATGGACACTAAAAACACTCATCATTATCTTAATTTCATAACGCTAAAAGATTAGAGTCATCCATAAAGAATCATTGCCTAAACATCAAGCCTAGAGATTTAACTTCAATTTACAGGAAATACTGGGAAGAGAGAAGCAAAATAACTCCAGGAGGCAACAATCAGCAATTCAAAAACATCTCTGATACAATCTGGCTGATTTAAATATGAGCTAGGTATTAGGTGATATTAACAAACTACTGTTAATTCAAGGATTCCTAAGAAGATAGTAGTTACATCAAGAAAGAAGTCCTGATTCATACATGATAACTGGGATTAGCTTTTACAAAAAATGCAGGAAACTAAATAAATAATTGAATACACAAAATGGGAAGGGACATGTGAAGAAGTATTGGCAAAATGGATAATTGTTGAAGCAAGGTAATTATAAAATGGGAGTTCGTCATATAATTCTCTTTACTTCATGCATGTTTGAAAATTCTTTAAAGAAAATGTCCCAAAAAATGAAAAGTCACAGAAAGCAGAAATCATGTGGAAGCTGAACTTAAGGAGAAATCAGGTGTAAGAAATTAGTAGAGAAAACAGGATTAGGCAGAGAAAGAGGAAAATCGGCTAGTCTCTAAAGATTTCTAGTTCCAGTCTTTGTAATATTACAACTAATCCTTCTCTCTTTTAAAAAGTAAGTTAGTGATTTCTCAGCTAAGTCATCCTAATTAACCTACTATTGCCAAAGGAAAAAAAATGTGCCCTAGTGAACAATGACTCAAAAAAGTTTCAAACTGATAAATAATTAAGGTTAAAATTAACCTTTATTATTGAATATTGTGAAAAAATTAAAAAACCTTAGTATATTCTCTTTAAATTAAAACTTGAAACTCTAGAACTCTAGTAAGAAGAGAGACAAATCCTTGTGTATTTGATGGCCTCACGGCATCTCACTGCTTGGTAAAAAGACCTAGTAAAGAGACACACTCAGTTAAACCGACTTAACAGAAGGGCTTTGAGGTCTTTAACTAAAACTCCAACACCCGTTAAAAAATAAGGTCTTTTTAGAATTCTGCCTTGTATGGCCCTTTGCCTTGGTTTATGCAGCCCATGCTGGACAAAGTCATTAGATAAAAGTTTAGTGTTCTTAATATAATAGCAGTTTTTGTGCTCTGCTTCTCTCTGCATTCCTGTTTTGTTTCTGTTTCAAATTTTATCTGGGTTTTTTTTTTTTATAATCTCATCAGGGTTTTGATGTTCTGAAAATTAAAGATTTTTATTTTTTCTTTGGCATTTTTAATGGCTTTCAATGGGATATTTAGTCTGAATGACCTAGCTCACTATTACCAGAAACTAGAATTCTCAATTTTCAAATATTTACCAAGTAGACATGTTTATATTAACCCATGGGTTTAAACGAGGCAACTACATCAATAGGGTGAGAGATTAAAAGTTTGAGGACAAATCTTTGAAAATGTCAAAAAGTTGAGCAGATGAACTTATGAAAGTAAGATAAAGCAGTAAATCATTTGGAAAAGAAACAGAAAAAAAAAACAGTATCAGAGGAACTAATGGTAAAGCTGGGTATGTGAATGAGATACTATTCAATGCCAAATGTAGCAAAACCAATAAATAACGTAAAGCCAGGAAAACAATTAATGGATTTCCCCATGTGAAAGCATTCATGATTTTAGCTATAGCACTTTCAAAGGAGTGGAAGACACCAAAGCCAAATCAGCACTACTGTGAATGGGAAGTGGAGAATATATCACGAGCTCTGAATCTGCTTTCAAGAAGCTTTAATGAAAAGGTGAAGGAAAGAGAGAATCAAGAAGTCCAGAGAGGGCTTTTGATGGCTGGTGGGATAGTGAGAGGTGCCCAAAAATAAGTACACGCTTTGGAAATGAACCATTAGAAAAATGTGGTTAAAGACACATCAAAGAGAGGACATGGATTGGCAGAACTTGGTTAAATACAAGTGATTGAAATCCCCACTTAAAAATTACTTTATCAAGGAAGAAATTTTATTGTTTCATATGATTAAGGTGCTGAATTTAGGGGTTCAAATGCTATCATCAGACACCATCCCTCTATCTCTCACTGAGGCTGGCTCCACCTGGTGAGAAACGAGGCTAGTGGGAAGACGCACATTTTACTAGCCATACCTTCTGGTTATAGGAACATCTTTCTCAGTAACTGTATCAGAAGCGTCTCAGAGAATAGTATAAGGAACCAAGTACATTATGCATACAATCCTCAACTACTTTTATCCTGGTAAGGGAGATAAAATATATTGAGTGATCTACGCTTAGATCATATACATATATCTGTAACGTGGAGGCCTGACCCAATCCCAATAAGAAAGAATGGGGCAAAAATAACTGTTTGTGGAGTTGGAAATAGACAGCATAAGCTGTTCTGGGAAGCAGACAGAGATAGATTCCAAAGGAAAGGTTTGAGAATTAGCCCTCTAATCTTTATTGACGTTTCAATGATAGTTTCTAGAAATGGGACAGAGGATTCTAAACAAGTAAGAGAATCTAGTTTTGAAAGAACTTAGAAAATATTTAGGGAGTAAAAATTAAACATTCTAAAACCCTAATATATAGGAGAAATTACCATTCAGAATAACAATGTGAAAAGTGTCCCAAGGCAGTTTGTGAAACTAAATGCCCTAACAATATAGAGGCAGAAATCCCTGCAGACTGGACCAGCCTAGGGTAATTTCACACACACACACACACACACACACACACACAAAAAGAATAAAAAGCAGATGAGGGACATCCTGTTATAAGTCCCACATGTAAGGAGCTTGATGTCACCACTCTGTCTTAACAACAAAAAGTTCTACAGACTAAAAAATCAACAACTCTTCTTGGACCCATAAGAGAGGGGAAGGCACACAGGGCAAGCCACTGCCCCCCAAGATTGGAGATAGACAAATACAGGGATTCGAGACTTACCGAAGCAGAGAGTCACAAATTGAAATCACTGCAGCAACCAGCGCTGGGTAGGAAAACATGAACCGAAATTGATGAATTGCTGGACGTTCACGGGGGACAGCTCTGGGAGTTAAAAACTCCTGGGGAACCCTGTCATAGTTAGGCCTCCACAGTTTTGTGAGATTTACTTTCAGGTGCTCAACCATATTCCCACAGTAAATATCAGAGAGAAATTCGCTCAGACTTGCAGCAGGGAAAGAGGAGAAGGAGCCATTTTGAAATACTCCATAGTGCCCTGCTCTTCTCAACAAGACCTGTCCTCAGCGGCAGCTATTTAACTAGAACCCAACCTGCTGTGCATTATCAGCGGCTAATTGACCTGGGGAAAGGAAATAACCAGCTCCAGCTGGCTCTCACCCTCTATGTGGGAAGTGGGAAATTCCCAACTCCAGCCAACTCTAGCCATCCTCTCCCACCCAAGGGGAGAGAAAGAAAATGAGAAACACTTGTGAAGTTCATGGCCCAGATGCATACACTCTGTAAAAGATTGAGACCTAATCATAGAACTTTTTTCTTTTTTTTTCTTGCAGTTTTTACAAGGACCCCAGATGATTGTAGATTTTGCTTAAGAGTGTGGTTTGGGGAAGTAATTTTATCTCCATTGTGTGTTAGATTAAAAATGCAATAAAATTAAATATAAGTCATGCAACTAAACAAAAATAATTTTGTTATACAAAGTATTAATATATCTAAATATACTATATTTAAAACATGACAAAAATGCAACAGTATGTATATAATTATATTCATAAAGATAAGTGTGGTAACTGAAAATTATATAACAATATGAAACATTAATGACAAATCTAAACATGAGCAAAGTTAATCATAGAACTTTAGAATGTTCCCCCTCCCCCTACACTGCACCACAATGTTACTAAAGACCTAGTTATAGCAGTTCCTTTTAGCTGGGACAGCATGTCTGACTATCAAGAAAAAATTCCATGGCATACCAAAAGGCAAAAAACACAATATGAAGAGACAGAGCAAGAATCAGAACCAATCATAGTGGGAATGTAGGAATTATAAGGCTGGGAATTTAAAACTACTATGATTAACACACTAAGGGCTCTAATAGGTAAAGCAGAAGCATCAAAGAATAGATGGGCAATGTAAGCAAAGAGATAGAAATCATAAGAAGGGAGAAAAAACAAACAAATAGAAATGGTGGAGATAAAAATCATTGTAAGAGAAATGAAGAATGTCTGATGGGCTTATTAGTATACTTGACATGGCTAAGAAAGAAGATAAAATGGAATTATAGAAAATAATAAAATAAAAGCTCAATTAAAACAATGAGAGGCAGGAAGAGTGGACGACAAAAATGGGAACATAGAACAAGGGCAACAAATGCAGTAGATATTTATCCAACTATGTCAATAATCACTTGGAATGTCAATGGTTTAAGAGCACCAATTAAAAGATGGAGATTCTCAAAGTGGTTCTAAAGACACAACCCAACTACATGTTGTCTACAAGAAACCTACTTTAAATACAAAGGAATATGTACATTAAAAGTAAAGGGATAGAGAAATGTTATATATACCACGCTAACAAATAATCAAAAGAAAGCAGAAGTAGCAATATTAATTTCAGGCAAAGCAGACTTCAAAGTAAGGAAATTTATCAAAGATAAAGAAGGGCATTAATAATGATAAAGGAGTCAGTTATCCAAGAAGGCATAACAATCCTTAACGTGTACATGCCCAACAACAGAGCCTCAAACTATGTGGGGCAAAAGCTGATAGAACTGCTAGTAGTAATAGATGAATCCACTATCACAGTTGGAGATTTCAACACTCTTAGAAATGAACAGATCCAGCATACAGAAAATCAGTAACAACATAGTTGAACTCAATACCACCACCAATCAACTGGATATAATTGACATCTACAGACTGCTTCATCCAACAACATTAGGGTACACATTTTTCTTAAGCTCACATGGACCATTCACCAAGATACACCACATTTGGAACCATAAAACATACTTTAACAAGTTAAAAGAATAGAAATCATACAATGGTTACTCTCAGACCATAATGGAATTAAAATAAAAATCAATAACAGAAATATAACTGGAAAGTCCCAAAATACGTGGAACTTAAACAATATACTTCAAAATAACACAGGGGTCAAAGAATAAATCTCAAGAGAAATTTTCAAATATTCTAAACTACAAGAAAATGAAAACACAACTTATCAGAATTTTCACTGGGATGCAGTGAAAGCAGGGCTTGCAGGGAAATTTATAGCAGTGAATGCATATATCAAAAAATAAATGTTTAAAATCAGTAATCTAAGCTCTCACCTCAGGAAACTAGAAAAAGAAGAGCAAATTAATCCCAAAGTAAGCAGAAGAAAAGAAATAATAAGAATAAGAGCAGAAATCAAAGAAATTGAAAACAGGAAATCATTTCAAAAGAACAAATTTTATTGATGAAAAACTGAATTTCAGAGAGCAAAATGAAAGAGTTTAGAGGCATGCACAACCTCTCACTAAGACTCACACAATATGAGTAATTACCTTAAAGAGGAAGGAGATTTGAGAGCTAATAAGCCAAAAACCTTTTAAGATACAAATTACCTTTCGCTTCACCTCACTGGCTGCCCAGCATGTATTTGTTCATTCAACAAATATTTTTTGAACTCTTACTATGTTCTAGGTATTGTTCTAATACCTATGTATATATTTCTTTTTGGTAATAAAATATTTTAAGGCTCCTATTAGCTCAAAGCAACTCTATATTATATAGCCCAAAACACACTCCTACCCATCTACCAAAACACACTCCTACCCATCTACCAAAGAAATAAATAAATAAAAGACAATTCAAGCTCCTAACTCTTAACTAATTCAGCTCCAAGTTAAAAATCCCTAAGGGGTGTCATTTTACTCTCTGCTTCTTTTGCAATTCTGTTTCAAAAATCAGCTATCTATAGACCAGAATTTATAATTAACCTCCACAAACAAATTCTACGTACAATAATGGAGGAAAGGGAAAAGAAAGAAAAGGAAAAAGAGCAAAATCCTGAAATCCTTTGTCCCGTGAGCCTCCTCCCTGCATGTTTGGCTTCGCAATTGGTCCCCTGCACATATTGGAATTGGATTCTAATTATAGGCCTGGAGAGAATGAGGAGGGATGGGGAAGGGGCATGTGGAAAATTAACTTCCTTTGAAAGGTAAACTCTTCTGACAAGGCACTAACAGTGTCTTTCTTCAAACAAGGGAGGAAAAGCATTATCCAAGGAGGGAGACTGAGCTGTGATTTCAGGCACGGAGAGCTTAGCGGGGTGTGATTCTGGTTATTCCAAAACCCTTATCACACAAAGACCCCAAAGTCTCTCAAAACTACCCCATATCTAATTCTTCCCCATTTCCTCTCTCCCAAAAAGTAGGAAAAAATAAGAAATTCAAATCTGTTATACCTCCTGACCTACCCCAACATAGTCCATTGTGCCTCCCTTTGAGCAAGGTATATTTTTTTCTTACAATTCCTGTTCCAGTGCCCACAAAGGCAGGAGCCCCCCCAGTACAGCCCTTGTTTTCTGGAGAGGCAGGCAGCTCTAAAACTGTTCTCATTCAAAGTGAAAGATCAGAGAGCTCAGCTTGGCCTCATGTTTCAAGTTGCATTTTACAATTTAAACCTATTCTTATTCTTAATAAAGATTTAAAAAATAAAGATGATTTAAAAAAATTAAATTTCCTTCTCTCTGCAATCATTGGGATTAAGAGCTAGTAAAGGAGAACTATAATAAGTTGTCACAGCAAAGAGTCCAACATTTATGTAGAACAGGAATGTATTACAGGAGCCCCATCTTTCCACAGGGGACACATTCCAAGACCCCTAGCAGATGCCTGAAACCACTGATAGCACCAAACCCTATATATATATTATGATTTTTCCTATTCATACCTATGATAAACTTTAATTTATAATTTAGGCACAGTAAGACATTAACAATAATAATAAAATAGAACAATTATAACAATATACTGTAATAAAAGTTATGTGAATGTGATCTCTCTTTCTCTCTCTCAAAATATCTTATTGTACACATTTAATGCCTTTTCCATCTTAACTAAGCACTTATCACTCACTGTGGCCATAATGTTTGTAGTTTGAGGTGCGACAGCAAAACTAGCAGAAATTTCTTTTTCCTTCTTCACAATTTCATGGAGAGATTTGTTTTTACCGTAGCAACCTCAGTATACAATTTTTTTCTTTCCTTATTAAGTCGAGGAATTTTCACTTAAAGGAAGCACGTTATGGCTTCCCTTTGGCATATCCAAATTGCCAACATCACTATTTTTGCCCTTTGGGGCTATTTTGGGGGCCATTACTTAGTAAGTGAAATAAAGGCTGCTCAGACAGAAGCACTGCAACACAGTGTCTGGCAATCTGATAACCAAGACAGGTACTAAGTGACCAAAGGGCAGGATATGCTGGACAAAGGGATGCTTCATGTCCAGGGTGGGATGGAGCCAGACCTGGCGAGATTTCTTGACACTACTCAGAACGCACAATTTAAAACATGAATTATTTGGTTTTGGAATTTTCCATCTAATATTTTCAGACTGCAGTTGACCTCAGGTAACTTAAACCTTGGAAAGGGAAAATGCAGATAAGGGAGGGAATGACTGTATAATGTATTTAATATAGCAGGATAAACATAGAGAAATGAATAATATTTCAGCACCCAATCTACCTACCGCAAACCCCGAAATGAACCAAAACAATCTATTTTACACTAGAATTGTAAAATTCCATGAATAAATCCAATCAGGTCTTTGAAGTTTCATATGAGAAAAATAAAAATACATTATTGAAACCCACAAAGGAATGTTTAATAAATGGTGCACATGGATATTCATTTTCCCAAGGTAATCTATTCCTTGAATTCATTACCAATGGCATTTTTGAAACCTGACAAGCTGATTCTAAGATTCCTGCAGAAAAACAGATGTGCCTAACAAGATTATGAATCAGAACAAAGACAAAAGCTACCAAATTAAAAAAAAAACTAGAAAAATGCCATAATTAAAACACTATATCACTGATGCAGAGATAGACAAATAGAAGACTATTATAGTGAGTACACAAAGGAATCCATGTATGGAAATTTGTATATAATATACATGGCATTTAAATAGATGGAACAGTTGAACTACTCAATAAATGCAGAGGAGAATATTGGCTATTCCTACCATACCAAAAAGCAAACAAAGGCCATTAAATAAAGGCATAAAATCCTAATGCAAATAGTAAAATGTGAAAAAAAAATTCTACATTAAAAATATGAGTAAGATATAAGATCATGAATACAGTTTAAAGACACACAATTGACTGAAAGAAAATATTTGCAATATTTATAACAAAATTTTAATGTCCATAATACAGCATATAATCAATTTTTTCAATAAAAACATCAAAAATATTTAAATAAAAACATGCTTCTGGCATAGGGGAAAATGCAATGGCCACTTGAAATAGGAATATTAATTAATACATGAATGAAATTAAACCTTACTGATAATCAGAGAAACACCAATTAAGCAACAATGATAAATTATTCGTTACTCATTAGAATGGTAAAAATTAAAAACATTTAATAATATCCACTGTTATTGCTGATCAGTCTATAAGCTGAAGGACATTTTGGAGGACATTTTAACACCATTAAAATTTTAAATCTACTGACTCTTTCTCAATAATTCCACTTGCAGGAATATGGTTAATCAATATTCTGAGCATTTGTGTACAAAGAAAGACACACACAGAATGGTGTTCACTGCAGTATAGCTTATATTATTGTAGAATTTTTTATAATATTGTAGAATTTTAAACAATCTAAATATATGTTTACATATATGAAGCTACATTTCTATTTTGGAATACTATACAGCAGTTACCAAAAACTCAAGCTAGAAGTACAATGATTTCATGAAAGATCTTTGGGGAAGAATATGCAATGGGAAAGATAGAAATTCTCATGAAATAAGTGTACTTCACATATTTACTCCATAATCTTCAGAATTGTTTCAAATTTTTGTAGTCACCAAGTACTGAAGTATTTCTTTCATAATGTTTTAACTACCTAAAAGGTCGTAACTAATCAGAATTGTTTATGAGTCCTGATATTGATCCAGGTACACAATCATATTGATTTTGCACCTATTGTCAACATTTATTGAAGAGGCTGAATTCTGCACAATTTCAAATTGTGCCAGTGTTAAAATATAAATATCTCTGAATAAAATATGAGTATCTCTTAGCCTCAAAGTTCTTTGCATCTATTCTAAAATCCAGGAGATTATAATGTTAAAACATGAAAAAGATTCATTTATCAACCACATGCTCCCAGAGATCAGAAACCTCATCGACCTTCTTCACAACAGTCTTTTCAGCACTAATAGAGGACCTGAAACATGGTAGGAGGCAAATATATTTTTATGCAAAATAAGTGGCATGAAAGGTGAGTAGTGTTAAATTATTAGCATATTAATATCCTCTTTCCCCTAAATATTAATTAATTAGAACATTTATTAAATATTTTCTCTCAGGTATTTGCTAACTTATGAAGTGTTTACATGTTGCTACCACATCCGAGTAGGTTTCATTGAACTGGGTTCAGCCAGAATTTTAATAAGATTTTATGTTTATGTTGTAGCAAAGAATCAGTAGCTTGCCTCACTCCAATTTTCTACCAGAGCTAATGTGAAAAGGAAAAAAAAAAAAAAATATATATATATATATTAATCCAAGACAGTACAGTATCATTCTCCTAGAAACAGATTGTGCAGACATCAAATTCTGTGATGTTTCATGTAATGTCACCAAACCTGCAGATGAGCTGGAGGAAAAAAGGAAACAACCACTTTATGGTCTGTTCCAATGCTAGGGAAAATATTCTCTTAGCATCAATTGAAAGTCTGCTGATATTGAGAAACAAGTAATATTTATCTTTGAGATGCGTTCTTACTTAAAATATCAGTTAGTAAAGCAACTAGCGAGTCTGTGGCTCTCTCTATTGAGAAAGCCGAACTAGAATTGAAGGATACCTATTCACCATTTTTCATCAGAAAATTAGGGGGAAGAAAATATTAATCAGTACACATTTGAGCTGAAGTCTTGGGCACTTAGAGAAAGTGGAAGACTCTGGAAATCATTAAGGAGTGAGATGTCCTCCTACAGAAGAGACAATCTTCCTTCAGATGTAATTGAAGTCTGGTCCCTCTTCCTTGTGGGGGGGCATGAGGTTGCAGCACAGAAAGGTTTAAGAAGGGATTTATTTGGTCCAAAGCCCTGCACCCTGAGGCAGGATAGGCAGGAAAAGATAGGAAGGAGAAAACTAGTTAGTAAGACCAACCCATGGGTTAGCAAAGGTGATGCTTTGAAAAAAAAAGAAGAGAGGGAGCAACAGATATCTCGGTCGCACTTATGTTAAATTGAAATCTATATTATTTTTATTGAAAACAGCTATGGTCAATAAAACTCAGAGTACCTAGCTGTTCTCGTGTTTTCCTCATCTACAAAAATTCCTAATCAAAATGAGTGAAACACCCTTGAAAGGTAACTCAACATTCTTCTTAGAATTCCTTTGGCAAACATGTAATTTGAGAAATCTGCAGGTACCACATTGAATAAATCTGAGTTAAAGTCCTTGATAGAGAATAAAGAACAGAGGTGTCTTTTTCAAGACACTTTTATGACTAGCCCCAAACCTTAACTACAAGCTAAGAGTTCATGCCAGTGATTAACCCAGCAACTAAACCCCTCTACAATATTAATTGATCTAATAAAATATTCTTCCTAAGGCTACTTTTCACACGTTCATTTTATTATCAAGTAGGCAACCAGTCATAGGAGTTATAATTTTTTTTTTTGTACCCATATTCTGGGGTGAAGTAATAGTATGATGAGTTAGCCCTTTATAACATTGCTCTAGAGAAACTGAAAAAAATTAAGTTGTAACATATCACAGAATGTGTCAAGGTGAGATTCTAATTCATAAGGTTGTGCACATTTTCAGAGGGATATAGTCTGTTGGTCCATATCTTTTCCTCTGCATTTGGTTTCTCATAGGCTCTCCTAGCCTTAATTATAGCCTTCTGATTTAAGGACATCTTCATAATTTGTTGAAATATAAAAGAGCTTCATTTTAAACCACAAAGGGCTGGCCAAACCTAGTCTTAAACACATTTGGCAAATGATAATAAATACTATCCTTGAAAATTAATATTTATATAATTATATCATTTCTTATATGTGGGTTAAATCTAGTCTGATCACTTTCTCTGCTATATGGCACTTTCATGGCTGTATTGGAAATTTAAAGTTGTGATATATTTAATACATGCTATGCAAGAAAATTCTTCGAGGTTTTAGGGAACTAGGCTGCTATCTGGAGAAACTACAGAGTGCCTTTTCTTTCTCATTACACAGAATCCATAATATCCTGGGGCTAAGCTCAGAGTAGATACTCTCCAGATCTAGCGCCCTGGACTTGTTTTCCAACCTTCAATATCCCCGCCAGTGAATGAAAGGGATTTACAATTAGTTACCTTTTGGCAAGCCCATGGCAATGTTATCTTGAAATTACATTTTCCTTTATTTATTTACTTACTTACTTATTTATTTATTTATGGCTGCATTGGGTCTTCGTTGCTGCGCGCGGGCTTTCTCTAGTTGCGGCGAGCGGGGGCTACTCTTCTTTGCGGTGCGCAGGCTTTTCATCGCAGTGGCTTCTCTTGTTGCGGAGCACGGGTTCTAGGCGCGCGGGCTTCAGTAGTTGCGGCACACAGGCTTAGTTGCTCCATGGCATGTGGGATCTTCCTGGACCAGGGCTCGAACCCGTGTCCCCTGCACTGGCAGGCAGATTCTTAACCACTGTGCCACCAGGGAAGCCCAAAATTACATTTTCTAATAAACTCCTGGACTAAAGAATTGCTTGTTGATCTACCTCTAAGCAAAGGTCTGGACGTTGCTCTTAAAATAAAGAGATATTCCCTCCATCCATCTTCAGAATCTTCATAACTAATCTCCCTGTGGTAAGGATTCAACTTTAATTCTTTACTTACAGATTAGTATGGCCCACAAGAAGCATTAAAATAAATGAAATTTATTAATTTCCGGGAGGCCTTCTCTGAAAAC
This sequence comes from Balaenoptera physalus, assembly GCF_965194825.1. NCBI lineage: Eukaryota > Metazoa > Chordata > Mammalia > Artiodactyla > Balaenopteridae > Balaenoptera > Balaenoptera physalus. The sequence continues at coordinate 114,437,792 of NC_138887.1, read as the reverse complement.
TCAGGTTTGTTCTAAAACATAGCATATGTCTGAGTAATAAGAACTATTCAGTCATCTGCCCTGTGACATTGTAGACCCAGCAGGACAGTGATTAAGTTCCGTGAACCGTTCGGCTCTTCTTTGTCATAGATCAGCATCGCCTTTCCCCCCCCCCCGCCACCCCAAGAAGTTTAATTTATTTGACTATAGGAGAAATAGTCAAATTTATTTTGACTGAGGATCATTTTTTTGGATGGAAGGAAAGTAAATTCTCACAGATAAACCACAAATACATCTTTTATTCTAGTTATGCCTCTGTTATTTTCTACATTGATTTTTGAAATCATGCACAAAATCTTGAAATCCTACTCTCCCTTCAAAAACACACAATCCTTTTTTCTCCACTGTCATTATCTATGTATCTTTATTATCTTCTCATCCAGTTCTTAAAATACTTTCTATAAATGTTCTCACCCAATCTTCATATAATTTATGAAAAAATTATTATTCCATCTTGAAACTCAAAACAGGTAGAGTCTGAAGTGTTAGGTGTCACACATTTAACAAAATCATCATTTTATCATTGTTCCTCTGCTCATCCGTAGTTATATGAGAGCACTCAAAAATATGTTCCTAATGCAGAGGTCTATTACTTGCCATTTTAGGAAAACAGCAGCAGAACAAAAATTAACTCAGTTTCACCAATTCAATTTTAACCTGGGGTGGGCGGGGGGTGCAGACTGAACGTCGTCTAAAAAATGATTATTTTCCAAAGAGAGATGCTACCTAAATGATTCGACAGAACAAGCATGTCAATTGAATGTTAGGACAGGAATCCCCAACCCCTGGGCCACGGACTGGTACCGGTCCTGGCCTGGTAGGAACCAGGCCACATAGCAGGAGGTGAGCAGCCAGCGAGCGAGCAAAGCTTCATCTGTCCATCGCTCCCCATCGCTCCCCATTGCTCCCATTACTGCCTGAACCAGCCACCCCGTCCGTGGAAAACTTGTCTTCCACGAAACTGGTCCCTGGTGCCAAAAAGGTTTGGGACTGCTGTGTCAGAAGCAGCTACCCAATGAGATAAAATAGAATGGATTTCTGAATTTCTTGGCCATCAAATTTCTAGAGAAGAGAACTTTTTCATAAGACATGAAGGAGAGCATTAAATGCTCACAAAAATGTTTACCTCTCTAATCCCACTTACTCGCAAGCTCTTTTTGTTTCAACTGTACTTAATAATCTGGTGAATAATAGGGACGTGAATTCACTGGGACCCCAGTAGAGCCTATTTCCCCTCCCATCCTGCATGTGGCTGCATTTCTGGGGCAGACAGAAGGTGCTGCTTGCAGTTGCTCTCTGTAGGAAAATTGAGGAATAACTGACCCTGTGAAACTGACAGAAGTTCATCACAATTGGTGTTTCATTTCTGGACTCTTCCAAAATTGTTATTTCCTATCTTATCTGCTTCCCTTGGAAAAATGTATCTATGCCATGGCTAGAAATATATGCAGACAGAAAGATAAGGAGCAAAAGAACAAGATTGTTAACTGTTCACTTTGACACTTTGCCTATAGGCGACTCTGTTCTCCTGAATTGGGAAAGAACGAATTAATTTTACCAAGCTTACCAAAGATGTGACACTCAGAATGCAATATTGGCAGTTAGACTGTTATGACTTTAGCTGTTTTAAAACATCCTTAAATAGGATAGCCCAGTTCCAGTAACTGGAAAACAAGGGCTCAACTGAATTTTTTTCATGCTCTCTAGATAGAGAAGCCTGCCCCATCCACTCTCCCCTCCAAAAATGCTCATAATGAAGGAGGCTTCTCTATGACTTGAAAAATGGATTAATAATGCTGTTGTTATCAAAAGATCATCCATAACTATACTGTCATTGTACTAGCTATCTAAATTATTTGCACAGACACTCACTACCCTGTATTGAGTACAAACTTTTCAATTTTGGTCACTATTTTCTAAAACCTGGGTGACTCCCAGAAAACGACTTTGGAAAGTTGAACTGAGGTCTAACCTATTTACTATTATAATAAAAATAACCACCATTTATTAAGCAGTGAAATACTCCAGGCATTATGTCTAGTGTTTTATATTATCCTATTAATACTCAGAATAGCTGTATGTGGTTAAGATAATGATCCCCATTTTGCAGTTGAGAAAACTGAGGCATGTTGAACTTAACTACCTTTCTCAAAGTCCCAAAGTGGAGGAGGGATTTTAATGCAAAACTGTCTAATCTCAAATCCTATCTTTTAATATCTTTTAAAACTATGCTTTGTCCTTCTTTCTACGCTATTTGGTTTCATGATGATTGATCCAGTTTGCCAAAATTGCTAGGTTATGTACATCCTCATAAGTTCAATAAGATTTTTGAGACTAAATAAATACTCAGTATCTTTGGTCCAGATAAAATAAATAGAAATGAGGGGCCTGTACCAAAGAGATTAGGGGAGTTTTGCTTTTGGAGAGCATAGTTAGACCTTTCTAAATGTAAAAACTAATTAGAAATGAAAGGCAGTTTTATGTAGCAATTTTGTGTATTCTTTCAAATTCTCATTTATTTAATCAAGTTTCATATCAAATTTGTAATGCTAAGTAGTGGCTCTTTCAACTCTAGACATAGTTCAAAATAGCTAACATGTGTGGCTTCCCTGAATAAGATTTTTTTTAATTTGATATACGAAGGTGAGAACTTATTGTTGCTTTGAAATACCCTTGTAAATTTGATAACATTTGAAGTAAATAATTCCATATTCTTAATACCACTTAACATTTCACAAAACCTTAGGAAATGATTGAGATTAGTTTCATTAATTAGTTGCACTAATTTAATTCTAAAATGTTGACTCAGGTTTGTATCAGATGTTTGGAATTCTTCCTTATTCTCATTTTTTTAATTTGTTAGAGCTACTAGGAATAGGAGGGTCTCAATTTCTCTAGCTCAGGAACTAATTTTCAGAGATTAGGACACTTCCCTTGCTGGATGGATATGGCAGATGCCACAGTTTTTTTTTTCTTTCTTTTAAATAAATGAAAATTTCTAAAAGAAAATAACAGTATGTTTATTCCATTAATAGAATTGCAAGTAATACTGATTTCTTTAGAATAAGAACAAGAGAACCATCATATCAGTGGTTAGCTAAGTCTAATTCAACTCAAGCTATTCAAATATCCATATGTGCTGCCATCTTTCTCCTGATACCAACTAAAAATAAAGTCATACCCTTTATTGCACCCTACGTCAATCTGGTTTTCATTTTTTATCATAGTCTCTCTTAGGTCTCTAGTATGTGTTTAATAAGTATTTGTTTAATTAACAGATTTATAGTTTTGTACATTCATATCTATAGGTATAAATATATATGCTTATGATAAAAACATTTATATGAACAGATATGTTTCTCCATAAATAAATATATAACATATATTACTCCTAGATAGTTATTCACTCTTGAACAAGTGATGAGGAATATTCGAAGTGATCTCCAGGTCAATGGGAGAAAGCAAAGCTATGGCAAAATGGAAAACACCCTAATTCTTTGAAAGCAGAATCCCATGTCAAACATTATGGTGTTAAATATAATCACTGTCATTCCCATGCCTCTTAAGGTTTTGCCCTTAAGCGTGTGTGCATCTCAAAATAATCAAAGCAGAAATAGAGAAGACCTTCAATAAATGATTATTAATTCCTCTCTTAAATGAATTAATATTTAGTTTGATCATTGACTATTGACATGGTCTCATTTGTCCCGCACAATAATGTTGTGATGTAGGGTGGACCATTATGACTCCAGGTAAATGCAAATAAAAATGGATAGGCGGGGCTTCCCTGGTGGCGCAGTGGTTGAGAATCTGCCTGCTAATGCAGGGGACACGGGTTCGAGTCCTGGTCTGGGAGGATCCCGCGTGCCACGGAGCGGCTGGGCCCGTGAGCCACAACTGCTGAGCCTGCGCGTCTGGAGCCTGTGCTCCGCAACAAGAGAGGTCACGATGGTGAGAGGCCCGCGCACCGCGATGAAGAGTGGCCCCCGCTTGCCGCAGCTGGAGAAAGCCCTTGCACAGAAACGAAGACCCAACACAGCCAAAAATAAATATAAAAATATATATATATATTTAAAAAATGTATATGCAGATACCTTTGCTCAGCTTTAAAAATGCTTCCGGATACCTAGTGTCAGAGTATCACCACTTACTCTCTAGAAAGGACCTCATACTTAGTCTAAGGAGAGAGAATTGTGTCTCTGAGAAAGCAGGTTCCCCAGCTGAGCATCTGAAAGAGAATGCTGACTTCAGAGACAATCTGGTAGACTCACGGACAGAAGGAAACACAACACCTGACTCAGAGAAATCAAACCTCCTTTGATGGCATAAGTCATTGTGACAGAGATATACTCCCAGCTGTACCATTTAAAGTTCTAAGGGTTGTAGTCTGCTTTACCATCATCAGTCACGCTGAGAGCAATTTACCTTTGGCCTCAGTGTGTTTGCCATCCCTCCCTTCTGCCTTCTCTAACTCTTTACCTAGGTCTTGAGCTCATTACTCACATTCCTGATTCTTTTATGTTTTCAATGGGTGTACTTCTGTTAAAGAATCTCTATTGCTAGTCAAGCTCTGACTTGCCAGTCATGACTGTCAGCTGTCTATTACTCTCCAGCTAAGCCCAAGCTCAGCAAAGCAAGCACATCCTTTGCCCCGCTCTGTGCTGCACGCTAAGCCAAACCAGACAACCAGGCCTCATCTGCAGCTCTGTGATTTCTGGTGTAGTACCTATTTTGCCTACTGGAAAACGATTTTACTCCTCCTTCCGACCTAGTTCTATTGCCATTTATCTCTCAGCCTCTTAGCTAACTAATGGTAATCCATTTCTGCTTGTCTTTCTTTTTACCAGCTGATCTTCTGAAGAACACCTGAGGTTCACCTTTGACCATTTCTTTGGTTCAGCTGGACTTTGGCACTAAACGATGTAATTACTCAATATTTTTTTTCCATGTCAACATCGTCTGTTATTTTATAACTATGCTTCTTTTTTTATTTGTAACTATGCTCCTTAAATCTACATCCCTGTGTATGAAACTAACATTAATCGTCTTTAGCAAGAGTGTATATACATGAATATAATACTGTATATATTTATAATATACAACATATAATAAGTATAATACTGTATATCATACTTTTTTCATATGTGGATCTGTCATAAATAAAATTCTAATTTATATAGCTCTTAACGTTTTACTTCATCATGACCACAATTTGGATAGTTTATTTATTTTTCAAATTTATTTTATTCTGAAAGCAGATATGCTTTTCACTGGACTAAAGCTTTCAACCAACAATGCTATCTGACAGGTGCTTTGTGAAGATGCAGTCTATACACATTATAAATTTTTAATACACAAAACAACCCCCTATAGGAGCAATTATTATTCCTACTTTACTGAAGAAATAATTTGAGGACAAATGTAAAGCTACCCCCAAATGTAGCAGCAGTTATTACTGCAGCAGTTATTACTACAGCATTCTCACAGGTAGATGCATTATCTAGTTATTACCTAGAAAAGGAGGTAATATTTTATTATCAGAAATGACAGGTTGATCCTTCATAATTTTGAAATGAAGATGCACCTCATTTTTCCAAAATTGTCTGGGAATACATCGTTCCAAATAAGAAATTTTCCAAGATAACTGATACATTAACCATTAAAAAAGTGAGTACATGGTAATATACTATACAGTAAGCATTGACTACTGTTTGTGTGTGTTCAGCATATTTCAGATAAAGACACTAAGACTCGGAGAGAATCACATACTCAAGGTCATCTAGGTGGGAAAGCTAGGAGGTAACAAACACAGGACCTAAGCCATATTTGCCTGGCACCAAACCCTAACTTGCTTCCACCATGACATATTATCTTCAAGAAAAGGAGTAGTACCAGAGGTGGGCCAACTACAAACATTCATCATATCCTGATTGCAAAAGCATATTTCGAAAGCACGTTGTACCTCTTTCTAATTTCTTAGACTACATAGAAAATACTTGATTTTTAAATTTGTATTGAATTCCATTTATTGTTAGTGTCAGTTAATACGCCGTGGGCTATTAACATCAAGCACATATGCCTGCCCCATCATTATTTTCAAAGCACTTTTACATGACAAAAACAACAACAACAAAAAGACACTGTACCAACTGCAAAGAATACTTAATTGTCCCCACTTAGAGGCTGAGAATTCTGAGTCTTAAAGATCTTCCATGACTATCTTAAGAATTGTCATTTAGGAAGTGTCAGACCGAGGACAGAAATCAAATCATTTTCATTTCTGGTGCAGAAATCTTCCCTCCACATATTATTGATTTCCTGAAAGGCTGTTGAAATCGGTAGCTCATTAGTCTCTCCTCAAAATGGCCTTACTGAGACTATGATTTTAGAGGACATGCACACTTTCTCATAATATTCCTGTTCCTCCCACAAGGAACAAGTTGTCAGTTACTTTTCATCTTTTTGCTACTCTGCTTTTTTATAGTAGTTCCCATCATTCCTCCTTTTAAATTCCTGCTACCAATTTGCTGTTGGCTTGAAATCCAATCATTAAGTGTTTAAAATAAGAATCTGCTGGCTATGAGAGACCATTTAAAAGTAAAATATATGAGCTTGCATTTTACAGGAGATATTTGGTTGCGCTTAACAATTTTTTTCTGACTGAAAAGTAACCCATACTCACTATTTAAGAAATAAAACATAGAAAGATCTAAACGGGAAGAATAAATGCCATACTTAATCTCAGCAGCCAGACAACCCAATATTTTAGCTTATTTTCCACTCTCTATATTTTAATATTATTACTATTACTGTGATTATCACTAACATTATTATTATATTTAAATGGAACAGCTTATATCCTGCTTTTTTAGGATTTAAATTGAAATATTTTCCCATGTCAATAAGTAATTTTCAAACACATGAATTTTGATTTCCATATAAACTTCATGATGTGACTATGCCACAGTTTATTTCCCTTTTTTCCTTTGTTCCACATAACGTTGCTTTTGCTTTCATTTTTGGATCTAATTCTATGAAAATCATTTTTGTCCAATTAAAACTCTAGCTTGAATTTCTAGTTGTGAATTCAAGGTCTAAGTTTATGAAAAATTTAGGCACTAGGTACAAAAGTCAAATTCCTTCTTCAGCAGTTAAATAAATTTATACTCCCACAAAAATTAAATCAACTTTAATTATTCTTAATTAGTTACTCTAGTTCTGATAATGCTTTTTCTTGTTCACTGTAGGTTTATGGGTTGGGTTCCAAATATCTGAGGTTGAAATTAGAGGTCTCTAAAAAGTAAGTTGTTACTATAATCAAGAATGCAAGCTTTT